>NC_137205.1:11049364-11214364 GCF_960531495.2 Zeus faber
ATCGTGAGCATCCAGGGGACCAGCGAGACCCTGGGGGACAGTTTCGTGGTGGAGGTGGAGGCGGAGGCGGCGGCCGAGACGGGGCCGGGGCGGGGGCAGAAGGGGAGTGACGGGCGGCACGGCACGGCAACGGAGCGTCAGCCGGCGGCGACGGCGAGCCCAGCTCCGGTGGCGGCAGTGGCGGCGGCAGCGGGGGTTAACCCCGGGAAGGTGATTGTTACGGATGTAACCCTCAACTCGGTGACAGTAACCTTCAAGGAGGCCATGGTGGCCGAGGGCTTCTTCAGGGGCCATTAGAGGGTTAAGAGCAGTGGGGGACGGGGTAAGGAATGGAGGAGAGATCAGATGAAAACAAACTTTATTGTTATCACTCATTTTGGACATGTACATAGACATATATACTGTATGTGACGGATCACTCGATCACTTGTTCCAGATGTTTACAGAGCTCTACTATAAGATGAATGAAGATATTTGCCTTTAAAAAATGAGTGGTAATTTTAACATTGTTTTGCAGCTTAGATCAGGTGTGTTTGTGTGTGCGTGTGTGTGCGTGTGTGTGTGTGTGTGTGCGTGGGGCGGGGGCTCATTCATAACTTCCATGCAGCTACTTCTCCAGTCGAGTCTCTGTACTTTCCAGGCGTTGGGTCGCACACTCCAAACCCCGGGGCTTGTTTCAGTCGCTCCTTTTTCTAACGACAAAATAAAAGTTTGTAAAACCGACACTTCCGCCCCCCCCACCTCCATCCCCACCGCGTACGCTTACCCGTCTCTGAAACCAAACCCTGTGTTCTGTGTTTATTTCTGTAACAAAAGAAAGGAGAAGAGGGCGGGGGTAGAGTTAATCAAGGCAAATAGATGCATAAATAGAAGTGCGCTGTTGTGTTGGCTGTCTGTCTGGCCTTTTAGTATTCAAGCGTGCAACACTACCTGGTTCTATTTTTATATGACCGACTGATAGCCACTCTTCCTGCTATAGCCTTGGTGTATTTCAAATGAAGAGACGTCAGTTTACATTACCACGCTGCATAGGCAACCGGAGGACGTTGTACATAAGTTCAAACAGTAGGGAGCTATTATTTATCGCATGTCACATGTATTAAGTCAGCCTAAATTATGTCACTTTTTGGGTGTGGGAGAGTGAGTCTTTCTCCTACCAAGCTGAATTGTCAACATGTCTTCTCTATGAAAATGCCTTTTTATTTTGTCTGTATTTACAATAAATATGGAAACGGACCGCTCAGAGCCTGCTTTATGAAATGCCTCTCAAGCGAGATTTATTTATAGGATGAAACTACTTTAGTGCTCGTTTTTTTTTGGGGGGCGGCTGGTTGAAAATAAACATAATACATAAATAAAAATGAATTAACATGACCTTTTAGGCCCCTCAGGGGCTCAATCAGCAAAACACGAGAACGAAGAATAATAGTATTGCAATGTTGTGGATCTTTTGTATTTTTGATTTCAAATCCCCATAAGGAAGATATGACTTGACAACTACAGAACAGGCCTCTGTGCTGTAACCTAAGATTTCACTGCATCGTCATTGCAATAATGAAGTACCAACCTGTACCATCACACTTGGCCACTAGATGTCGCAACTGTCTCCGCCTATCAGCAGGGTTTCTCTATTACAATAACAGTAAATATCAATTTGGGAAGAACGGTAGGAATGCGGGGGGAGATGAAACAGGAACGGGTTAGCATTTAGTACACATATATATATATATATATATATATATATATATATATAAAAAAACATTCATAATAATAAAATTGCTCACGTGTAATTGCTGGAGTGAAGGTTATATAAATGTAGTAAAATAATAACAGGTGATAACTGAATGAGATCATTCCCACTCATGTTATGCAGGTCAGTGCATTAGTCTGATGGCTGGTAAGATTTGCAGTCAACCTAGTATTTCCTAGAAAGGCCTCATGTTGCAATGCAAGTATTTACATCAATACAGGGGGAGGACAAAATAATAGAAACACCCAGTATTATATTTATTTCAAGTGGCTAATAAAGAGTAGGGCCACCCTGTCTTATTCGATCAAAATCTGTAATAAAAGATGAATGACGATAAACGCGTATGCGCACACAAACCACATACTGCAGCGCATCACTAATTGTAATTTCCATTTTATTATAAAAACAGTATTTGAGTCCACAGTTTGTGTTTCCTTTGTACAGTAAAAAATATTAAATTAAACTCCCAAAGTTCTTAGCAGAAAGATAGACTGAGGGTGGAGTTTGGGTGGGGTGGGCAGGGTCAAGGGAATGGGGTGGGCGAGGTGCTGGATGAGGCAGGGACCAGCGCGTTCCGCATTTGGACCTCTGCTTAAGGGCGGGTGAGCCGTGGGGTGAGGCGGGGGTGGTCTTGGAAGGCTTGAGTCCAGGGGAAGCAGCATTAGGGTAAGAGGCAGAGAGAGACGGAGAGAAGACGGGTCACGCCTCTCCGCTCCCTCCTTTCTGTGCAACACAGTCCATTTGGATCAATTTCCTCTGTTTGTATCTCTCCAAACAGCGGAGTCCCAGAAAACACTGGTGGATGCCCCCCAAGTTTGTCCACATCCCCACCCCATGTACTCAAAATATACAGGCACACAGGTATGCAACTGCCCGCCCTACCCCATGCCCCCCCCCACCAAAGCCTCCACCTGCTCAATATTAAGTGTCTTTAAGGAAGGAGTGCACTCACACACACATTCAAGGGAGAGGGCTCACGTGTTTGTGACGAAAGTCCCTTCCAGCATGACAGATATCCAATACAGTAGCTGGCAGGGGCGTTTCCAAAAAATGTCCGCTAGCCGTTATAAACGCACAGTAGGCCACTGCAAAAAACACTGACATTTAGTTATTATTCCCAACTGGACGAACCTAACCAAAGACATCAAAAGTGAAATGATCACCCCATTTCAACAGTTAACAAAATAGATTTCTATACCAATTGTAGCAGTCTCAGGGTTCATACCACCAAAAAAAAACAAAAACAAAAAAAAAAAAACATTGAAAATAAAATAAATAAAGCAAAACCAAACATTTATAAATGAAGATATGCATCATGTTCAGATTTATAATAATATTTGACATCACTCTGCAAAACTGATACGACTGAATGATGGGAAACAAAAAACGATAATAAGTCCTTTGCATTAAATTGTTTCCTCTTTAATTCTTTACCACTTTTAAAATCTTTAAAAACATTTCTTAAAAAAGGCAAATACTCCCATCCACCCACCCAGAAACACCCAAAAAATAGCCCGTTTTGTATTCTCTAAGTAGGGGTATTAAGAGAAACCATCCCCATCTTTGTACACAATTGGCAAAAAATATATTAACAGCAATAACTTACAATTCATTTATTCTAATTCATTTATCGACTGGTTGATTTATTGTTGCATCTCCCATAGGAAGTTCAGTTCAATGTATCTTTATTGTAAACATTTTAAATAACATTTAATAATAGTATAAAAAAAGAAAGGCTAAGTAATAATAACAATAACACTGTCCTGGGTGAGTGCAGTTTCTGCCAAGAGTCGGCTCAACCCAACACACTTGGTTGACGTCCTACATGATGTCTAAGGTATTGTGATTCATGTTCTGGCCTAGCGGGTCTTGGCTGTTGCCCCCAGGCCCGTGGAGACCAGCCATCCCACTCAGCTGAGACAGCATGGCATTCTGATCCGACCCAAACTGCTCCATAGAGTTCTGTTGCTGCTGCTGGGCCGCTGCCTGCTGCTGCGGTGGTGGGGGCACCACCATGCCGGGGTGGTGCTGGTTCAGGTGGCCTGGGTGCGGGGATCCCGTCTGGGTCTGTGGGGAGATGTGATGCGGGGAGGGCTGGGGCTGCATGCGTGGGGAGGGGCTGGAGTGTGGGGGCTGGGACTGGGGTCTGGGCGACGGCTGCGGGGATCGCACCTGGTTAGCCAGCGACGTGGGCATGGTCTGGGCCTGGAGGTGCGGCGACTGGGCCATCTGCTGGGGCTGCTGGGGGCTCATGGGGTTACTGTGCTGGGCTGGCGACCCCCCGGTGCCCAGGTGCTGCTGCTGCTGCTGGAGCAGCCTCTGGTGGATGGCCTGGTGGAGAAGCGCCTGGGAAGATGGGGCCTGGGGACCTCCTTGAGGGGGTGGAGGGCCCTGTGGAGGCTGCTGGGGTCCCCCTCCGCCTGGCACTCCATCACCTCCCTGCATGCCAGCCATGGCATTCTGTTGCTGCTGCTGCTGCATTTGGAGGTGGTGCTGGTGTTGTAGCCTCTGCTGGAGTGCAGCTGCAGCCTGCTGTTGGGCCACCGTTCCAGGGTATCCTTGCCCCTGCTGCCCTGGGGGTCCACTGGGCTGCTGGGCACCAGGAGGGGGTCCACCAGGGGGGCCCTGCCCTGCCTGGGAAGGCTGCATTCCAGGCTGGCCCATGTAGCCCTGGCCCGGGGGAGGCTGCGGCTGCTGGAATTGACCGTGGTTGATTCCCATTTGTTGCTGCTGCTGCTGCTGCTGCTGCTGCTGCTGCTGCTGTTGCTGCTGTTGGAGATGGCGTCTCATGAGCAGTTCTCTAAACTGGGGGTTGTTGAGATTTGCCATCTGAGGCCCCTGGCCCTGCATTCCTCTTCCTACTCCTTGTTGCTGTTGGAGAGCTGCCACTTGCTGCTGTTGTAAGCCACCCATCATCGGCCTCTGCTGCTGTTGCTGGACCTGCTGCAACTGGGCCATAGAGTTCATGCCCACGTTCACACCTCCCTGACCCGCCATGTGCATTCCTGGCTGCCCTGCACCTCCAGCATTCAAGTTCATCTGTGGACCTCCGCCTGTCATAACGTTACCTACCGGCACACCTGCCGGCACCCCCGCTGGGCCGGGACCTCCTGGCACACCAGAGGGGCCACCGGGGGCTCCCTGAGTGCCTTTATACTTGGAGGCCCTCTGCTTAATAAAGGCAGCCATGAGCTGGGGGTTGGAGCGTAGGATGTTAAGGACTTGCTGCTGTTGCAGAGGCGAGCTTGGCGAGCGGAGAGTCCGCAGCAGCTCCTGCAGGGCCGCCTGGGGGAGGTTCCCACCACCTGCACCGCCACCCGGGATGCCAGGGCCTCCGGGACCGGCGCCACCTGGCATCCCGCCTCCAGCACATTGCTGCTGCTGCACCATGTTCATCAAGGCAACATGGCCCTGCGATTGCTGCTGCTGCTGCTGTTGTTGCTGTTGCTGCTGCTGCTGCTGCTGTTGCTGCTGCTGTTGCTGCTGCTGCTGCTGCTGTTGCTGCTGCTGCTGCTGTTGCTGCTGCTGCTGCTGCTGCTGCTGCTGCTGCTGCTGCTGCTGTTGCTGCTGCTGCTGTTGCTGCTGCTGTTGCTGCTGCTGCTGCAGTTGCTGCTGCTGCTGAGCGGTCACCATGCCTGGATGCCCCATCTGGTTCATCATGGCCTGCCGCTGCTGGGGGGGTATTCCCTGTGCAGCCCACTGCTGCTGTTGCTGTGGGTTCTGGAGTGGCGCACCCATCCTCTGTTGCTGAAGCTGCACCTGTGAGGGGAGTTGGCCCTGGGGCAGGTTACCCTGCTGGGGCGGCTGCTGCATGGACCCACCAGCACCGACCATCATCCCAGATGGAGCTCCTGGCTGTTGTTGTTGCTCCATGTGGGCCCTGGCTGCTGCTGCAGCCGCTGCCCCTTGGGCCTGAGGTGGCATCCCCTGGGGCCCCACCATCCCCATCTGTCCTGGGTGCCCCATGCCCATTTGCTGACCCTGGGCCTGTTGGTGGTGAGGGTGTGGCGGCATCATGCCTGCAGCTGCCTGGGCTGCTTGTCTCTGCAGGGCCATCTTCCTCTGGGCATCGGCGACCTGCTGGATCTTCATGGCAATCTCTACAGCCGCTGGAGGAGGGCCCGACTGGGGAGGCTGCTGCTGTTGACCCGGAGGCTGACCCTGCCCGGAGTTTGGAGGTTGTGGGCCTCCAACACCTCCGGTCATAACGCCACCAGCAGTCTGCTGTTGGGGTGGTGTTGCAGGGCCCAGGCCAGGTTTTCCCTGCGACTGGTGGAGTGGGGAGGAGCCGGGAGGCCTGTTTGCGTAGGGAGGCAGGCTGTTGGGGTGCTGCTGAGGTGGCAGCCCTCCTCCACCTTGCTGCTGTTGAACCGGAGGGAGCAGCTGCTGTTGGTGTTGGGGGGAGTTCATCATCCCGCCTGGCCCACCTGCCACTCCAGGCATCTGCTGGAATTGGTGGTGGAGGTGGTGCTGGGGGGTCATGCCACCTTGCGGGGGCATTCCGCCGGGCTGTTGCTGGCCGCCGGGCCCGGGGCCCATGCCCTGCTGAGGGCCAGGCGGCATCACCTGAGTCGGGGTCTGGGGCGTCGGGGGTTGGGTGCTGCAGGACGTGGGCGTGCTGGGGGCTGTGATGCTGTTGCTGCCAGGTGAGGGAAGACCGCCGACTGGGCCCCCCGGGGGGCCTCCGGCAGGTTGCCCCACCCTCTGCATGCTGGCCATCCTCCTCCTCAGCATCTGCGCTTGCTGCAGGCGGTGTTGCAGCTGCTGCTGCCTCAGCTTCTGCTTGATGTTGAGGCAGAAGGGGACGGGACACTTGTTCTCCTGGCAGTGCTTGGCGTGGTAGCAGCACAGGGCGATCAGCTGCTTGCAGATCGGGCAGCCGCCGTTGGTCTTCCTCTTGCAGCCCTTGGTGTGCTGCACCACCCTCTTCATCTTCTGGCAGGAAGGCAGCGAGCAGTTGGCGTTTCGGCACTGGCACGCGTGGACCAGAGACTGGATACAGCGCTGGATGCTCAGACGGCGCGAGTCTCCCGGATTCTGAGTGGCAGCGGCCGCCTGGTTGTTGCTCTCGTCGTCCAAACCGAGGCCCAGCTTCTCCATCTTGTGCTCGTGGCCCTTGGTGTTGTAGCAGGTGATGCACAAGTCATAATCCTAAGAGGCAGAGTGAAAAGGCGGAAATAAATTAGTACAAGTGAGGGGTCAAGACATGTTGAATATTTCTCTTGGACATTTCAAAGATGTTAATGTCACTGATGTTAATCATTTTTGGAATTAGTTAAAATTGCTGCATTTTTCCATGATTTCATCTGTAATGGAAAAAGGCACTCAAAGAGTTTTTTTTTTGGGGTTGAGTGCTATACAAATAAGAGTTCATTATTATTAAGGACAGCATGAAGGAGCATTATTCTTACACTCCAAGTCATCTAAGCACCTAATAATGGAAAGACAAGGCTATAAAAAGCCAACATATTTCCGAAAATCTTTCTGAGTCTCACCTCGCAGACGGTGCAGTGGAAACGCGTCTCCACGTGGTGCTTGCACTCATTGCAGGTGTAGACGAAGCGGTCCTGGCTCTGGTTGTGCAGCTCCACCAGCATGCTCATGGAGCTCCACTTGGAGCGGCGCAGGGAGCTGAACTCTAGGTGTTTGTCCCGAGCCAGCGTGAGGAAGGCGTCGCGTCCGTCCATCAGGTCGCAGGCCATCAGCGGGTCGGGGTCAGTGATGGGGGGCAGCGAGTTGGCCATGGGGCCCGCGATGAGACGGATGACAAAGAAAACCTGGCAAAGGTTTAGAGTCGTGTTAATGTCCGTAACCCAAATAACAAGGCAGTCACAACTATACAATAACTAATGTAGAATTTTGATATGATACTTTTGATAATATTTATCATCCCCTTCCTACTTGCACTGAAAGCCGTGAATCCACTGGCAATGTTCCATATTGCCGTTATGTGGGAACAGAAGCCGGTGTCGATGTTACGTAAAAGTTGTTCCGTAAATTTCTCGACTCGCGACCTTGTATCATTTACGTAAAAACGCTGTTACGGCCATAGACGGCTGTGTTGTGAAGTAACATTGCTGGGACACGCACGTACAGGGTTATGTCAGTCTCAACGTTAGATGCTTTTACATGGTGCGAGCGAACCAATCCCAAGACTGCTGTCCCGGTCTCTGTTAACAGTAGATTTTTATTGTTTTTCTGCTACCTGCCTCATTCTTTGTGATACAGTGATCTCAATTTCCCTTTCAAGACCCCTTCTTAGTAGTTTAATGTTTCATACAATGACTGCAGCGGTTTATGGGACACATCAACTAAGACAATGGAGTCAACTTCCAAATCTGTAGGAAATATAGAGAGAATGTGTCAAACTCAAAGACCTCAGGACAATGCCCCAATGATCTCATTAGGTTTTCCTCCAATCAAATACCTCTTTGTGTTTCTCCATGGTGGCGTAAAGTTTCTGGGAAAGGTCGTTGGAGACGTTGGGCATCCCTGGCTTCTTCTTATTGGCGCGGCTCAGGCTGCTCTTGTTCTTGCTCGTCTTTTTATTGTTCTTCTTTTTGGCATTCTTGCTGTCTCCTTTCGTGGCCTGCGGGTGACGGATACAATTCAATATATAATGCTGCCTTAATGACGCAGCGATATTAGTCCTGCTGGGGAAGCTAAGGCTGACTTGTCTCATAAATGGTTTTAGAGCAAAATCAAATAAAAACAATGTCACATTATCCAAACTGTGTGGGCATCAAAACACTCACATCGATGCTCTCGCAGGAGGTGCTGTTCTCCTCCCTCTTTCGCTCCTCCTCCTCCTGCTCCAGCTCCTTGATGCTCTCCTCCAGCACGTTGGGCCAGAAGTCTCCCTCGAAGTATGGCAGCTCCTTGGCACTGGTGAGACGGTCCTCTGTGGCCTGCTTGAAGATGTCCTGAGGGACCACGGGAGGGGGGCGGGGGGCGGGGGTTACAAAGTGCATAGGTGTGGAAATGTGGGTCCAAAGATAAACCTCGGACCAATGTATAAAATACTCATAAGTACGATTATTTCGTTAAAATATTTGTTTAATATAACAGCCATTCAATGTATTTGCGATAGGTGTGTGCTCATCTATGTGCCCTTTCCATTGTTGGTGGCAGGGTCTGCCTTTCCCGGTTTCAAATGGAATTGTAGTTGAATTCACCAAACCCAGGTGTTCTTTGGCACTCTTTAATACCACTTTAAATTGCAATACGGTTACATTAAAGGTGTGGTAATGAAGCGTTACTTAGTGCAACTACAACAAAAAAAAAAATCGGAATAGACTAGGAAATTTTTGTTTTTTTATAAAAAGCCCGTTCACAACTTTCCCAAGTGAGAGTATTCCTAAATGAAAGATTATAGACCAGTGGTTCCACATGGCATCACTGCCTGATTCATGGGGAGAGAGAGAGAAAAAAAAAAGGCTGCAGGCAGCAATGCACCGGGTTCAAAAGCAGTGTAGAAGTCACAGTCAAATGGCAAAGAAGATAGCACTATAGCGCCCCCTAACGGACAATTTGACAGAGTAAATGTAGGTACATAAGTGCATATGACCATCAAATTTATTGCAGATCAGCCATTGCTAACCATGTCTAATTGATTCTGCAATTTGATTGGCAGATGGAGGAAATTTGGTTTACTTGGACCAAATTTGTAGGAGGAGTTACAAAAAAACAATTTTGGATTCAACTCAAAACGGCGGAAATATCATGACTCAAATGGGCACTGAATGAGATATTGCCATTGAATGTTCTACGACTTCCGTAGCGCCACCTATTGGCCAAACAATGCAAGCAGGGCCAGCTCTAGCCTTTTTAGAGCCCTTGGTGAAATCTGTAGAAGGTACCCCACCAAACCTTTGCCTCAGAGTCATATCCTACACATACCTGCTAAATCGGATGTTGATAGCACAATGCATTGATGAGTTATGGCAGATTATGTAAAATGGGCCCCGCCCAGACATTTTTGTAAACTTTGAAAATAATTGTGGCCGAACTATGGAGCATAGGACCATTGGATGAAGTGTATTAGGGGCAGTCCGGACACACTGTGGTCCAATTTTGGCGAGCATTGGACCAAATAAAAAATGGCGGCCATTGAAAGTTATACTATTTCCATAGTGCCAACCATTGACCAAATGATGCAAGCAGGGCGGGCTCTAGCCTTTTTAAAGCTCTAGGAGCGATCTGTAGAAGGTGCCCCCCCTTAGGCTGCAGCGTGCACACGCCACAAAATTCCTGAGGTGCCGTGAGCTGAGCACACCGTGCATCCATTGCGATTCCCGTGCCGGTCCCTATGTTGGTTTTCCTGTGTTTTAATATTATATCTATTTGTTTTTGTTAGTTTCTACGTGTATGATACAAACATTTTAAACCCTTTTAGGCCTTGGATCAGGACAGTAGATTGCGTAATTGAGAGAGCACGATCTCTGGTCCACTGCGTGTCCCATGTCTCAGAACAAAAAATAAAAATAATGGAAGTTTAATTTTAGATGTATTTATTCTGGGGAGCATGGCACCCGGATGGAAGTTTAATTTAAAATTTAAAGAGATTTTTGGTTTGGTTTGAGATAAAAAAGCCTGCTCCCAATTAAAGCTTGGTATTCTAAGCAGTTGAGGGAAATAAAAGCCGTGGCCACTTCTTGAGAAAATACAAGTACTATGAATAAATTACATTGCGTGTGACACGTTGAATTTGATTTCACTATTTTCTAATTTTTTCATCTTTATGTAAAGTTTTTACCAATCTGGTCGACGATAGCACAATGTGTTGATAAGTTA
This sequence comes from Zeus faber, assembly GCF_960531495.2. Lineage (NCBI taxonomy): Eukaryota > Metazoa > Chordata > Actinopteri > Zeiformes > Zeidae > Zeus > Zeus faber. Next base: position 11,059,908 of record NC_137205.1, read on the forward strand.
TGGTAGATTATGTAAAATAGGCCCAGTCCAGACATTTACAAACTAAACCTTTGAAAATGAATTGTGCTAAACTATGGGGCGTAGCAAAGTGTGTCCATTGAATACACTGCATTTGGGCAGTCCACACATGCTGTAGTCCAAGTTTGATGAACATTGGACCATATCTATAGGAGGAGTTTTGGACAAAATTAAAAATGGCGAAAAATCTACCACAAGACTGGGTGTGATGTGTAATAAACTCAGAATAATCCAAGGAATCCATGGATGCAATTTGGTTTCAACTACCAGTGGTTCAGAAGTTATTATACAAAACGTAAACGTGGACATTACATCACCACCAGGAGGAACATGTCGAACCTATCTTCCAAGTTTCATGTGCATTGGTTAGGCTTGGGCGATATCCAAAATGTTACATTGTGATGCAGTCCCGCCCCAAATATCGTAATACACCATAATATTGTCGTTGTTGACGGGGGGGGGGGGGGGGGGGCAGTGACGGAGAAAGTTTTCCCATTTCGCACGGCATTTTCTTGGTTTCATTCAATTACAATAAACTACATCTACAATAAAAACAATATTTTTTTTTTTTTTTGGAGAGATTGAACCTTTAATGTCGGATCAAGGAGAAAGGATCGTAAGCTGTACGTGGGCGTTCACGTAACGCCCGTGCGGAAAGGGTCTCCAGTTCACCATTCAATATGCATTACAATAAAAGGATAAAACAGACAGAAGCTTACAGGACGCACAGGGATAACATTTCAATGGGGAACTATAAATAAGGTGAATCATTAAAATATATTTTTATATGTGTGAATTGTACGCATCCAGACACTGACACGGCTCTCCTTGCGGCTCGTTCACAGACTCCATTCCTCCAAATAAAACAATTAAAAACAGTATTGGGACCCGGCATGGAGGAACGGGGCACGAATCGTAGACTCATTAAAATTATTTTCTGCGCATAACACATGAAGAGAGGGCAGGGGTCACAGAGAAAGTGTCCCCATTACGCACGGTTTCATTCCATATGCACTGGTTTCATATGGAGACGTAGATTAAAATAACCGACATCTAAAATAAAAACGCTGTTTTGGCGCGGCGATTGCGGGCACCCCATCGCAGGCATCATCGGTGCCGTCGGAGTGGCAACTAAATAACCATCGACGCGTGCCTCCGCGTCCAAATCCTCCATCTGCTTCCTCGCTGTTAAGCACATATGTACACATACTGTACATCCTCTCTGTGTATGCAAGTGAATGAGCTCCATCCATTACTGGGCGATATTTAGATACTGTGAAAATATTGCAAACTAGCAAATATCGCAATATTAAATATTATCCAATATCAGCCCAAACCCAGGGTGGGTTTCATGTTTTCTGAGCGCCAGGCACCTTCAGCAGAGAATAAGAACAATAAATGTAGCTGCAGGCAGCAATGCATGGGGTCTAGTTTAGTCGCAGCAATTGCACCAATGGCAATAGACGCCGTGCCAGCTGTGCTTTTTGCCACTTTAAAACCCTTCCCTGTCGCTCTTAAAATGCCTCCTCATTCAAACAAAGCTGTCTTGAGTCTGGCTGTGAACTAGGGCTTGTCATTTTCAGAACTCAACCTGGTCAGTGTCTGTATACAGCCCTCCTCTAAGAATATTAATATATATATAAAATATGAGAGGCATCTGCGTATTCATGCAGACTGCCAAGGCAGTTCTGAACATGTCCCAGTCCGTTCAGTCCGGGTTCTCCTCCCTGCGCGGACAGTTAATATACTGCATGTATTGCCACAGTTTGTGTGTATATTGCTCAAAGGACAACATGTCCTTGGTGTTTGTGATGCAGTTCAACACCAAGAAGATGTATAGTGAACTGTATACAGAAATGCACTTAATATATAATTAATAGATGATAATAGGTGATATTGGGGATGTTAATTAATCCACTATCGATTCATTTCTAATAAGAATTTAATCGATTAAGATTTTGTCTTATCAATAAAAACGGAACAATCTGCGGTCTTGTAATTGTATCAACTGGAGTCTTTGTGAGGCACAGGGCGTTAAATTTGCATCCCTAATTGATATTTAGCTTTACTTAAAGGACCAATGTGTAAGATGTTGTTAGTCCACAATGTTGAACCGCCATGTTTCTACAGTAGCCCAGAACGGAAAAACCAAACACTGGCTCTAGAGAGGGCTTTTAACATTGTTCGCGAGTTTCACAGCCACTGTAGGTAGGTTCTCCTACACGCTTGGAAAGGGAGGGTGAGGGGAAGGTTGCAAGCTGGTTGCAATCTGCAACCTCACCACTAGATGCCACTAAATCTTACACACTGGTCCTTTAAAAAAAAAAAAAAAAACCCCAAAAAAACAAAAAAACGACAGAAAAAAAGGATAATGCTTAATGAATTGCAAATAGCACAAAAACTGAACATCCTTCTCTAAGGTTCCCCCCCTAATATATGGAAACAGCCATTATCACGGAGAATTATGAATTACAATACTGTCTTGGTAGCTGAAGTATGTTGGCATTAGCTTAACATCAACGCATTGCGTAGTAAAATCTTTGATGTATACATCATTGATTAATGTGGCATTTTCTCTAGTTGCATCTTTTATCAATTGAGAATATCCTTATTGCGATAGAACATTGTGAACACAACATGCATTAAATAGATTTTCATTGAAACCTCCGTAGAGAAAATGTATCCAGGTAGTCTACCAAGTACATCAGCTTTGGACAGAAAGCATCACGTTTGTATGAGGGCCACAGTTGCTTTCATAGCTGCTACACTGAACATTATGCATACCATATTAACAAATGGAGACTCAATGATGTGCATTTGTAGATCAATTTTGGAGTAAACATCAGCATCACCACGCTGCTGCTGCTTTTTAAGGTAGGCAAACAGACTTACTGTCATCATATGAAAAGCATCTTGGTTTGCTGTGAAAGGAGAACCCTGGCAGATGAATGTGCTCTGGGGAATGCACTGCTGTTAACCATGTTTCTGTTACACAAGGTAGATCTGATTCCATAAACTGTCATGTTTAATGTCTTCTTGTGTCCTTGACCATTGTGCAAAATTATTTTTGTTTGAAGCGTTACTTGGCTCCTTCAATGGTTCACTAAATGGAAGCATCTGTCGTAGTGAATTTTCAATCGTGTCTTTCGATTTGATTTGCTGATGGCGGCCATTTTGTTTACATGGACAAAATTTGTAGGAGGGTTTACGAAAAAACATTCTGGACTAACTTCAAAGTGGCGGAAAAATCATGAAGCAAATGGGTGCAGAATGGGATATCGCCATTGAAAGGTATACGATTACCATAGCACCGCCTATTGACCAAATGATACCAGATTTCGCACAGTGCCTCAGAGTCATACTCTGCACATAGCTACCAAATTGGATGATGAGAGCAAAATGCATTGATGAGTTATGGCAGATTATGTAAAATAGGCATTTTTAGGCCAAGACATTTTTTGTAAACTGAGAAAATTACTTGTGGCCAAACTATGGGGCCCAAAAAAAACCCATTCAATAAATTGTATTCAGGGCAGACATGTTTTGGTTAAATTTAGGGTGAAAATTGGACCAAATTAAAAAAACAAAATGGCGGCCATTGAAAGTTATTCGACTGCCGTAGCGCCGCCTATTGATCAAACGACAGCCAAGGAATCCATGGACGCACAAACTCCGTTCCTACTGACCAGCGGTTCAGAAGTTATTAGACAAAACGTAAAAGTGGTAATTATAGCACCACCATTTAACCGATGAACACCGGTTTTTGCGTTTCCTTGTTTTCGGAACATGTCGAAGCTATCATCTAAATTTCATGTCCGTGGGTTTTACGGTTTCAGAGCGCCATGCACCTTCAGCGGAGAATGTCTAGAGGAATAATAATAATAATAAATCTGAACAAAAACAATAAGGTTCCTGCACTTCGTGCTGGACCCCTAAAAAAACCCCCAAAAAGCAAGTGTTGACAACTGACCAATTCCAACAAAAAAAAAAACACAAAACATGTCACCTTGTAGTCGTGAACGATGCGCTCAGCGACGGCTTTATCCAGCATCTTTTTGTACCACTCCTGCAGGCGTTTTGGCTTAGGGATCTTCTGGTCCATCGGGTGACAGTGGAAAATGTAATCATCCCCTTCGCTGGGCGGACAGGCCCAGATATGCCCAGTCGTATACCTGAGAACAAAAAGACCATTTACGCAACAGGGGAGTTTGACTGGTTTATGATAACTAAGCATCAAGCTTTCAACCAGTGAATTCAGATAATTATTTTTCTTTTTAATGATTCGGATGGTAGGCAACGCTCCTTACCCAATTCTCTTGACATATTCTAGGTAGCCGATGAGGATCTCGTGGTAGACCCCCGTCCGCAGATGCCGTGGCTGAAAGAAGTGCACGCTGTCCAGGTAAGAAATGTAAACTCGTCTCTGATTGGGCTGCGGACAGTCTGAGCCGTACTCCTGGACGTGCATGCCGAAGAAGCACACGTCGGCGCCGTCGATGTCCTCAAACGCAAACAAGGCTTTTGTTCGGTATGGGAAGGACTCTGACATCTCCCCATTGTCCACAAACCTGAATGAACACAAGGGAGGGTCCGAAACCACGTTAAAATTCAGCAGCTGTTGTCCATAACGACCATGAAAACAACCTCTGGCGCAAATGTAATTCGTAGAGTAGATGTCTTGGATTTATTGTAAAGATTAAAGGACGCCAGTTCAGTTGGTGAACTTATAAAGAATATGATCCAGGTTAAATAAATGGCCTCTGTTATTCATCACAAAAACATAACTCTATAAATTGTCATCTTTTCTCAAGTAGCTGGTTCGACTGGTTTGAAAATTGATACGTTTAGAAATTTGATCCGACATTGTGTCTCTATTCCTAATGTACGCAACTAGAATGTCATTTGTTTACGCGCAGCATTTACGGAATCTCTGGCAACAGCAAACTTTGTCCCCGCCCCACTTCTTCTGACCTGGACTTCATGCCTGGCTTGACCTCCACCACCTTGTCCGAGACGTGGACCACGCGGATGGTGACGTCGCCGGACTCTGGGTGGTTCTGCCTCTTGAGGTAGTCGTTAACTCGCGTCTCCAGGAAGCACCCCAACTTAGTATGTGGGAGCCCTGCAAAGCAAAAAAAAAATAAATAAAAAAAAGTTAGTTTATGGATAGAAAGTGAGAAGGCAGCCATAGAGAGCTATAAAATGGGACACAAGCAGAGCTAAGGTATGCTACGGAAGAAAATAGAAAGTACGCCATTCAGAACCTTCCGATCCAAAAACTAGGTTTGGGATCCCTTGATTTCTATGCTTTTGGCATACAAACAATCAATCCAGACTCCCGGACAGAACTCTGGAGTCTAGCTGCCTGAGGGTGTTTTTCAGTCTTTTAAATGTCTGGTGGTATGCCCGGATGTCTTCGTCAAATCAATATGCTTGGCTGTGCTGGGTTCAAATAGGGTCAACTGAGTTACCTTGTCGGCTACTGGCTTGTTTTAGAAACAGTTCATAATACATGACTTGTGGAACTCTAGGGCAGCGATTGGGTTAGATTCCATGCAGTATTTACAGTTCTACATTCAATGTATTTCACATATTTGACTCCGGAATGAAAAGCGAGCCTTTAAAACAGCACCGTTCTACCCCTTCTGCCTGAGGATTAACATGGTTGAACTTGAATTGTTCTCATTAAAATCATGCCTTTGCCAAAAAACAACAGAATGATTGTGTAGAATGTGTTCCATTCTTCGCAGAGTAGAGCAAGAAAAAAGTGGAATGAGATACAAGATTAGGATTTAATGTAATGATTTAACGATTACTAGGAGGATGATTAAATATTTTAATAAACAGTAGCAAAACAAGCAGGTATATATATGGAATATAAATGTAAAAATGTAATTAAGATGCATCTAACTGAGAGTAGAAGATGGCAGGGTAGATATTATGGAAAATTAGTAAAGAATTATGACCATGACGTTCGCTGAACTTTTGGAATCAGTGTTGTAATAGAGGTCATTGATGTGCCGCTTTGGTGCAGTTATGTGTTATATTGTCTGAACTCTGTATTGTCATATTCTAAGCTCCATCTTAATTCTTGGATGCCACAGCGAACCAGTTTCCCCAACAGGGATCATTAAAGTTCCATTGCATCTGATCCAATCAGATCCAGCTGTGTGGCTGCCGGCGAGGGGACTTTGAACCAGACAGCCAAGTTTCAAAACAGAGGGAAAATTATTTCTGACAGTTACCAAAACACTGTTGACGACAAAAAAGTGAAAAACATAAAAAAGAAGAAAAAGACAAAAGGTAGCTGGAATACAACCACTGTGTAGGTGAACCATATCAGCGTAAGGTTCAGCAGAGGGGAAATAAGGTTCACAGACATGAGCACACCAGGTAAGAACAAACTCCACTTACTTTTGGCAGCGTATTTGTTCTCTTTCCGTGTCTTATTGGCCTTTTTGAGGCAGCTGTCACATACAAAGCTGTGGATGAGGCGTACAGAGACATACTTTTAGAGAGAGAAGATATCCAAAAGAATAGAACCAACCTTAAAACATAAACTGGGTGTGTTACGTTGCAACACTAACGCCTTGCTAGCTGCTAATGAATGAATGAATGAATGAATGAATGAATGAATGAATGAATACGACTAGTCGGAGGTGCCACTAGGAAGTATCCTGATGTCAGTATGACCAAAACTAGATGGCATTAGAGTTGCAACAATATCTTTTTGAACAGGTATGAGTGCTTAACCTTTATAAATGACAGTGTGCAATTCAAAAATAATTGTACAGAAAGGTAATGAGCACAATGTGCATGCGGCCGGCTCACCCTGATGGCCATATGGTGTCATTATGCAGGACGCAGATCTGGTGCATTTTACGACCACAGTCAATACATTCCACAAGCCTGCGGAGGAGAGCGATAACAGAAGGCATTAGCGAGGAACAGGTATGGAGGCCAAGCGTGACATGAGTGAAATATTCACTTTTGAGCGACAACCATTGTACATGAAGCAAACCGATCTCAGAATCAAGCTGTCTGATTGGGGATTTCAGCAACCCTTTACTAATTCAAATGGCTTGGATTAAAAAATAAGGACAGAGAACGTAATGAGCAGAGCTAATTCACACAAAGCATCCGTTCTGTTTGAGAGAAATCCTATTAGAGTGATGGATGAAGATTAATATATAAGAGAACATACAACTCCGGATCGAGTGTGTCGTTCTTCTTTCTCTGGAACTGTTCTTTGTTGATGGACCTACAAGGAGGGACAGAGAGAACCGAATGTATCAGAAAAAAACAACATGGCGCCAACATTAAAGCTCTGCTGTCAGTCTGTGGGTGGGGGCAATTTGATGTGGCTGGCACAGTGGGAGCTTTTGGTCTTAGCGGCCAAATGAGTTGTTTTCTTATGGATCTTTGCAACTGTTTGACACACCGCAGAGCATTCCCATTGCAAGAAATAAAATATCTTGGAAAACAAAATAATTTCAGAAAACAAACAAAGCTTTCAGTAAGACCTTTTTTAGGGCGACCAGAATATTACAGATGGGAGAAAATGCCATGTCAATCGTGAGTAAAATTAAATAACCTTTAATGAGTGGAGGGTGTGGAGTGTGATTGAGTGTCAGAATTATTCAATATACAGTTCTTTTCAATCACAGAAAACAAGACAAACAAGTAAAAACATGTAATGTGTATAAAAATCAGGATATTTTGAGAGCTTTAATATTCTTATAAAATGCAAACCACCTATTAAAGTTCAGCAAGTAGTATTATTACTACTAGAAGTAGTAATAATAGTAATAACAACAATAGAGACAACTAATTATAAAATATGAAAAATAATAAATAAAAACACAGAGTAAAGAGAGCAAATATGTAGTGTTATGAAGGGAGGCAGGTACTTACGTTTGGGGCTGCGAGGGGTCGTCTCCCAGGGAAACGCTCTCGCCCTGGATTTCGTTGAAACACTTCTCACAGAAGTGGTACCTGTCAGCAAGAAGCCCATATTTTGGTGAACTACACCGTTCGCCAACAGCACAGCCAATCACAGAGAGGGCACGAAGAAGCAGCCGCCAATCAGGGCAGGACAGGCCAGGGGGTGGGCGCACAGGAAGGAGGCAGAGGGCAAGGTAGGTCGTCGCCGGGAGGAAGCAGCCAATCGTGATGCGGGGTTTTTGTGTGGGCGGTAGGTTTTGATTTTGCACGTAAATTTCGGAGTGGATGATTGGTCACACCAAAGCAGGCCAATGCAGACATCACAAGCGTTAAAAAGGAGGGAGAGAAGGGAGGGGGAGAGGGGAGATGGGGGGAAGGGGAGGGTAAAATGAATATTAAAAAAGCGTGGAAATAAATTGTTACAGGTCAGGGCGAGGACAACGTCAGGACATAGAGACGAGGGGCGGGGCGGGACAGAATGTAAACAACCAACAGAGGACAGAGAGCCAAGGCAAAGCAAAGATTAGCATCAGACGTCCAGTGGTAAACAACAACAACAACATTACAGCAACATGAGAGACCAAAAGGAGCTGTGGAGCAGGAGGGGGGGGGGGGGGCACGGGGGGGAATACGAGGCTCCAAACATGAAAGAGTTGATGAAGGGGGAAAAAAACACAAAAAACAAAAGATGGTGGTGCAACAGGGACCCATCATCCTTTCAATTCATTTATAAAGTGGGAACCTTTCTTCTGGTGCGGAGAATGCACTGTTCTTTTATTATTCCCCAGCAACAAAATCAAATGCAAAGCTGTGAATTTCGAGCGGGGTGGGGGCGGCTCTGGAACCAACAAGTCACTGCTGCAGAAGAAAGGAACTCATCTTATGAATGAAAAAGTAATGAAAATTTAGATAGATAAAAAAAATAAATAAATGATGAAAGATGGAGATGGTGCCAGGGTAACCATTTGAAGCCAAATTAACATTTGGACTAATTTGTGATTTAACAAAGCTACGTTGCAGATTTTCCAGTGTGCAAAATACAATCGGACCTAATCAAATTATTTTACAATTTTCACTGCAAAGACAGTCAATGTCATAGTTGGTTTAGTTCCAGCTCTATGCCCATGACCTGTGTGTGTGTGTGTGTGTGTGTGTGTTTTGGATTCAGCATGTCTACGCTCCTTACCTGTTCTGGTAGCTAAAATAGGCAGCGTCGCGTTGGATGGTGCATAATTGTTTTCCATAGCAGCACAGAGTTTGAGGAGAAAACTCAAGCTGCAACGATGGGTAGGGGGAAAAAAAGGGTGAGGGAGAGACAATGTTATTTGTGCAGCTATTCATCTGTTAAAAAAAAAAAAAAAAAAAAAAAAGTAGGAAAATACATTTGTAAGTTGTAACGTGAATATGCCCAATATAAAAAACTCAACAGAAACGAGCGAACAGAACATCAGCCTCACCTTCCGCCCGCAGCAGTAGCCCAAGCCCTGCATGACAGGGTCAATCTCCAACTCAAACACCTCCGCCAGCTTGGAGCAGTACTTGTAGACGCGGGACGTCTTGCGGTTGTACAGCCAGGCGTTGTTGAACATGAGCCACACGTCATCCACGTACTGCCAGGGCTCCTGGTACTGGCCCGTGTCTAGCTTGCGCTTGATGGTGGACAGATCCATGGGGTTCTTCACAATGTCAAAGTAGTCCTGTGATCCGGGGAGAGGGGGCGGGCGGGTTTGATCCAGGAGAGGTTGGGGTTAGGGTGGACGAGGTGGTTTGTGACGAAGCGGGAGCAAAGATCGTCCGTAGGTCGTCATCAGCGTTGGATATAGTCGTAGTGAAAAGTAAGAACGCAGGATAAGGATGCGATGGAGGCATGGTGAGCAGTCAGGAGGCACCGGAAAAGGGGGGAGAGAAGAGGGTGCAGGGGGGACAAGGTTGTTGAGCGCTGCAGAGAGGAGGGTTCGTGTGCAGACAGAGACATGACAGCTTCTCCCCTCTGGCTCTCCGCTTGGCACCCAGTCGGTAGACTAGTGTCAGTCTATAGCCAACAGGAACCGGCTGGTCCCATTCTAGTAATTACAGATTGGTCGAAATACAGCTACAGTCAGTCAATTAACACTATAACTGACCTGTTCGACTGGAACCGGTTAATACGATTATTAAAGTGATTAGAGCCCGAACGATGTGTCGGCTTGGCCGATATATCGGCCATTATTTGACTTTTTTGACCACATCGGGATAGGCAGTTATGCAGCCGATGTGTCTCGATTTTTAAATAAACAAAAAAACATTGATTATTTATCCTGTACTTGTCTGTTTTACATTACTCACCAAAATAAGAGCAAATGTCAAGACTAGGAATTATAAATCCATCCATGTTTGTTTACACTCGCATTTAGACACAAACACGGCTTTCAAAGCAGGAAGCGATGCTGCGTTCATGGAACACTGGGAAAACAAATGTGTTTCAGAAGTGATGATGCGTTCACTGGAACTGGAAAAAAAAAAATGTAATTTAATATCATGTTGTACTTTTGTTTTTTTTAATCCATCAAAAAGTTGTGTCTATTTTTACTTGTTTGCTTATAAGTTAAAATGTTCTCAAATATAGAAACCTTAATAAAATCAAAGTTTTTCAAATTGATTGGAAAATGTTGCACTTTTTGCCCAAATATCGGTAATCGGTGGGCTAGGACTATCCAAACTCGGGATCGGTATTGGACCCAAAAATTTGGCATCGGTCAGGCTCTAAAAGTGATTATCATCTTTTATGGCGGACTGGAGTTGAATGTTGGATATTCCCCCCCAGAGGCTTTTCAGGACAGGGGAGATGATGTGGGTGCAAAGCGGAGGTGAACAGAGCAATGATAACAACAGGAACACAGCAGAAATAGTCAAGACTTAAAAAAACAAAAAAACCAAAACCTATTGCAGCGTGACACTAGTGAGCATTGTGGCGCTTGGCGTTAGCCGTGCCATCAGCTTGAGCAGCAGTGGCATGGCAGCATTAAGGCCAGCGACGCTGAAGCAAAGCAGCAGTAAGGGAGGATGAATCTCCAAGTCTCACCCGCCGTTGCCCCCCTCCCCATCTCTCCTTGACAAAAATTTAAAAAACACAGCGGTTTCTCAGCATTGAAGACAGGAGAGAGACAGGGACAAAGAAAGGGAGATTTGGAGGGAGGCTCACCCATTTAGTAATGATAAAAATACGAATTGATGAATCTAAAAAGGAGGGGCCTTAGAAACACAGGAACATCTTGACTATATGCTGCTGTGATGCCCCCCCCATGGAGCATGTGATACATGCCAAAATATTAACCTGTAGAGCCACATGTGTTGCATTTCATATTCAGCCATTCCGAATCAAAACCAGTGTGAAAATCCGAGTAGCCTAGGGTCGGTAACTGCTAGAAAGCTGCTGTTCATTATTGTTAGGATAGTAATAGTTAAGATACAGTTAGAGACTTAATCACCCCTGAAGGTGTTGGGGGTGGAGGGGCGAGCCTGTGGCCTATTGCTCAAAAATCACTGCATTTTTCTTTTTTTTTTTTTAATGAGTTAAAAATTCTGGGAGATTACAACATGTTTCTCATCTAGGAATTAAGTATTACCTATTTACCTTTTGTGCAGGACAGTAAACCAAATGTATTAATCGTTCCATTTCCACAAGATTCGGATGCAGTGAGGGTTGAAGGCATTGGCCCACCCCAACACACAAACCACAATCAAAGCTCAACACACGACTAACTACTGGCGAGGAACTGAACTAGGAAGCTAGGATGGAACACTAGGATGAAAACTAGAAAACACTGACCGTCAAAATAAAAAAAGATAAAAAAAATCTCAAATAAGTATTATGAAAAGCACTGTTCAGATGATCAGATGAGTGTGGGCAATAAAACAAAGCAATAGGCCATGGGCACGTTTTGATACTTGAGGTGGATTCATTTACCCTTCAGGGCCTGTTGATTTAAAATGCTTTTATGTGTTTGCGTGGGAGACAAACAAAAACAGCCATTATCTCGAGCCAATTTCCTGATGGGCATTAAAGGCATCTCATTGATCTGATATAATCTTAGATTTGTTCATATTAGGATTGCCTGATGACCCAAAAGGTAATTAATCAAAACTCTCTTGCAGAAAAGCACTTTGGTTCAAAAATAAAATAGGGCAACAATTTTCTTTTGTAAAAGGAAAACTGGGGAAGAAAAAATGATGGCCCCCAGTTTTCATTGTATCACCGCAGCTGTAAAAAAAACAAAAACATGTTGTACAATTTTTTGTACACACACAATAGAAGGGTGTTGATTGACAATTTATAAGCTGTTTGGAGAGTCGTTCCATTATTAAGCAGCTATGTTGATGTTCGATTACCTGCGTTAGGAAACCGTACCTAAATTGACAATGGAGTGGCACTTTTAAATAAGGAAAAAATATGGTCACTAGAAATAAATGGCTTTAAATCATTTTAAGTTGGGGATACAACCAACTTTTGTTCATATGGACTTAAGAAACTTGCCAATTGTGGGTCTTTAACACCATGGTGAGGTCAAAGGTCCTGAGAGATACCAAACACTGGATCAGTTATCCCAGAGTTAAAAGCTGTTTAGGTTTGAAAAGCTCAAGGGGACCTTGCGGAATTCAACCTTTCCGGTGGAACAAGTTATATTCCCCTTGATTAGAGTTAAGGAAAACGTCCATGCAATTGCTTTGATTTATCCTGTGAAATGAAACAAAGAATTAGACATGTATAATTCTCTTAATCTTTGTTGAACCTTATACTCTCATCCTCTAATGCACAAGATGGATGTGAAAGGCCAAAGAAAAAGTGAGCTGACATCAAACGAGAAACAAAAAGAACAATGACCACTATGGCAAAAGGAGCAAACAAAAACAAACTAACAAACAAAAAGGAACAACAAAACAAAGAAAATAACTACGTTTTTAAGAAGAGCGGAAGCAAATATGGCAGCCAGCGCAGTCCCTTACCAGGTTAGTTTTGTTACTAGTTCGAATACGTACGGGTATTCCCAGTAACTGGGGGTCCACCGGCTGACGGAAGGGCAAGGACTCAGGGTCCTGCCGGTACAGAGCCTCCAGGGTGGGCATTAGAGCCTGCCGCAGCTCCTCTGGCTTAAAGACTGGGGGGCAGGAGGGTAGAGGGAGAGGAAAGAGAGATTCAAAGAGTCAAAAAAAGAGTGGACCGGAGGAGTGTGGGGAAATATTTAAAATAAACAAAGGAAGACATCAGGAGATAAAATAAATAATGACAATAGGGCTTGAAATCACTGAAACACCACAAAGCATGCAGAGATAACATTTTTGTACAACTTAAGGTTCGCTATAATGGAACACCACACATTCCATTATTCACTCCTTGGAAAACACTCATTACTGGTCCTGAAAATTCTTAAAAACCTTCACCACCCACAAAAGCTTTTTAAGTGACTGGCTTTTTGCCAGAGGCATTGAATTTAGTTGTCCTATTGAGCACTAACTCAGGGACCAGTAATTCTACACTTCAGCGAACTTGAGCGAACAAACTACAATAAAAAAAGGAAACAACGTTAAAACAGGAAGAAACAATGACAGTTGTAGTGTCAATTGGATCAACATTTTTAGGGAATGCATCTTCAGCTTGAAAGCAAGTGCGAATGTGAAAATGTCTTCCAATAAAAACAGAGTGTGAAAGAATGTTGACGTGACCGTACTTTTTCTCTTGCTCTGAGCACTGGCAGGGGAACTGTTGGTGGTGGCAGACCCGGAACTTTCCTCTTCCTCTTTGGGCTCCTTCTTCACTTCCGGCTTCTTGTCCTCGCTCGTTGCTGTGGCCGGCGTTGTCGTTGACGACGAAGACGTATCCATGGGTTCGCCTTTACACCCATCTCCCGACGGCTTTTCCTTCTTGATCTAGGGGATGGGGACCAAACATGTCAGTTTTAATACAATACAGACCATGTGTGACAGATTGGGAAGGATGATGGTGTCTGCAGGTGGTGTCCGCAGGTATCAAATAGTTAAACTGAATACCTTTTCAGACTTTTTCCAAGAAAAATTTGAACAAAATTCAAGACTTTTTTTTGGACATTATTTCTCTGTTGACTGATGCAGAACAACTTGTTACATTTTGACAAAAATATATGTATGATAATTCAGAAATTCAAATGTAAGGCTATTTAATGCCTTTTAAAGCCTTATATTTGTAAAACTGAATTTAAAACATTTTCAGACTTTAAGGACGTGAAGACATAAGGACCATAATAGATGTATTTATTAGAAACAGTGCAATTCTTTAATTACATGATGTATTGATTGATTTATAATGACAATTTAATTATGTAAGCAAATGCTGTAATTTTAAATATAACGCAAATGTTTCAACCACTTGTCGGGCCGTTGTTCAGTTTTACTTAATCATTATGACTGTTCACCTCTGGTTTCTCCTCGGTCTTGACGTCAACTTGGCCCTTGCCCATCTTCCCTGAGGCCTTGCCTTCTCCCTGTGCCTCCGCCTCCTCATCCTCCTCCTCTTCCTGCTTCTTCACCTCCATCTTAATGTCTCCCTGGCTGGAGTTGGTGCCGTCAGCTGAGGCGAGCTGCGAGCTGGGATCGGCACTGCTGCTCTCAGAAGCCGGTGTGGACACCTGACCGTCTGCGGTCAGAGAGGACTTCTGAGACAGCTGAGAGAGAGAGAGAGAGAGAGAGATCTGATTCACATGCTACGAATGACAGTATGGCCCTTAATCTCAATTTATTACTGATTATTGACAGATGGCAGGAAGCAGGACTAATCCTATGGCCCAGGTCTATCCCATATACGTAAGCCTATTCCCTCTATCTATTCCATTTTATTCTATATATTTTTATTTTATTCTCTAAGTATTCGACTTACTGTATTACGTTTTAGGAATCAGTTAGCTGGTCTAGTAGAAAGAAATTTTCCTAGGACGTAATTACCGGGTGCGTTGCATTACATTTCACTGCATATATATATATATATATATATATATATATATGAAGGTAGGTATATGTATGTGACGAATAAACCTCTTGAATCTTATCTGTTGGAAGCAGGGGGCTCACCGGTGTCCGCGGGAACTGCGATGGCACATGAGAATTCTGGTTAGGCACCGATGGAGCCTGCCCCGCCTGGGGACCTGCGGAGGCCATACCCCCAAGTGCCTGCTGCTGAAGTTGATTGGCCTTCTCAGGATTAACCCCCTGTCCCCCAAGCTGCTGCTGCTGCTGCTGCTGCTGCTGCTGCTGCTGCGACGCTTGCTGCGGTGGTTGTTGTTGCTGCTGCTGCTGCTGCTGCTGCTGTTGTTGTTGGGGCTGTGGGGGGGGGAGCTGAGGCGGGTTGGGTGTGTGCGGTTGCGGGGTCTGCGAGCCAGGCATCGCCGGCGGCGTCTGATGGGGCTGAGGCGTAAGGCTGCGGGCCGGCGAGGGAGAGTTTGTTCGGAGGGGCGGACAGTGGGTGTGGACGTTGGGCTGGGTGGAGTTGGCGGGCGTGGGCAGGTTAGGTAGTGGCCCTCCACCTACACTACCGGGCCCCACAGAGCCTCCCGGGGCAGCGGTAGAGCCCGACTGCGGGGCAGGACTGCTGGCTGGGAGAGAAGGTGGCGTGGACATCTGGTTCTGTCAGAGAGAACACAACAGGGTTAGAGTTGCGCTCATAAAACTTTAATGGTTTATCAATAAGTATTTTCACCCTTTTCTGATTTTATGAATATTATTCAGAATTATTTTCATGTTTTGTCACATGTTAGAAAGTGCTAAAAACATGTCAAAAGACAATGATTTAGTACTGAATTGTGGAGTTAAACTTTAAACGGTTTCTCATCATTTTTGTGGTCCTGGTTTTGACTCAACATGGAGCGGTGATACTTGGCATGGCCCCTCCCCTAACACTATATAAACACCAGGTTGGAATTGGAGCATCAGTGGTGAAATAAGCTAAGCTAACGGTCCGGAGTTTGGGACTGGGCACCGGAGTTTTGAGTTTGGGCACCGGAGAGCGGGGAGTCCCGCAGCGAGGCAGTGGCACTTTGAGGTGAGCAACTAGAGCTGCGGACCGGTTTCAGCAGAACATTTAATCATGGAATTGACTTACTTCAATGTTAACGTTTAACGCAACTGGGCGTGGTGTCAGCGAACACGCCCCCAGCATCTCCAAGCAGAGGAAACCGCCCCCCCCCCCAAGATTTTGAAACCTAATCCTTGTACGTGCAAGTGAATGAGCTTTGGCTGTGCACCCCCCTGTGCGCTCTGCTGCTCCGTCCGTCGCTCTCTGGCATCTGGGCACCCCACCGCCAACATGTGAATATGCGGAGCACATAGTGACATCACTGGATTTCCTGTCGAAACTGTGGCCAAATCAGCCATGAATGAACGCTTTCATCGAGAGGATTACCAGCAGCCCGGCAAGCGGCGATTCCAGATTAATCGACCCGTTTTATCTGCGAAGATATGGGGCTGATTAACATCTGGCATGAGTCTGGATTTTAAGATTTGATCCGCAAGCTTGAGTCGAGGTACGCAGACCCAAGCCGCCCGACCATCACCAACAAAGTTGGAATGTCCTCCAGTGCAGAGATTCCCAACCACCGGGCACCGCGCATTTGCCACGGGCCCGTGAGAACGCGGGCAGGAATTTTTTCAGAAGTCATCTGCTCCGCAGCAGAAAGAAACAAAATTTATTAAATACATCTAAAATAAAATTAGCTTTGTTTGTTTGGAGAAAAGATTGGGCTGCGGAGCGGTTCCTCAGCAGAACCGTGCGTAACGTGCCCCCGACCCACACACAAACAAAATTGTAATAGATACTCCATAGTATGTGTTTTTTCAGAAGGAATATTCAAACGTGATTTTTGGCCAATGTTGACAGCCCTAATATGCATGAGTGGAGTTGTCTGCTCACAGCTTCTAGAAGCACATTGTGGCACGATCAAAGCAATTCCTCAAGTTCTCAGTCAAAAAGCTGTATCTTCATCTGTCTGGAAAGGGTTAGTCAAGTCTATATTATCCAGCGGCCCTCCCACACCAATTTTTAAAGCTCACACTAACACTCCAGCAGCACCCACCAAAAAATGGGTCATTAGTAGAAAAACCTGTCAAACTTGGAAATATGTTTGCAGCCTCACCTGTGGCATTCCTCCTTGCGATCCCGGCTGGTTCATGCCGACAGGGCCGGAACCGAGACTGGGACTGGACCCTGGAAACTGCCCTTGAGGAAGGTACTGGTTTTGTAACTGCGCCATGTTGGGCATCCTTGTCGGCCCCATGCCCATCTGGGAAGAAGGAAACAGGGCAAAATAACAAGCATTAATATTTTCAACTAAAAACAAATATACTGTTTTGTATTTTAACTGGCATTTTAGAATTGTCTCAAAAATGTTTGGGTTCAGAGTACAGGTAACTACTGTCCAGGCATTTTAAATGCTTGGGTAATAATTTTTTCCATCACCATTTAGCCAGAAATTATAATGTAATATACTTTCCAAAAACACAGTCGAGCTTACCTGGCTCATTGGAGCGCCCGGAGGAAGGGGAGGCGTTGACCTTTGGCCCATCGACTGCATTCCCATCTGACCAAACTGGTTCATCCCTGGGGAGGGAGTGAAAGATACAAATGAATAAGTGAGCGAGCAAACACAAGGAAGCGGAAGGGTGTTGTGTGCAGTAGGTCTGTGAAAGATAACCGCATTACCGCGGTCATGTGACGTCACCGCAACGTTGAGCTCATTACCATCATCACCGCAAATAAAATATATATAATTTTTGCTTGTGAAAGTTACCGGAATTGCATATGGTGTGTGATATGACAAACACAATAATCATTGTTAAGTTATCGACTGTCTTCCATTCCATGCTCCAGGACTTCGGGAGATACAAAACTTTAAACTTGTTCTGCTCGTTACTTCAGCTTTGCGCACCGCGCAGGGACAGTCCATAACACATATGGGGTGTTTTGTTTGTGTGTGTCCGATAATTAATAACTGTTCCAAGGGCTGTTCACAACTCAGAACTTTATCAGTAGAATCAGATTTGGCTGTTCAATGCCAATATTCCACTATTCAAGGGGGGCGAGCGATTGCTACGTTTCTCCGTGCCATGTCCCCCCCAAATAAAACAACAAAGAATTTTTTTTTTTGGGTTCCATTTTGAGGAATGGTGCACAGGTCTCCGCAATCGGAGCGCATGGGGCACGATTCACACATAAAAATATAGTCATGATTCCCCTTATGTATAATTCCTCATTGAAAATGTTATCCCTATGCAGTTTTGTAAGCCTTAATGCACACTGAGAAACCCCTGACTTCTCCACGGTAAGAAAAAATTCATACCTTCACAGCTAGGGATGCAAGTTGAAAATAATTTCCTTAATCGTTAGTCGTTAACCTTAACAATCGTCGATTAATTGATGACATAAAAGCTAATGACGTCACCAGGAGGTGGCGCCAACGTAGGCCCTCACACGCTATGATGCCATGCCCCATATCTCCAAGATTCTGCGGCTTGGCGCAAAGGGCGTGAGGAGCATCGCTCATTTCAAAATGGAGAATTTCAAGGCAAGAGTCTCTGAGCTAGTTTGCGCATACAGGGATTTTACGACCCATCTTTGCGCACTTTAAATATTTTAACTTTTTGCCCTCCTCCTCCTACAACGGAATGATCAGGATATTACGTAGCATATCCAGTCTGGCGTAGACATGGACAACGAGAGGTTAATAAAATTCCTAAACATTACTAAAATTATTATATACACAATAACAGACAAAATAATTTCGTTTAATACCTTTTATTGGAGTCATCACCATAACAACATATCACTTATTTTGTTTTATTGTCGTATCCTCTCCCTTGCTCTGTGTTTCCCCCACCCTGCCGTTCAGAAAGTGCTGTTCCCGTCTACCGTCTTCCATCTGAACGCAACATTAGTTGTTGAGCAACAATTAAAAAAAAAAAAAAAAAAAAAAAAGTTTCCTCCTTGGCATCGAGAAGCTCCCTATTTTCTATGCACAGCCATATTTGTTGTTTGTAGTTCTTCTGGCCTCCATCTATTCGACTGCCCCTTGTCGTTCCGGTCAGTACTACTTCCCGGCTTAATCAATTAAGTTCTTATTAGCAATTCATTGATGGTCAATTAATTGTTAACATCCCTAGTCGCAGCCCTAGTGTGCAGACAAGCACTTGTCTATTACTTACTGACAGAAAATGACCGAATATGCCGCTGCGTGTGTGTGTGTGTGTGATAGATGTAACCAGAGACTTACCTGCAGGATTCTGCATCCTGTTGACCATCTGGTTGGGTCCAGTGGGTCGGACAATGGACGGGTCGGCATGAGGGCCATCTGAGATGGGACACAAAACGAAAGACATCACAATCCTGCACACAAACGGGGCCCAAGACATTAGGATAATTAAATAAATACTGCAAAATTTACATTACAGAAAACAGGTGACCTTTGCCAATAATGTGGCGCATGACTGAGAGACGTGTGCGCTTTCATTAGTGTGCGGGCAGGATCTCACAATTCAAACAGGTTTTGATACAAAAAGGTCACGATTTGATTCAAAGTGATATTGATGAGATGGCTCACGGTACAATTCTATAACAATATTTTGACATTTTATACATAAAGAAGGGGGCAAAAATAAAAGCGCATGCACTCACTTTGGGGTGGTCCAGGGACCATGGGTGGCTGTCCCATGCCAGGAGGCACCTGCGGCAGGCCTGAGGGGGGCATGCCAGGCTGAGCGGGCATCATGCCCTGCTTCTGGAGTCGCGTCCGCCTCTTCTCCTCCAGCTCCTTCTGGATCTTGTAGATCTTCTCCGCTAGCAGGTGGTAGTACTCCGCCTGGCACAGGAAATCACAGAGTAAGAGTAGTGGTGTCATGGAACTTAGTTGATCCGCGCTCCATACGGATGGCCCCCCGTGGTTCGGCCCGCATGTGAACCGCGGATCAATTGTAAAATTTAACCATCAAACTGAAATTCAGTTTTACTCTGCTGTTACTTTTTAAAGTAATATTTCATAAATCTCAATGCAGAGTTGCAGTGAAACTAAAAGCGCAAACTATAAAAGCGATAGACAAGACAGATGTATGCTGTGTTTTACTCTGAAGTGCAATGATTGGTTCACGGTATGTTGCTGTTACTTAACGACATGTCGAGAATTAGCGGCTTTGTGTCACCGTTATGAGTCTGAGCGTCCGCCATATTGGAACAGTCAAGCGCTGCTAGTAAACAAATACGATGTGTATTGAGAAACCCAGACTTCTCGACAAAATCAACTGTAATTCGCTTGATTCTAAACAGATTTTCATGAAATTCAGTTTGTTATAAATGTGAGAAATTTAACATGATACAGGTTTCTTATAGGAAAGATATTCAGTTACTGAGGGCGGATCTAATCACATTTGTGATCCATTGCAGGAAGTAAGCGATAACAGGAAGATAATTTGGTTTTGTCAAAGGGTGGCTGCCAATAAAACAAACATTTTCTATAGAGGAAAGACATCGTTCACGCCAGTGTGTGTTAGATGCGCACCCTGCTGTTGGCCGACTCGTACATGTCCCCCTCCACTTTTCTTGCGTAGGCCACCAGGTTCTCCATCCGCCGGTCCTTCAGCGCAGCTGGGTCTGGAGTAGGGAAAATTGCCTGGACACTGCGCACACACACACACACACACACACACACACACACACACACACACACACACACACACACACACACACACACACACACACACACACACACACACACACACACACACACACACACACACACACACACACGATCATCAGCACTGAACGATAAAACTAGTCGTGATAATGCATCATATTTATTTGTGCGCTGCGTTGCGGGTGGGGGTGCGGACTCACAGCTTGTGGACGAGGTGGTTGCGCAGGTCCTGCGTTATGTCCTCGTGCCAGGACTTCCTCATGCCTGGTGCAGAAGGGGGGGTGGCTGTCGGCATAGAGCTCAGGTTGCCCACGGCGTCATTCATCAAACTGAGGAAAGACAAGGAAGGACAAGCAAAAAGAGGAGGAGGAGGGAAGGTAAAAAAATATATATTTTTAAGTGTTAATATCAGACTATTTTTCAAGAGATCTTGGAGCTTGTTTCCTATTGGGTGACTGGTAGAGGTGAACAAGACAATTACACAGGAGACGGTGACATTTTTTGGCGGCTTGAAAAGGTAAAAGCCAGAGGAGCAAAGGCAGACCTGCCAACCTTGGGAAAATATTTTGGTACCACAATAGTCTAACAGGGAGTCTGATTAGGATATACCCCTTGAAATGCATCATCTCGTAAAGTTGCGGAACATCTTTACCGACTGGAGATGTAGAGATTGTAATTTTCGCTTCAATTTCTGATTATTTAGAAGTCTGACCTGCCGATTCTGATTTTTATTCAATTGTATGTTCAAAATAAAACATTGACTTTTAAATATGTTTTCCATTGTCGTCCGATTTATATGCATGATCAGAGAATTTTCTCATCATTTGGTCTCACTGGGTACATCTGCTGTACGTCAATGAAAAATACATCACGTGATTTGATCACGCTCACATGATAGGACAGCTGCACATACGGACTACTGCTGCAATTTTCAGTTACCACACTAGTGAGATTGCTGACCTGTCACTGTGTGTTTATTATTGTTCATTATTCATGGAAGAATAAAAGAACATGAATCTGTCCCTGAGTTCCAATAAAATAAAACATGGAACGGACACCGAGTTCCAATAAAATATGGAACTCACCAAGTTTCAGTATAATGCAACTTTAACTCCCACTGAGGACGAAGCAACATATAACTAACATGTGACACCATGCATTAAAACAACTAAATCAAACGACTTGTTCTACTGAGTGACTCTTAAAGAACCAAGTCCCAAAAATGAGTGGAACCTTTCATCACAAGCAGAGCTTATGCACTACGAACAACCAAAGCAGATGCTGTAATGACAGCTCTAGATACGCAGTCTGCACAATTTTGAAATATTGTCAGGCGATAGATAAATTATTTATCTAATCTTCGTCGTTTCCCTTGAAGTATCTCTAACAGCCGACATTTTCTTTCTCTCTATTTTGAGCGTCTACTACATTACATTATGTTGGTATCATGTTTGAGCATCGGAACATTTTTACGAATACATGAGAACAGTATTGGCAGTGTAAATTTGATACAGAATCTGCTATATCTGGACACTAACTGGCCAGTGAAAACCTGCCAATTCTAGTAACCGGCCGATCAATCGGTGCGCCTCACATTTAAAATGTTAACATTAGTCACATTTTTGTGCTTGATTATTGCACCCCTACTTTCCATTTTACCTCAGCAATGCAGCGTTTCGTCTCGGTGGATAATAAAGCTCCGCTGCGTATCGGTGAAGTTGAGTAAGTGAGGGGTTACAGAACCACAAGCACAAGGTCGTAGCATCTGGTCCAATCCAAAGGATGTAGTTGTGAATAAATGTACAGTATTGTATTGATTTTTTTTCGATATTAAATTACTATATATATATATATATATATATATATATATATATATATATATATATATATATATATATATATATATATATACACACACAATTAGTTTTTTTTGGGGGGGGCGGGGCGGGCATAGGTTCAGCTGGCATTTCGTACCTGCGTATTTTGACCAAGAATTGCGTGGTTGGTACGCAAATTTCATGCAGGTTGGTAGGTCTGCAAAGGTGCAAACCCCCTGAAAGCAGGACATGGAGGTGAACATTTTTTTTTAATTATTAATTTTTTTCTGTGTAAAATCCTGAGCTTCTAATGTTCGGCAAATTAAACTATTCTTAAAAATGTCAACAGGTGCACAGTGTTTTAATCATTGAGGTGGCATACCAACATATCAGGAACAAAAGTCTCATTACAGGCTGGCAGGCACCCTACCTCTGTGCGTTCATGTTGTTATGAAGCATGGCGTCTGGCAGCAGACTGGACTGCTGGTTGGGGGGCTGCACTCCGACTCCACCGTTCACACCCATGGGATTCCCACCTGAGAGTGACAAAAATAAGCCACTTGTTTGTCAAGTGTTCATCCAAAACACAATTTCCGCTCACGCAAAATTCCTTTTCACATTTCTGAAATGTTCCGATATTGAATGCGATACAACGGGCCTACACGGGCGGATTTCTGACGTATTAGCATTAACACGGATGATGACTTTTTTCCCCAATGAAGGTGCTGTAATTATGACTGAACACCTTTGTAGATGCTTTATATTCACCATTTGAACAACGGGGTATAGCAATTGCACATGATTCATGTTAAAAGTGCACTGCCTTGACCGACAGATTACACTCTGTTTGGCTCCTCAAAAGTAACAGCTTATAAGAAAATATTTTTTGGACTCTTGGACACAAAAAAAGTAAATAATTAGTTTATAGTACAAACTCACCCATGGTGTTGAGGGTCCTCATGCCAGGCTGCCCTTGCAGGGCCTGGTTGGACATGTTGGCCTGCGGAGGTTGTTGAGGCATCTGGTTGCCCTGGTAGGTGAGGCCCAGGGCGGCGTAGGCCCTCTCTATGGAGCTGGGGTCTATCTGGCTCGGAGGGTTGAGGTTGGGGGCATTGGGCTGGCTCCCCGGTATGCTGGACCCTAGCGAGTTCACCAAGCCCACCCCCGCACTGCTGAGGAGGGCTGTGGTACAGAGAGCAGGATGGAAGGAGTGATGGGAAGAACAGGGATACAAAGACAAGGGACAAAAAAAAGTTATGGGGGGGTGGGGGAAAGGCAATGAATAGCATTGAATCTGCGATGTGTTTGACCTTTTAAGGAGCAGTGTGTGGAATTTAGTGGCATCTAGGGATGAGGTTGCAGATTGCAAAAACTGAACCCTACCCACTCCATTTTTAATGACGCAGGAGAAGCTACGGTGGCTACAAATTAACATTGCCAAAGTAATGCTAAAGAGCTATTTATTCTAGGTGTTTAGTCTGATAGCAAGATATCATTAGTGGGATACGTATTATATTATCCACTAGCAGAGTCAAAGATAGATCGCCTGTTAACGTTACGGAGGTTAAAGGGAGAGGAAGCGCCAGTGTTTGGTTTGTCCCTTCTGGGCTACTGTAGAAACATGGCGGCCACTGTGGGAGATGACTTGCTTCCTTGATATAAAGGGCTCATTCTAAGGTAACAAAAACACAACAATTCTTATTTTCATGGGATTATAGACTATTTAAAACATACTTATGAATATTATATTCCATTTCTGCCAAGAGTGTTCCACGAGATGCCACTAAATTTTACACACTGGTCCCTTAAGTCAGATAAAGAGAACTATGACATTTGTGCATTGTAATAATGCAAAACAATTAAGTAGGAATTTGTATTTTGTAAACAAAGGGTGATAAACTCACACTGTTGGTTCCTCTTGTCTCCCGCGTTTTTCAGTGGCAGGCAAACGGGACAGTCATGCCGCGTACAATTCTTCCAGTGAGAGATAATCTGTCTGGATGAGGCACAGTGTGCCACTGTAGGAAAAGGAGAAAGAAGAGTGTTAAAAAGAACAGAACAAAAAACAGAGACAGGTTGAAGAATTTATTATTATATATTTTTTTAAATAATAGAATGAGCAAAAAAAAGAAAAAAAAGAATTGGAAATAAAAAAATAATGCTTCAGAGTCGAGCCAGATGCTGAGAGAGGGATTGCAGGCGTCATTCAGCACAATGAAGCCATGTCCAGATGGAGACTGAATGAGTGAGGAACAGAGGGAGGGAAAACAGAGCTCCAGTAAAAGAGCCAACCACGGGCAGAACAACTCCGTGCGATATGATAGGCTGTCATATAAACTGGGAGGCTCACCAAAACAAAATCCAAACACAAACCAGAAAAACAGAAACGAAAAGAAAAACAATTGAAAAAAGACGTTCTTTAGCCGCTGCCTAGTGTTTGACACGCGGCACGTGCCTTGTTAAAACCGAAAATCAGCACAATTTCGACCGACTCACCCTGGCAGGACTTGCCAGCCTGGCAGTGAGTCATGTGGTTGAGCACGTTCTTCATGGTGCGGCAGTGGGGCAGGTTGCACTGGCGCACCTCCCCATTGGCCTGTTCCCGTCGCTGGCACTTGTGAGCGTGGAGCAGGAGCACCAGCTGCTGCTGGATCAGCTTCCGCTTCTCGGGGTCGGCCGTCGGGGGCGCGGCGCCGGGACCCGCTCCGACAGCACTGAGGCCAACCGGGGCCACGCCTGCGCCCGCTGCTGCAGCTCCTCCTACTGGCACGCCACCCACAGCTGGAGGCTGCTGCTAGGATGCGTGGAAGCGAAGGAGGGAGTAACAGAAGGATGTCAACAAGTGATGTAGAAAATGACAGATTAAAACAGATTTCGATAGGAGATATACATGTGAATGAATGGCATATGCACCGAAACAGATTCTCACCCACGTTTGTAGAGTCAAGGAGCATAATTTTAATATTAATAGAACCAAAATGTAGAGAGGTAAGCCAACAGAACAAAGGAGAAAAAAAATATGCCATTGTGACGAGTTTTACAGTAACAACAAACATAAGCTTTTTACACAGAATTTATTCATCTCTATCCATCAGACTGTCTACAAATTGTTACTTGGCAGGGACGATATGCATCAAGTGTAGAGCTATAAGACAACTATTTCATTTAAATGAATACAGGCTCCTACATTCAAATGCTGGTACACTGATTACTACTGGTAATGCCTTGGTTTTAAAGAGTCCAAGAGCTCCGTGTCCAGCATGACAAATTAGACCACTAAATACACACACCTCTATATAGTTATGGCACTGGCCTATGAGCGGCTCAGCAGAATCGGTAAAACACAGTTCTGGAATGGACATTTCAAAGAACTTAACTGTTGATCTGAGCAGAAGATGGAAGGAATTAAATAAAAACAATAATGAGACAGATTCTTGTCGAGATACAAGGCAGCATATGGGTCATTGCTGCACCAAAATGTGAATTGTTACCTTCACAGCTTTGGGTGGGTCATAAGGAATAATCTAGGAACTAGATTATTATTGTTAGATCACAGCAGATTCAACCTGCCTTTAAAACACTGCAAAATGTGTGCATATTGTCTACATGTCTTAATAAACACACACATGAAAATAATACATTAGTTTCCCTTACCATCACAGACATTCCTTGACCAGATGGGGTCTTCTTGTCCATGTTGAACTGCGCGGCAAGGCTATTGGGCATACCTGCCTTGTTCTGGAGCTGTGGGCCCAGCCCTGCCCCGGCCATGCCCTGGCCAGCCGGCTGGCCGTACGGACCACCATAGGGGCCCGCATTGGCCATCATATTCATCTGGAAAACATTGTACAGGAGAGAGTAGGAAAAAATTGGGGAGGAAGGGACAGACACAAAATTAGGAGGTTGTTGAAGGGACAGAGATGGAGAGCATACGGGTCAAAAAGCGTGAAGGCGACAAAAATAGAAGGGGGTCAAACGACCACACTAAACACTTGTTTTGGTTTACGCACATAAACACAAATACAAATACACACCCATACAGTGATCGGTGCAAAAAAAAAAAAAAAAATCCTGAATAATTTGATCACACTTCAAGGGGTATTTAGGCCGGCTCCGTCCACCCCTCAGCCACACAACCAAATGATTTGCCTGGAAGTATTACACTGATTCATCAAGAGGCAACAGAGACTGATCTTAATAAAATGTGCACACAAGAATCACACCAACTACTTCCCCATTAGCTCCACAGTAGCCATTATTGATTTAAACGGTACAAATACAAGACCAAGCCATGGATCCCCACAAAACTGTCCACAATGTGAGTACGGGCCACAATATGTACGGGCCATGGGAAAACATGAAAATGGTTGGGCCTCAACTCTGCCAACTGGCTTTGGGTGGAAACTAAACGTACGGTTTAGTTTCACAGCATGCTACTAGACTTAACCCTTCCCATTAGGAACTAGATGAAAAGACCAAATAAGGAAAATATTCCTAAATGTGGATTGCAAAACTAGCTGAATTTCAATTCTCTTTGTCTGTAAGTGCATAAAGTGCCTACAGGACTATAAGGGTTTCACATGAAGTCCACAAATTTGAAAAAGGTCCGACGATCTCTTGTTGCTTGCGTCCATTTCAGGATGCCTTTTCACCAGCATAAACATCTCAATACAGACCTGTGAACAATTTGATGCAGGACTTCTCTTCCAATGTTATTCACATTTTAAAGCCAATCTAAGAGAATCAGTTGAAATATTGGAAATATTAAAATTAGAGTTATCAGAAAACCCCTTGGTGGTGCATGGCTAATTTCAAAAGCAAGTTCGAAGTTTGAGTTTATGATCTTGTACCTTAAATAAGCACAAAAAAACCCCCAAAAAAACAACAACTAGTGATCAGTTATTTATTTGCTGATAGTTCTCTTTTTGTTCTATTTTTATTTGATTAGCACACATATTAGATGCATAATCAACACACAGGTGAAACACTGTGTCTTTTCTTGTGGTGTTTTCAAATACCAAAATGGCTTTTCTGCAACATTAAAGCTGGGTTTGTATTTTCCTGGGATCCTTAGCGACACCATAAAACCTTGCTTGAGTTGGTGTCTTGCGCATTGCTCACCTTGGATTCAATGAATTAATTCAATCAAATTCACATGCTTCTGGCAATTCGGAAACAATTTTATGTTTGTGTGAGGTGACGTTGCCTTACCTTGTTCAGTGCTCCAGGCTGCTGCGGTCTCATCCCAATTGGACCCCCTGGCCCCATCTGCTGCCCACCCTGCTGCTGCAGGGTTTCTGCGAGCAGATTACTATTGCCACCCATGCCCGAATTGCCAGGGTAACCCATCCTGGGAGAACCGTTCATCACCTGCCCACCCATCAGCCCTTGTTGCTGTTGCTGTCCATTGTTGCCCTTCTGGGCGCTCATCATGGCCGCTGCACGATTCATCCCAGCGACGCCTCCGACCATACCCGCCTGCTGCATAAGTCCGGGTGGAGGCTGTTGCTGCCCCTGAGGTCCTAGGCCTTGGGGGCCGCCGGAGGAGGCGTTCATGCCCCCCATCATGCCCATGGAGGCTCCTGTGTTGTTGGGGGTGCCCCCACCCTGCTGGGGTGGCCCTCCGGCACGGAGGAGCTCAGACAGCTGCTTGTGCTTGGCAGCCGCGTCCTGTCCTCCCCCGACACCCATCCCTCCCATCCCTCCCCCAACCCCTCCGAGGCTGGTGTGGAGCTGATTGAGGTCCCCTCCATTGACCAGTCCCAACTCTGAGGAGTTGATGAGCTCATCTGGGAGGTCGTGCTCCAAGTCAAAAAGTGAACCAAAATCTAGAACAAAGACAGAGAGGGGGGGGCATTTACCAGGAACATATATATATTTTTTTAAGACAGATGATTTAATATTTCCAAACTGAAATACACGCACTCTGCAAAAAAAACAATCTAAAGGCTGAGAGTTAAACACAACACAGGTTTGCCATAAACTTAACCAACACGACTGCCACTCATGTAGGGGTCCTCCTCGGAAACAAGCTGCCCCCGGCCTGGAGCTCGGAGCAGGACAGGTACAGCCTGCCCCCAGCCTGGAGCTCGGAGCAGGACGGGTACAAGCTGCCACTCAGAGCTTGGGCTCCTTTCCTGGGCATCAGTTTGCGGTTTGATCAGGAGCCAAACATGGAGAGCGAGCGCGGTCGGGTTTGGGTGAGAAGCCACAGAGAAGTAAATAGTGACCGGGCAGGTGGGTGCGCTGTGTCTACACTACGAGAAGGGAATTCCTCAACGGGTCACTCAACTAAAAAAATAAAAAATAAAAAATAATTGATCTTTTTGGGTTGTGTCCCAAAATTAAGTAACGCAGGCGAGAAGCATCGTCTTCACCGAACGGCCACTGAGCAATAATATGTTAGTGACTGATGTTTTACAGCGGTATTTCAAGTCGCTATAACTCTTGGATAACACTGAAAATAAAAGTATGTGACGCATACAACAAACAAATAAGTCATTTGTTTACCTATAAATAATGGACAGTGATCGAAGCTTGTATATTATAATTGTAGATAGCATCGGGTTGATTAGAACTTAACACTGCAAGGGCTTCAACATATTTTGGTTTTGGGGACTCAAGTTTAGTATGACACTTACCAACTTTCAATTTCAATTGGACTCATCTACTTTTTTTTTTGGGGGGGGGGGGGTTACCTTAGGTTGAGAATGTGCAAGTACAAGCGAAGCAGTTGCCATTACTGCTTGACTCAAGGACTGTCTCCCTTTTTTGGGGAGGGGGGCTGAAAAGCAGGCTAAAAGATGTACAAGTGAAGCAGCTACCATTTCCACTTGACTCAAAGACTACGTGTGACTTTGTCCATTCCTTTTAGCGCACACTTATTGGGCTATAAATGCAGAAGTGAAGCAGTTTCCATCTCCGACCGGACAACAATGCTGTGCTCCTTCGCCATTGATGAAGTGGGGACCAAACAATAGCTAGCTGCTTAGCGGCAACCGTTCAGTAAAACCCCCGTTATTCACCCGGAAAGAAAAAAAACAAATCAACCGATGATCGGAACCGAAATGATTTTGCGGATACAAAATCACTTGTTATTCACTATTTGGAAAAAAAAGTTCATCCGATGGTCAAGATTCATTGGTTATTTTCTCGGATATCTTACCAAACTGCGTTAGACCGGTAGCGTTAGCAGCCTAGCTAGCTAGCTCGCCAGGGTACCGTTATTTTCTCACGTTTAAAGGGACCATCAACAACAATATCCCCATTAGTCGCAGAAAATGCTAAAGATGATAAAATTTGCATCTCTTGTGGCGATTATTTTTTGTTATGTGCCTGGTGGAGACCCGACTTTCCTCTAAAAGGAGAGGCTTGTCAACTTGAGAAAGCTGGGCTGACTGGACTCTTCCATTGTTTGGTGGATAGTAGCACTAGCTGCTTAGCCAGGTGGGCTAGCACGCTGCAGCTAACCCCACACCTGGGAACTTTCTCTTCCATTCCTCACGCGACTTTGTTTACGGAGCGTTTTAAGCGCCAAGCATGCACATAATGTCAAACCGACACACATCGTGTTGCAACAAAGTTGAACAGTCCGAGCAACTTGCGGGGAAACTCCACCGTAAAGATCGCTGCGATTAAACAGTGTAAACCCGCTCGGTTTTAGGTGTAGGGGGGAAAATGAAGGTGTGTTTACCATTGCCATCACTGGCAGACACCGACAGGGCCGGGGAGGACAGCTTGGGCCTCTTGGCTGAAGGCGGGCCGGACTCCAGGACATTATCGGCCATATTTTTGGCGAATTAAAAAAACGCCGCGGGTCCGCACGGAGCAAACGCTACGTCCCTCGGTTGTCGGTGTCCCGGTCTTCCGGGATACGTCTCCGATCGTTCCCCCCACCGCTCGGGGGACGGTAGGGGAAAGCAAGAGCCTCGTTCGTGCTCCTTCCCTCGGAGTTGCAGCGCTCGGCGCGTCCCTCTCCGCGGGTCGGATCCCTCTCCCGGTGCAGCAGCAGCAGGAGGAGGAGGAGGTGGGAAGGTGGAGTCGGCAGTAAACTACACTACGGGGCCCGCGGTGGACTCATGTAGCTTCCTCCGCGACGTCGAAGCGGCCCCGAGACCCGTCCGTCCCCACGGTGGAACCGGCCGCGGCCGCCATGGTCGGCGGGGAAACGTAGGGTGTGCGCCCCGGCGGAGTGGTCCGCTCCGGGGGATCGGGAACAAAACCGGGAAACAAAACGCAGAGCACCCCGACGTTAAGTTGTGATGGGGCTTCCTCTCGTGCAACAGTTCAGCGGACTTGGAGACGGTGGTTGTTCTTCTTTTCTTCTTTTTCCTGAATTGCCACCGTGGTAGAGTCCAAACATCACCAAAAACCCGGGCGATGCGCGGTCACTCGCGCTGTAACATTTGCGATGGTGGACGATCGTTCTCGATGCAATTTAAGCATGTATGGTGTTCTTTCACGTGCAACCGTGGGAAAAAAAAACGTGGAGTATTTACTCAGACGAATAAACAGCAAATAACACGGTTCTGTCGCCGGACTCGGTCCAGTTCTTGCAGCATCTTCGTGGTTCGTCCTGCGTGTGCGGGTCAACTACACGGTGCAGTTTGGCCGCACGTCGGACCACGCACCGGGTCAACACACGGGGCTCATTCTGCACCTTCACTCGCACGCGTTGCAACGCGGCCGATGGGACAGCGTTTGCAAAAAGAGAAAATAATAATTATAATAAAGAATAAAAAAATAAAAATCCGGGGAGGGGGGGGGGTGTTAAAATCCCAGCGTGTCCGCAGCTTGGTGAGAGCCGATCGATCGGACGCAGTTTCCCCCTCTCCTGCTGGAGTTCTCGGGGCAGTCGGACCAGCTAATTAACCACCGGGATGATCCAATTAGTTGTTTTTCGCGGAGGCTTTTCTGATCCTGCGCCTCTGAAGTGATTCCTCCTCCGGTGGCAACACCGCGAAGGTTCCCCGGTGACCGGAGAGGAGGAAAAAAAAAAAAAATCGGTTTATAATTAGTAATATTGATTTTTTTTCTGCCGTTCGCTGCGTACACTGCGATAATGCAACGAATGGAAAGAAATAAAAAAAATATGTTAAAAAAAAAAAACAAGCAAAAACGGCGACGGGGCGATAATGTAATAAAACGACGACGGTCGCAAAAAAATGGCTTGTATTTTTTTTTTTTTTTGACGTGGAAAGCCAAGATTATTTGGGCAACACCCCCCCCCCAAAAAATATTTTGGGTTCCCAAAATCCTTTCATTGACTCTTTGTGATGGAGAATGCCCCCCCTCGCAGATGCCCCCCCTTTCTCTATGTGGACCCCGGTCTGTGGCTGCTCTCCCCGGGCTCCGCCGCCGACACACCGCCACACCGCGCGTTCATTTCCCCCCCCCCTCCTCCTCCTCTCCGCCGCTTCTCCGTCGGCGGAATATTCAGAATATCTTCCCCGTCTTCCGCCTTTCCTCTCCGGCTCCCCCTTCCTCGGGGTTTCCTCAGTATTTCCTTTCTGTGGCACCGCTCCGTCTCTCTATCTCGCTCTCGCTCTCTCTCGCTCTTTTCTTCTTCTTCTTCTTTTTTTTTTTTTTTTTTTTTGTTCCGCCTTATCTTTTTTGGGGGGGTTAAGGCTTTTTTTTTTTTTAATTTTCCTCCGATTCGCCCTCGCTGCTCGGACACGGTTCCGCCTCTGTCACCGGCGGCCCCCGGGGTGGTTGTTATCGGCGCCGAAGTGGCTCCTTCTCTCGGTGTCTCCCGTTTCTTACGGTCTGTCCGCACAAACAAAATGGCGGCTTGTTGTTTCTACTCCTCTGATACGGGGGGGAGGAGGGGGAGGGTTGGAGGTACGGCGACATTAGGCGTGAAGAGGGGGGGGGGTTGATGGGGGTTGGTTGCTGCTCGGGATTGGCCGGAATACGGTTCGTAGTCGCTCGGAATTGCACTAATCACGCAATAATCTGTGGAGGACAGCGGGGCTTCACCTGACACACACCGCGTTGCGATCGCTAACACTCTAGTAACACCGTGGTGACACCGGAACGCGCCCGTCAATGCAATTTTGTGCCTTTTAAAGTGTGAATCCGTCACGTTATTTTGTAAAAGGAAAGAAAATCTGATTTTAGACATCTATCTCGTTTTCATCCAGCCTCACTTTTATCAGAATCAGCCATTCAATGTATTGACGTTATGGGCTGTTTTGACCAATCGTTGGTGGCGGGGTCCGCCGCCCCCGCAAAAACGCACGCCGCTGTGAATTTGATAAACCAGCGTTGATATATAGAACAGTAAACTGTCGATATGGGTGTACACCCAAAAAAACGAACAGCACTTTAGGATGAATATACAGTATAAAGTATATCCCATCCCCCAATGACCAAAAAAAACCCCAAACTAATCAAATCGATCAGAAGGCAAACTTTCTAGAAAGAAAGGGTCTTAAAATAGAGCGCAGACAAGGATAAAAACGCTTGTTGGAAAATAAAGAAATTAAAAACGTTGCCGTTTCAAATGGAATTCTGGGTGTGTAACCCACCGAATACAATCTTATGGATTTGCGCTTTAATGTTTTTTTCCCTCAAACAAAATCAATTTCAAAACAAAACATAAAAGGACACTTTCTCTTGAGAGGTTACAGTTCTCGGTTGCTTTAACACATTTTCTAAAACATTGTCAGCAGTCTGACAACTGTAAGAGCAATCTTCACATCACGTCAAAAATACAGTACAAATGACCTGCAAAGGGCTCATGTCTCAAAATGAAACAAATCAGTGTCACCAAAAGGAAAATGACCTTTATCATGCTTAAACCAACCACCTTGAAAGTATGAGATAATGATGCAATGCTAACAGTTATCAACGTTATTATAATAGTTCAAATACAATACTGTCCAATTATGTCAAAGAACATGGCGGAGTTGGGGCTACAAAATGTAATTGTATGTTCTACAGTAAACAAAAATACAATCTTGCTGAACAAAGAACAGAAAAAGAGCATGTAAATCATAACCCACTCCTACCAAACCAACGCATTCTAATGTTCCTGTGCAGAAGCAGGCTCTTGCCTCCGTCTTTCTGCTTGTTCCATATTCCACAACTGCAGCAAGACATTACAATACCACAATTACTGCAATTTATGTAAAATATATATATATTTGACAGTTTACTAACTGTTTATAGACAGATTTATTCACAGACTTAACATATAGAAATTAGAATAACATTATTAAACAGATAATAAAAACAGACGTTAAAACTAAATAAGGGCCAATTGTAGATGATTGTCCTAGCATTTGAATTTTGTGTTGAAATGATGATAGTGGTGTGACCAAATGATTTAATGGTGCAGAGTATTTCACCCCGTTTGAGAACTTTGATGGCAATTTGACGATTGCGCTCAAGCAATTGAGGAAAAACCGCAACACGGCCAATGTCAATCTAGAGCTCCCAATCCCACACGAGACAAACCTGCTTCATTCAATAGTATCAGTATACGAGAGATCACGTTTTTGGACCTCCTCACCAACTTAATTTTCCTTAGATCCACCAATATTATGCTCTGTGCCAAAGCAAAGGAAGGAACGTGCGTGTACACACACACACACACACACACACACACACACACACACACACACACACACACACACACACACACACACACACACACACACACACACACACACACACACACACACACACACACACACAGCATATTCAAACCCATTTGATGCACTGCTGTATCTCATCAGGAGTAGCCTGTATTTGAACTTTGTATTTCTATTCCTACTTAAAATCACCTAGATGCATAAATATGAAGTGTCCTGTGGACAATGCAAGTGTTTTTACAAATAAGTTGAACAGAAAAGGAGAGCACGGACACACACACACACACACACACACACACACACACACACACACACACACACACACACACACACACACACACACACACACACACACACACACACACACACACACTTCAGTGCCTTTATGTAACTTAATTGATGCCATGATTTCAAATAAATCTGTGTTCTAAACAGGAGGCAGACATCTTTCTGCATAAGGTACAGTGACCTCTCCAACATGCTTCTCACAATATTGCTGATCTGCAACAAACTTGCCTACTGGAATCATTCACATGATGATTGGATCTTATCTATGGTATTAGATCAGGTGTTAGTTAAAGAAGTTAAAATTTAAATTTAAATGAAAGGGGTGGGGGGAAAAAAAAATGTATCTCAGTATATATTCCAGTTTCATATCAGACATTTTAGGCTGATGCTCTGATGCAAAGAATCTGAGGGACTGTGCAGAAAGGGATTAAAAGTGTTGCTCCTGTGCACTATGTTGTGTTGGGGTATGATTATTGAAGCGATGAGACATCTTCTGTAACTACTACGCCATCCACCCCAAAACTGCCGACCTGGCCTAAGAACGTCCGGACCGGAGTTCCCTCCTGAGTACTGCTGGTGATAAGGAGGAGCAGACTCAGTTATGGCGCGACTGTGTTCAGGATGTTCCCGAACATCCTGTTTTCGCCAAACTTGTTCTTTCTACGTTTGGTTTGTTAGCCACGGCTTGGTTTGTCCCTCCCCGCCCCTATCTCTGGGCACAGGCTGCCTCCACGTCGGCGATGGTCTTTGGTGCATCCGAGGATAGAATCAGGGGTCCCCCTTTGTCGCGGATCACCACGTCGTCCTCGATCCTGATCCCCAGGCCGCGGAATCGCTCGGGAGCTCGGGTGTCGTCTTCGGAGATGTACAGCCCTGGGGTGAGACAGGGAGAGAATTGTCGTCACCACCACCAGCACAACAACAACAACAACAACAACAACAACCTGTTGTCTTTCTCGTGAGCCATAGAGACAGAAACATTCCCTGGCAGACAGAAAGACAGCAATTTCTATGAATAAAGTTTGTTGTTTGAGTATAGAGGTGTATTGTTTTAAGAATTAATACGTCATTTGCAAATATGCAGATGATGAATGCGGGCGTTAAAGTTGGTCAGAGACGCCATCCATATGTGTTCCAGCAGTATTTTCTCAATGAATGCAACAAAGATCCCCGTAAAACTTTGGCTGCTGATTGGATGAACACACTGTGAGTTGGGTGGTCCTTGGTACTGGCTCCCTTTTTCAAACAGGAAAAATTTGGTAGAAAATGTATAAACACCTGGTACCATCAGAATGATGGTTGGAGCAATGGCCTTCGAGGGGTGTTCGCCCCTTTTTCTTATCTTTACGTCATATAATCGACACCCAGAACATTCCAACCTTATTCCACTGAAAGATGGTTCTGAAGCCATTTCAAGCAATATTTGATCACACAGCTTAATAGTTTGATCCAAGTTTCATGTACCAGGCGCATCTGTTGAGCGACTTCATTAGCATAAAATTGAGCTTGAGTCTACTGTATCTAGATTCAGACCTATGAACACACAGAACATCACAGTCGTCTGCATGCTTCAGAAACTGCGTGACCGCATCTCCTGCTCTGCATAGCAGATTAATAGAAAGTGGAGAGGTGTCTCCTCTCACATCTTTTTTACTTTCTCGTGTAGAGCAGGTGTTGTGCCTGCGCAGTGCATGATGGATGCAGAATGACAAGCTGCGCTGTGTGTTCACAGGTCTTAATCTGAATACAGTGGACTCCACCTCAACTTTACGCTCATGAATCCATCCCAAAAAGCACGCCTGGCTCTCATAGCATGGGTCGAACTGAAAAGTTAGGTGTTGAGGATCAAATGTGAATCAAGATTCAATATCACGGGAACATCCTGTGGGGAGCACTGTTTAGGTGGAATAAGAGAGGTTATAAACAGGCCGCCATGATTGACAACAGGAAGCCAAAAACGAAAAAGCGACTAACTCACAATTTGTCCATCCAATCAGCTGCTGACAGAGTTTCTGTCATCGGAAAAACAACTCGTTCTAAGAATAACTGTCAATAGGACAGTTTGTGAGGTCCGGCACCTCCCCTGTGTCCGAAATGAATTCAGTTAGAATGTAGACTGCAACTCCGACAAGATCTCAACATGTCTCCTGGGTGGATCCGCAACTGTATTCATAGATGTCCACGTGTGATCCACTTTGGAAATCTTCGGAGACAACTAGACTTAAGAGCTTGAAAGCGATAGAGATGTACGACAAAAAGGGTGTCGATTCTTATTTTAGACGGTTTTATGTATGAGTGCTCATTGTTTACAGAACGGTTTCCTCAGTAATCTCAACTTCTCAGTACCTGGCTCAATGGTGATGGCCATGCCTGGCTGCAGGGGCTGGGAGCGGGATATCTCCGGAGTGTCATGGACATCCATGCCCAGGTAATGACCAACGTGGTGAGGGCAGTACTTCCTCGCAGCCTGACAGGAAGGGGAAAATAATACATTATGTGAAAAAAAACCCACACACACACAAAAAAAAAATCATAATTAATAAAAAAAAAAAGCAAGGGCTGTGTGATGTCCATACCTTCTGGACATCTCACACAGTTAGCTTTAAACAAACCAGAAAAAAAACAAAAACATCTTCCTCACTGGATGTTTCTGGGTACACACATCTACATTTCTTAGTCATTCTTGAAAGATTTGGACAACCTAATCGAATCCCCATTTGGCAGTTAAGACAACGTATAGAAAGGGAGCCATTTCGCTTTTTTAATGATAAAAAAAGATTGTTAAAAGCACAAATGATGACTTTTTTGTTCCAAAATATAGCATTTTTAATTCCTGCTAGTATTAGAAGCGGCCCACTAATAACATAGCTCGTGTCACTGAGCAACTTTGGAATGGCCGATTCTTGTTGCCGATGTACCTTATAATACACTGGAGGGAAATTATAACGGTGATACTAAAATTATCCAGTTTACATATTATAAAGCAGGTATCGAGTCACACCCAGAGTTGAGTACTACTCCGAAAGTGCAATTTCTTCAAAAGAGTACTTCATTATATGTAAATGAGTAGATGTAACTAGTTACTTCTGCCTCTGGTTACTATGGTAGCAGACACTGCAAGCTCTGCTGCTGCGGCTTCTGCACAAAAAAAAAAAAAAGGTCTGCTCAGAGCCACAAAGTCAAAAACGAATATAACAGGCAGCTTTGAACAACACAAATATTAAATATTGTTATAGAGACAAACAAATGCGGACATTAGGTGGATTGTTTAAGAAATGCAAATTTCTTAAACAATCCACAATCCAAATTGCATTTAAAAACAGAAAACAGTTCCATCTCGCATCCTGAAGGACCGCTAAGATGTCCGGTCATGCTGTCGGCTTTAAATATCTAGTCAAGTAACAGGGGGAAGGGATAAAATAAGTCATGATCCGCCGCCATGGTCTTATTCATTACATCACGGCAGAAGAGCATCTTCATAGTCAGATGGACCGCCTGGACCATGTTATGAAAAGATTGCGCTTCTAATCTCTGCATCGCTTATGTTGGATCAACTTGACGTTAAATACCTCCATCATAATCAGAGGTGGAAGATTCCAGGCTCAGAAAGTAAAAGTCCTGCCATCTTTTTTTGCTCCACCCATTCACTGATGCAGCTGATTTCATTCAGTAGTTGGACCTCTGGTTTCATTAAATCAGCCAATATACATGGTTGCCTCAAAATCCAGAGTAGAATTTTACTTTCTGAATCTGGATTTTGGGGACCTTAGTCCCCAAAACATGTTTTTGAAGTTTTTTGCTGAAAATACCACTCAGATTATGCATTCTAGCCATTCTTACAAGCCTCTAAAACCCTCCTGCACCAGGACGCTCAGTTTCAGTTGGTGGTGCCTCCCTCCTTAGGCCTCTTGTTCTGTTTGATTTGAGCTTGACTTCCCTTGTATTTAGTCCGTAAACTTTTACTGATTTCACCTTATCACCACACCAAAATCTGTTTCTGAACAAATTTGTGGTGAGAAATAAGGAATCTAGTTGCTGAATCCTTCCTATGAGATCTACAAGGCCTAATTCAAAAGTTTGTACCAACTTTTGCTGTTGGGCTCGAAGTTTTCATAATAGGTTCCCTTTAAACAAGTTATTTTAGTAGTGATAGAACTAAACCAGGACATTCCTCATTCCGGGACCATCCCAAACAACTTGATAATACAATGATGAAAACTTAAAAATCGCATCTTCCCTCATAGTCCTGTCATATCAAGAAACATGCCAGTTGTATAATCTGCCATTGTAGGGTTGTATTGTAGGGTCCAATGTCTATTTTGAATTTAGGCAATGGTTTCCAAAGACTGAGGAATAACCTTTGGTAATATAATCATAACCATCATAAACAATCAGAACACATTTTAGGAGCTATCACCTAAATTCTGCTGTAGAAATGTAACCACTATGGAAGACAATTGGACAAATTCCAAATCTTACCATGGGCTCTTAAGGTTTTCACAGTAGCATCCATAACCAAGCCTTTGCCAAAATCTGTTACCTGCCACTGATTAATGTCCATGTTAATGTCTAACACTGTCGTGGTACAATAATAAACCCTTTTCATGATGATTAAAATGGCTGAAATATAGATGACTTACTATTGGTTCAGAAAAAAAGAAATTGTGCTTTAAATGATAGAACTTTGGATGACAAAAGCCAAATAGGGGAGTTATCATGTTCCCTTCTGATGTAGCATTTGATGCTCTGGCTGTATACTTCTATTGTAAGGAAGGTAGACACGAAGGAGAAGGCAATGATACAATGGGCTGATAATTATGAAACAAGTTTTTAATCTAGATATAACGTGTGGAAATGTAAACATTCTCCGGGTCTTTTATCCCAACAAAACTATGAAAACCTTGCAAACGCGCTTTATTTTAGACAAAATTGACTAAATGTTGCTTTAATGAGGGATTGGCATACCAGCCTGCGATGCGTCCTAAACAAACACTTTGTTATTTTACCCCCGTAGCTCCACAGACATTTACACTGATTTTTTTTAGAATAAGAATAAGAATAACTGTACATTAAGCCGGGTTTGTCCGACTCATTTTATTTCCCCCAAATGAAGAAAGCAATGCCTGTGTTTAAGGTAGTCACACTGACTTATTGTGCTTTATGAAGGGTGCAATTAGGACACCATTTAATAGTTTAAATTGGCTAGAGGAGCTTATGGGCATTTCCTGACCAAAAACCATCCGCGGGGTAAAAATAAAACACGAGACATCGTCTCCGACTCTATGGACAAAGTGAAACGTTGAAGGCGATAGTTTGATGGCAGCCTGGCTCTGAGTTATATGGCGGCTTTTCCTTCAGCAGAAGAAGGGAATGACAAATATTCTATCCCATTGACAGAATTATAAGTCAAACAATATAACAAGAGACAAAAAGCTAATGCACACTTACCAGTACTCCTTAGATAATGTTCATTTTTCCTGTTAATACACTCTTTATTCCACAATTATTGTATTAAATAGGAAATCATATTGACTTGGCTCACAGCACTCAAAACGTGTCAATTTGATTTGTCAAGAGGCATCTTTAGTGCACTTATACAGACTATATACACATCAATTATCAGCACACAAGAAATAAACTTCCAATCCTATATAAATTAATGGTGTAAATATATTCTACCGTAAGCACATCAGCATCACTGGTACTGGCTTTGGCAATTCCCAGTTGTCTCAGTTGTCTTCCCAGCAGGGCCAGCATGGTGCTGTAAATGTGGTCCAGACTGACTCCGGGGGAACACATGGACAGACAGGACTGCTGGACCTCCAGGACGGCCTCATACAGCTCTGCCTGGGCTGGGCTGAACCTTGGTAAATAGGAAAAATAAGAAAAGATTTGTTTGGGAAGCTGAGAAAACTAGTGAAGTCAGGAGGTACAGTGTCAGTCTGAGGGATGAGACAGATGGTCTCGAACTAGCCATTGTTATATTGTGTAAATTTTCCCTCTCCACGCTTAGAATGCTGTTTTAATAATATCACTAGGTAATCTCAACCAGGTGAAACACACCTAGTGCCTATGAAAGTCACCATGGAAAAATGTTCATAAAATAAACAGTCTATTTGCATTGTTGCAATAAAGTCATGAAAAATATTCTTCACCCCTTTTGGGAATGGATTGGATGGAACACAACTGATCCAGAAGGTGTGCCACAGAGGCCCAACAGACTGAATTGGAACACAATGAATGACTCTTCGGAATGCCAAACTGTAACATTGTTACACTTATTCCATCATATGAAAGAAACAGAGGTGGGAAAATTCCAGGTTTTGCCACAGATTGGGAGGTGACCTCCCAGAATGCTACCATAGATCAGACTGCAGTGGCGGTGACGGCTATACAAATTCCAGCCAGGAAATGATTGTACCATACAAAAGGGTGAAAGAGTTCTCAAAGAATACCTGTAAGCCTTGGATTAAAAAAAATATATATATTTTTTTAAAGAACATTAAATGATAAGAAAATCAGGAGATGCAGAATAAAAAAATCTTTCAAATATAACTCAAAGCAAATTAAAGAGGCAATGAGGACGTGAAAAGAAAAAAAAAAAAAAAAAGAGTGGAATATCCGTTTCAGGGAGGACCAAGGTCAATGTTATCACGCTCGATTGCTCCTGGTGCCGGCCCACACTTGGAGGAATACTGCGGACATTTTGAGCCCTGTGACAGCTTTTATAGTAGATTTGACAAAAAACACTTCAGAGCATTGGGTTTACTCCCCAGTCCCAATGAAAAATGCCTGAGTTTTCCTTTAAGAGTGGAGGACGTTAAAGTTGAAGCTGAATAAGGCTTTTGGTCCAGATAATACGAGCAATCATACAGCGAGCCCTACAGAAGTCATCACCCATATTCCCCTGTACCTGAGAAGAACAAGCCCACAGTACCTAATAACTTCTCGCCTACGACTTCAGGACCTACGGTCATGAAATGACCTAGTGCTTTCACAGTGGAGGAGGGTGTTCAGAGTACAGGGGACTCTCTCTTCAGTTTGCTCACCAACAGAATATTAGAGTGGATGATGCTATCCTGACGCTACTCTCACCGAGGCCCCAAAGTCCTACAGTATGTCAAATACACGCTTGTTGATTTCTCCAGGCGTATTTAATACAATCCCACCAAATGTAAATACTGTCGTCTTAATCCTAACATTTGTCCTCATTCACAAAAACATGCATTTAATCATAATTGACTGTGAAGATTAGTTATAAACATTTCTAAGAACATGGTGGGATTCATTAACATTATTTATCTTAATTCGTTCTTAGGGACCATCAACATGTATATGTGTTTGAAAGGCATTATGCAGATGAGAATTCTTCTTTAAATG
The DNA here is from genome assembly GCF_960531495.2 of Zeus faber. Lineage (NCBI taxonomy): Eukaryota > Metazoa > Chordata > Actinopteri > Zeiformes > Zeidae > Zeus > Zeus faber. Next base: position 11,101,632 of record NC_137205.1, read on the forward strand.
CATATTCCTTATGAAATAAAGTCAATGAAATTAGTTAAACATCATAAACAACAACACGTTTAAGTAAAAACCACAGCAATGGGATATATTCACGTCTGTCCAGACTCTCTTCCCCTCGTACCCCATCTCACCCCTCAGCCCTCGCCTCCGTTTGTCAGGGACACTTAATTTTGAGTGCAAGGGAAAAAGGGAAAGACCATTGAGGGACACTTGGTGGAGGGAATACAAATACCACCACCTTTGGGATGCACTCTTTCCATTTCCTGTTGCCGCCAACGTCGCTGGCCAGCTGTCGCTGTCTTTGTAGCAACATTTTCAGAAAAGTCAATGTAACAAAAGCTTTCATTTATCTAACTTTTAGCTTGAATCTTAGGAGATTCACAAGCCCAATACAATAAATTTCAGGCGATAGTTGATCGTAGAAACTTGTTTGCGGTGTGAATTTGTCATATTAGACATATACAGTACATTTTCCCACAGTAGAGAAACGTTCGCCGAGCACATGTTTAATGACAGCCAAGGCTCTTTTCCCTTAACAAACTAGTGTTAATGACTCAGTCCTCAATGTTTTCACACCTGCTTCATTGAGTCAGAATTGAACTTCAATTATTTTACTTGGTCATACCAATATGTTGTTGATCATGAAACCAGAAAAGGGCCAGTCACAGAGATTTTCACAGATAATGGGTCCACCACCTTGAGACCTGACACGCTATCCTAAGTATAGTTTACTTTGTTGAGGTTTCATTTGAGGATGTTAAGGAGGAAGCCTTTGAGGAAGAGGGTAATGTGTACAGATTTAGTAGCTGAGGCGGGGCACTGTGGCCGACTGACATGCATTAGACCAGTGGAGATAGGCGTGGCCAAAACAACTATCGTCATTCCAGATAGCAATTAGACCATGATGATAGCAAGCGGGGGATGTTAGCCACTGAGGAGGCCCCCAAATGATCATTAAGCATGTATTAACAATGCCAGTGGATTAAGTCACATTATAAATCCCCGGAGGGGAATTCCGCGGTGGTCATTTTGGATAGCTGGGTGCCACCGGGCATGTTCAAGTGGAGGTAGTTAAGGACTAGGGCCAGATGTGGGTGTGGAAGAGGGTGGTTCTGGGATGCCAGACCTCACTATTGAGACCTGTGGAGATTTAGTGGGTCTAATTCTGAAAAAGATCGGGGAAAGAATGAGCCAATCGAGCCACTTTAGTGAAACACTCATACTGGCACTCATAGTAGTAGCCAAATAAACTATTTGGAGCTGGTTGAATGAGACATACGATGGTGGAGCAACCTAATTATTAGCGCGATGAATTTACAATCGCATCCTATGTATTATAGTAAGTTAAAGGACACAATTTTCAATAGGTCACTTTGCATTCATTTCGATGGAGAGAATGGGTGGCATTTTTTTTTGTTCTATTTAAATCCAAGGACACTTCGCTGAGAGCATGTGCTCTTTTTCCATGAACCCGCCGGTACATAATTAAAGTTACTCCCTTTCTCGCCGTACAGTCTCCTGCCTTCCCATTTTGTAACATGCAAGGTGTTATGAAGATGCTACTTACTTTCCATTCACTGGCCAAGTACGGGTGATATCACTGACGTAGCCAAAGTATTCACAACCACCGTCAAGCAGCACCATTTCACCAGTCTGGTGGCAAAAGCAAGCAACAATCAAGACTCCGGAGAATATTTTATAAGTTCAGGTTCAAGAGATTATTTGTCATATACATACACATACAGTTGTGCATATATGCAGTGAAATGTCATGACACCCGGCGATTACACACAAGCTCTAAAAGCTCGAAAAATACTCAAATGTGTGTAATCAGACCTGCCAACCTTGGGAAAATATTTTGAGTACCACAATAGTGTAACAGGGAGTCTCCGTGGTGTTTGAGTTACTGCAGCTCAATGACTCCATCAGTTATTCAAACCGTAACCGTGTAACAAGGCTCATCACATCGTATGCAAGCTACTACTGATAACTATATACAGTTTACAAATTAATCTCATTTGGATTTACCCCTTGAAATGAATAATGTTACCGAACATGTTTACCAACTAGAGATGCACCGATTGCAATTTTCTTGGCGGATTCCTATTTCTGAATTTTTTATGGAACAATAATAGAACATGAAACGGTGTGTTCCAATAAAATTGAATATGTGAATGTCACCAAGTTTCAGTATAATTCAACCTATAATTCTCACTGAGTTATATGCTCTTGCGGCCGCGTCCAGTGAGGTTGGCCACAGTCCCACAGACCTTAAACTTCTTAATATTTGCAACTGTAGTCACAGGAACATCAAGCTGCTTGGAGATGGTCTTAAAGCCTTTACCTTTAACATGCTTGTCTATAAGTTTCTTTCTGAACTCCTTTGCTTTCTATGGTCCATGTTCAGTGTGGTGCACACAATGATACGAAACAGCAGAGTGACTACTTTTCTCCATTTGAATAGGCTGGATGACTGATTATAAGATTAAAGACGTATGATACCAATTAAAGAAAACCGTTAGTTTGAAATATCACAATAATCCAGTTATTCATAATCTTTTCTAAGGGGTCCCAACAAATCTGTTCAGGCCATTTTAGAATATAATTGATCTCTTTAGCGATGATTTATCTATTTTTACAGTTTCTTTGCTTTACTGTATGTCATACCAAAGGCATGCAGGTATATGTACATGAGAAAATTGCTTTTAAATTCATCACTTTTCAGGAGGAATTAAGCATTGTTTCAGTGCTGTAAGGGTACCAACAAATTTGTCCACATCTGTATATCTGACATTGATTGGCCGGTGAAAATTTTTTTCGGACATAGCCGATCGATCGGTGCATATCACGTTTTATATTTTAACACCACAGTCACATTTTTGTGCTTTATTATAACTCTTCCACTTCCCATTTTACCTCAAAATGCAGCGTTATGCCTCAGTGGATAATAAAGTACCACTGTGTGTCAGCGGATGTTGATCTCCCTAGGGCTTACAGAACCACAGGTCGCAGCATCTGGTCCAATCCGAGGGATGTGGTTTAAATACCCAATAAATGTACAGTATTGTTTTGGATTGATTGCCATCATTAAATTACAATAATTATACATACATACAGTGGGGCAAAAAAGTATTTAGTCAGCCACCAATTGTGCAAGTTCTCCCACTTACAAAGATGAGAGAGGCCTGTAATTTTCATCATAGGTACACTTCGGCTATGAGAGACAGAATGGGGAGAAAGAATCCAGGAAATCACATTGTAGGATTTTTAATGAATTAATTGGTAAATTCCTCGGTAAAATAAGTATTTGGTCACCTTCAAACAAGCAAGATTTCTGGCTTTCACAGACCTGGAACTTTTTCTTTAAGAGGCTCCTCTGTCCTCCACTCGTTACCTGTATTAATGGCACCTGTTTGAACTCGTTATCAGTATAAAAGACACCTGTCCACAACCTCAAACAGTCACACTCCAAACTCCACTATGGCCAAGACCAAAGAGCTGTCAAAGGACACCAGAAACAAAATTGTAGACCTGCACCAGGCTGGGAAGACTGAATCTGCAATAGGTAAGCAGCTTGTTGTGAAGAAATCAACTGTGGGAGCAATTATTAGAAAATGGAAGACATACAAGACCACTGATAATCTCCCTCGATCTGGGCCTCCACGCAAGATCTCACCCCATGGGGTCAAAATGATCACAAGAACGGTGAGCAAACATCCCAGAAGCACACGGGGGGACCTAGTGAATGACCTGCAGAGAGCTGGGACCAAAGTAACAAATGCAACCATCAGTAACAGACCACGTCGTCAGGGACTCAAATCCTGCAGTGCCAGACGTGTCCCCCTGCTTAAGCCAGTACATGTCCAGGCCCGTCTGAAGTTTGCTAGAGAGAATTTGGATGATCCAGAAGAGGATTGGGAGAATGTCATATGGTCAGATGAAACCAAAATAGAACTTTTTGGTAAAAACTCAACTTGTCATGTTTGGAGGAGAAAGAAAGCTGAGTTACATCCAAAGAACACCATACCTACTGTGAAGCATGGGGGTGGAAACATCGTGCTTTGGGGCTGTTTTTCTGCAAAGGGACCAGGACGACTGATCCGTGTAAAGGAAAGAATGAATGGGGCCATGTATCGTGAGATTTTGAGTGAAAACCTTCTTCCATCAGGAAGGCCATTGAAGATGAAACGTGGCTGGGTCTTTCAGCATGACAATGATCCCAAACACACCGCCCCGGCAACGAAGGAGTGGCTTCGTAAGAAGCATTTCAAGGTCCTGGAGTGGCCTAGCCAGTCTCCAGATCTCAACCCCATAGAAAATCTTTGGAGGGAGTTGAAAGTCCGTGTTGCCCAGCGACAGCCCCAAAACATCACTGCTCTAGAGGAGATCTGCATGGAGGAATGGGCCAAAATACCAGCAACAGTGTGTGAAAACCTTGTGAAGACTTACAGAAAACGTTTGACCTCTGTCATTGCAAACAAAGGGTATATAACAAAGTATTGAGATGAACTTTTGTTATTGACCAAATACTTATTGTCCACCATAATTTGCCACTAAATTCTTTAAAAATCAGACAATGTGATTTTCTGGATTTTTTTTCTCATTTTGTCTCTCATAGTCGAAGTGAACCTATGATGAAAATAACAGGCCTCTCTCATCTTTTTAAGTGGGAGAACTTGCACAATTGGTGGCTGACTAAATACTTTTTTGCCCCACTGTACATAAATACATACATACATACATACATACAAACCTCTCTAATTTGACTAAGAACTGCGTAGTTGGTACACAAAATTTGTGCAGGTTGGCAGGTCTGCTAAAGGATCTTAAAAAGGCTTGTTCAAGTTCAAGAGATTATTTCATGTGAGGTCATGGGATTTATGGTACTTCGTGGCAAATTTCAGGGCACACATCTCACGCAGGTCTTCCCCCCTCACCTTGACGATCTGGTTGTTGTTAATGTAGTGCAGCGTGTTGGCTCGGTTTCCCCCGGCAACCACGGGGGGGTAAGCCAGGAAGTTGCCGCCATGGACGCGGTTCTCAAAATCGAACTGGAAGAAGACAACATCTCAAAATGTTTTATTTTTATAATCTTTTTTTTTTAATGTGACGAAGATTTGATGACTGCGATTATTTTCAGTGTCAGATATTAGAGATCCTTGTTCTTCTGATATATGTTGAAAGTCAAAAAGTGTGCTGAAAATGCAACATTAAGCAGGGTTTCTAAATTGAGAAAGGTTAGTTGATTTTCTTTTACAGCATTCATTAACAAGGCATTTGTTCAGTTTTTCACCTGTGAAACTCCAATTAACAATGCGACAGCTTCATTGAATTCAAACATTTTTCCTGAATAAATAAAATTAACAATATAATAAGAAACAAGAAAAGGAAGAAAAAAAAAATGTTTTGCAAACCTTAGCAAAGATCAGGGCCTCGTCAATGTCCCCTTGACACATAGCCATCGTCCTCCTGAACGCCTGAAAGATTAATAAGCTGTTGAACTTTATTCATGCAAGGTTCTGTTATCTTGCTTATTTATTAAGAACACTTTTCATTGATTCAGGTACTCAACAAAAATCAGTCAAGGTTCTGAATGTCTACCTCCGCTGTGATGCGACCGGCCTTACGCATGAGAGCAACCTCGGCAGAGCTCTTAAGGGCCCGCAGGGTGTGCGTGAGGGGTCGGACAGAGTGCGTCACAGGCCCCGCCTGCAGGACCGGGTGCACATGAGTCTGATGGAGATGCAGGTGGGAGGGCTGAGAGCTGTCGTACCACACCATGGTGCCTGACAGAAAACAGAATTAGGAAGGAACAGAGGCAGAAATACATTGATCAGCCACAACATTAAATCCACCAATAATAATCACTAATATTGTGTAGCTTCGCCTCGTGCCGCCAAAACAGCTGTGATCCGTCGAGGCATGGACTCTACGAGACCTCTGAAGGTGTCCTGTGGTATCTGGCACCAAGACGTTAGCAGCAGATCCTTTAAGTCCTGTAAGTAGTGAGGTGGGGCCCCCATGGATCAGGCTTGTTGCTCCAGCACATCCCACAGATGCTCGATGGGATCACACCTTAACCCCACCGGTCCACATGATGTAAAAGAAAACATGATTCATCAGACCAGGCCACCTTCTTCCATTGTTACATGGTCCAGTTGGTCCAGCCCATTATAGGCTCTTTGGGTGGTGGACAGGGGTCAGCATTGGTACTCTGACCGGTTTGTGGCTACGCAGCCCCATACGCAGCAAGCTGCAATGCATTGTGTGTTCTTTTCTATCATAGCCAGCATTAACTTTTTCAGTAATTTGTGCTACAGTAGCTCTTTTGTGGGACAGACTAGATTTCACTCCCCACGCGCATCAATGAGCCATGGGCACCCATGACCCTGTCGCCAGTTCACTGGTTGTCGTTCCTTGGACCACTTTTGGTCAATACTAACCACGCCATGCTGGGAACACCCCACAAGACCTGCCATTTTGGAGGTGCTCTAACCCAGTCGTCTAGCCACCACAATTTGGCCCTTGTCAAAGTCTCTCAGATCCTTACGCTTGCCCATTTTTCCTGCTTCTAACACATCAATTTCAAGAACTGACTGATCACTTGCTGCCTAATATATCCCAACCCTTGACAGGTGCTATTGGAACGAGAGGATCAATGTTATTCCGTTTACCTTTCAGTGGTTTTTAATGTTGTGGCTGCTTGATGTATGGGCGAGTGCCCTTTCCTATAGCTTACATCAAGCCCTATTAAGGTCTGTTCTGAACCTCAACATTGTGAAATTGTACTGCTTCTGCTGGTAATACAAGCAGTTTGCAGACGTTGTGATTTTTCTCATTTAAAACTGCTTGAGCAGCTCCTGTTTTTTTTGTACTTTGATAAATTCTTGGTAACAAATACTTCAATTGTAGTATGAGGTCCATTACCTGCCATGCTGATGTTTACAGTATATTCTCTCACACACACACACACACACACACACACTTCCTACTGTAAGTGTTATCTTATATTGAATTGGTTGAGAAGTGTCTCTGCCTGTGCCGAAGATCACCTCTCCAGTCTGCTTGAATGACTACTGACCGGTGGACCTCACCTCGGTGGTCATGAAGTGCTTCGAGAGGCTGATTAAGGACTACATCTGCGCCTCCCTCCTCCGCACCATTGACCCACAGCAGTTTTCATACCGGCCGAACAGATCCATGCACAGCGCGGTCTCCCAGGTACTCCACACTACACTCACACCTTGGTGGCCGGAAAGGGGCCTATGTGAGATTGCTCTTCATCGACTATAGTTCAGCTTTCAATACCATAGTCCCCACCAGACTGGCTGTCAAGCTGCGGGAGCAAGGACTGAACATGCCGCTGTGTGTCTGGATCCTGGACTTCCTCAGAGCCAGGGCCCAGGTGGTTAGGGTGAGGAGGCCCACATCCAGCACTCTCATCCTGAACATTGGATCCACCCCAGGACTGCATCCTCAGACCCCTACTGTACTCCCTGTACACACATGACTGTGTGGCCAGGTCCAGCTCCAACACCATCACCTTGTTTGCTGGGGACAGCGTTGTGGTGGGCATGATCACCGACGACGACAAGGCCTACCGTGAAGATGTGGCTGACCTGTCACTCTGGTGCCAGGAAAACAGGCTCCTCCTGAACATCAGCAAAACTATGGAGCTGATTGTGGACTTCAGGAGGGGATTACAACCAAGGAATCACGCGCCTTTGATGATTAATGGGACTTCTGTCAACAGGGTGAGGAGCTTCAAGTACCTGGGTCCACATCATGGAGGACTTAACATGGACTTTACATGCAGACACCCTGGTGAGAAAGGCGAGGCAGCGTCTTTACCACCTCAGGCAGTTGAAGAAATTCAGGGTCTCGGTGAGGATCCTCAAGTCCTTCTACTCTGGAGCAGTGGAGAGCATCCTGACAGGCAACACCACTGCCTGGTTTGGGAACTGTACTGTTCAGGACAGGCGGGCCCTGCAGAAGGTGGTGCGTTTAGCACAACGTACCACTGGAACTACCCTCCCCTCCCTGCAGGACTTATACACCAGGAGGTGTAGTAGCAGAGCCTGTAGGATCATGAAGGATCCTCATCACCCCAACGACGGACTGTTCCAGCTGCTGCCATTGGGCAACCGGCTCCGCAGTCACACAGCGAGGACAGAGAGTGAGACAGAGTTTCTTCATGCAAGCCATAAGGACTGTCAATGCTGAACTTACCAGGGGCCCTCACAGAGACACTTACATAGGCCCCACTGCCTTATTGTACTGTATGTTGCATACTGTACTGCAAGTTACTGTATCACTGTTCTTGGTTACTGCATACTGCGCTGTATTGCTGTTCTGTTCGGTGTTACTGTATTACTGTGCTGTTGTATACTGTACTGTATATCTCAACACACACTACCTCACTTTATTCACATGCCACTTTACTGCACATATCTGTATATACCATAATAGTCTATTCCTTTATTTCTATTTTGTATTCCTGTTCAATATATTATTTACTCGAGTACCTTTTTACTCGTATTTTATTCTATTACTCACTGCATTACGTTTTAGGAATCAGTTAGTAATAAGTTAGCTATTGTGTTAGTACTTATTGGGCATAATCTCCGGATGCCTTGCAATGACATTTCACTGCATATATGTATATATATGAATGTGATAAACAAAACATCTTGAAAGTACGCAATGTGTGACATATACCTGCAGGTATGCACATTCTTACCCAGTTCTTTGTAATTATTTAGTTAAATATTTTCCTGCCAATCCATTGTTTGTACAGTACATTGAAAAGGTTTTCAGCTCCAAAACTAAAATATATTAAAGTATGATTTTTTCCAGCAGATCTACAAATCTTTACATTATTTCAAATGAAAAGAAGCAGTCAAAAACCTTTCAACAATTTACTAAAAATAAAAAAAAGTACTCATACCCAACTTTGCTCAGGTGCAATATATTGCCTAACCAACTCACCCAACATGTTGGTGTTCTTCTCCACCTATGTAAAAAAATAATAATAATAATAATAATATTTAAAAATAACTCCACTAATGTTACTTCTTCTTTGAAAAGGTTAGGCTGTGACTATGTTATACAGTTGGTTTCACTACTGCTGACCAAATGTACTTATCATAAGTCACTATGGACAAAAATGCCTGTTAATTATGTAATGTAATGTGGAAATTAACACAGGTTCTTCACCTGTTGATTCATTAAAGATACATACCCCCCTCTCTGAGGTCCAACGAGTGGCATGGAAGAAGCCCTGGCTGAACAAAACATGGCCATAATGAACTGGCAAAAGTCACTTGGAAGATACTGTAAATATGTAGTCTAATGAGACTAAATGGGAACATTTTGGCTTGAACACTATGTAGTACAGTATGTGTGATGCAGATCTAACACTGCACATCAACCAGATGACACCATCCCCACTGTACAGTATGACGGTGGTAGCTTCATGCCATGGGGATGCTTTTCAGCAGCAGGAACTGATAATCTGGTCAGGAGTGATTGGTTCCCAATACGGATACTAGACCCTGGATAAAAACCTGCTCCCCTCTGACAAAATGGCTCAACTGAGGAGGAAATTTGTCTTTCAGCAGGTCAACACTCCAATGTACAGTGGGAGACGAATGCTAAAGTGGCTTAAAATGCAGGCAATTCGAGTCCTTGAGGGACTTAGTCAGAGTCCTGACCTTAACCGAAAATCTGTGGCAAAACATCAAAGTTGCTGTTTGCAAGGAGGAATGCTTTGCAAGGAGGGATAAGTTAATCTTGCCCCACCACGTTGTGCAAAATGAGTAGACTCTGGGGCTATAATAGATGGTAGAGGTGTTTCAACCTAGTATTGAATAAGGGGGATGATTGATAACTTAGAAACATTGACATTTCATTTTTTTTTATTATTTAATAATTCACATTCAGATTTATTTTATTGATCCCTGTGGCAAAATTTGTCCTCTGCATTTAAGCCATCCTGTTGCTAAATGTTTTTGTAAGCAGAGAGAATTCACAGCACAGCGCTTGGGGAGAGGCAAAGCCTTGCTCAAGGGTGCAGGCAGGAGTGTGTATCTGACTTATAGGGTGGGAGGAAACCATAGCATCCACAGGAAACCCACGTGAACACACAAACTCCAATCGGGTTCGAACCCCTGAGCCACCACAAATAACAAAATAAGTGTTCCCTGTCAAATTTAACTCCAAGGTTAGGACAATCAATTATGTGAAAAAAGGGTTGGGGCTGAATAATTATGTAAAGCATTTTGAATTGCATTTGCTTGCCTGAGAGGTGCTCTATGAATAAAGTTTGATTTGATTTGAGCCAGCTGAGCCAAACAGGTAGTGGTGGAGAGCACCAAATATGACTGTGGTGTGGGAATGGTCTGGGTTGAGCAGCCACATCTGACCTGAATCTAGGTGATTGGGACCAGAGTGGCTGCCTACCTGTTGCTCGTCGGTTGGTCTAACAGGTAGCAGGCGTTTATGTTCGGCAGGCAATACGGCCGAGTGCATACTTTCAGGCCTGGGGTCGTCGCCACATGCCGGTGTGTGAGGGACGTGCGGCCGGGCAGGGGGGGAGAAGACGTCAGAAAACTGACATAGTCGAGAGATGGTCCCTGTACAGTTGCCAGATTCGCCTACCACCCACCACCCAAGTGGCGTTTCAGGGACCTCCGGCACAGACACACAGAAGACGGGGAGTTGTAAACGTCAGTTTATTGTAGAGAGTGTGCCAGCTTGAATTAGCCCAGGACCGATAGTCACATGTCATGACACAAGCTCCTCTCTTAAGTGTGTGTGGGGATGGCAGTTTTACCTGCTGCTCGTTAGAACAACCAATGACTAACGCTACTGTTGTGCAGGTCAGTAAAAGTATAGTTCTCTCCTTTCACAAAATCACGTTGCATGCCTTTACCTCTCAACAGAAAAAGGCGAGCGGTGGACAGAGATGTGGTCGACAGACAGGCAAGCACAGAGGGCTCATCCACTCACCTTTTAAGCTCCTGAGCACCAGACCCAGTTCTTCAGTGCAGTGGACCCTCTCTATGCCCGTCAGGGCAGCTGCCCCATCCTTCCCTGACCTGGGTCCATCCCATAGCTCCCTGGCCGGGTCTCTGCGGGGCACAAACAAGATCGCCTGGTCCGGCCGTCCCCTTCCATGCAAAACCAAGGCACTGTCTGGCTCAAGAATGCCAGTGAGGTAGAGGAAATCCTGTCGAGCATACAGTTCCATGTTTAAAAGTATATCCTTGCAAAGACGTTACAACAATTGCAGAGAAAACCTCCACAGGATATTGGACAAGAATGAACAGCGTGATGCAAAAGCTGCTAATGCAGTCCTGCCAACCTTGGGAAAATATTTTGAGTACCACAATAGTGTTACAGGGAGTCTCCATTGCGTTTGAGTTACTGCAGCTAAATGACGCCATCAGCTATTCACACCGTTGCCATCTTGTAATGAGGCCTCTCTCTCTCTCTCTCTCTCTCTCTCTCTCTCTCGTAAAATTTCAGGATGAACCTAAAATGCACTATAACCTTTACAGGTGAACTTAATTTGACCTTCTCTCAACTTTTGAATGCACATGTCCATCTGTTCAATGTTTCAGTTCTTTTTGCACAACTTGCTGTTCTCTCACAAGGAGCTGAACGGCAAAATTCACAACAGGTGTTTGATCCATGAATCGACCAATAGATTTCCTGGTTCAATTAGAATTGGTATTTAAACAGTCCTCTTCATCATGCTGTTCACATTTTGACATCATGAGACCAAGACGACACCTAACAACTGATCAACAGTACCTTGCCATTGCGAGGGTTCAAACAGGATGTTCTCAGAGGGAAGTGGCCATAGAGTGTCACAGAGTGTCATCAGCAGGTTCCAACAGAGATACAGAGAGACTGGAAGAGTCACAGAAAGGCATAGAAGTGGACGTCCTTTGGCCACATCCCACACTGATGAGCGCTTCATTGTGAACAGTGCCCTGCAAAACCACATGATGAATGCCACTCAACTCCAGGCACATTTAAGGGAGGTGAGAGGCACCCAAGTGTCACGTCAGACCATTTGAAACCATTTCCATCAGCGTGGTCTGCGTGCTAGACAACCTGCAAGGGTACCTGACCACACCACCAGGCACAGGCATCATCGTCTTGCATGGGCCAGGGAGCATTTACGCTGGACGAGGGACCAGTGGCCTCAGTGCTGTTCTCTGATGAAAGTCGATTCACGTTGAGCAGAAATGATGGCCGCCAACGATGTTGGAGACGTCAAGGAGAGCGCTATGCATCAGCCACTCTTGTCACCAGACAAGCCGTGGTGTTTGGTGGTGTTGTGTTGTGGGGATGGTAGCTCAGGCGGTAGAGCTGGTGGTCTAGTGATCTAAAGGTTGCTGGTTCGATCCCAGGCTCCTCCTGCTAGCATGCTGTAGTGTCCTTGAGCAAGACACTTAACCCCTAATTCCTCCTGATGGCTGCGTCCGTCGGTGTTTGAACAATTGTAAGTCACTTTGGATAAAAGCGTCTGCTAAATGAAATGTAATGGTGGTGGTGTTACAGTGTGGGCAGGTGTGTCTAGTCAATACAGAACTGCCCTACACTTTGTGAATGATTCAAGATTTTTATTCGTCACTTACATATACATACTTTTATACATATATGCAGTGAAATGTAATAATGGTACAGTGACAAGCCCATACTACCTGAATAACATCATTAATACAGTCATTGTGCCCCTGCCTGAACAACACAGGCCTAATTTCATCTTCATGGACGTCAATGCTCCAGCTCATCGAGGTGGCATCATTAGGGAACGGCTGCTGGAGACTGGGGCACCTCAAATGGAGTGGCCTGCACTTTCTCAAGACCTGAATCCCATAGAAAACCTATGGGATCAGCTGAGTCACCGTGTAGAGGTTCGTAACTCTGTACCCCAGAACATCAAGAAGAATGGTGTGTGTGAGACAACCACGTCTCATGCTGTTCACAAGTCGACTTATTGTCTGCTGAGGCATGGCACCCCACTCTTCCTGAAGGGCGGTCCTCAGGTCATTGAGGTTCTGGGGTACAGAGTCACAAGCCTCTACACGGTGACTCAGCTGATCCCATAGATTTTCTATGGGATTCAGGTCTGGAGAAAGTGCAGGCCACTCCATTTGAGGTACCCCAGTCTCCAGCAGCCGTTCCCTAATGATGCCACCTCGATGAGCTGGAGCATTGTCATCCATGAAGATGAAATTAGGCCTGTGTTGTTCAAGCAGGGGCACAATGACTGGATTAATGATGTTATTCAGGTAGTATGGGCTTGTCACTGTACCATTCAAAAAGTGTAGGGCAGTTCTGTATTGACTAGACACACCTGCCCACACTGTAACACGACTACCACCAAAGGCTCGTCTGGTGACAACAGTGGCTGATGCAGAGCGCTCTCCTTGACGTCTCCAACATCGTTGGCGGCCATCATTTCTGCTCAACGTGAATCGACTTTCATCAGAGAACAGCACTGAGGCCACTGGTTCCTCGTCCAGCGTCAATGCTCCCTGGCCCGTGCAAGACGATGATGCCTCTGCCTGGTGGTGTGGTCAGGTACCCTTGCAGGTCGTCTAGCACGCAGACCACACTGATGTAGACGGTTTTGAATGGTCTGACGTGACACTTGGGTGCCTGTCACCTCCCTTAAATGTGCCTGGAGTTGAGTGGCATTCATCATGTGGTTTTGCAGGGCACTGTTCACAATGAAGCGCTCATCAGTGTGGGATGTGGCAAAGGCATGTCCACTTCTATGCCTCTCTGTGACTCTTCCAGTCTCTCTGTATCTCTGTTGCAACCTGCTGATGACACTCTGTGACACTCTCAGCTCAGTGGTCACTTCCCTCTGAGAACATCCTGTTTGAAGCCTCACAATGGCGAGGTACTGTTGATCAATTGTTAGGTGTCGTCTTGGTCTCATGATGTCAAAATGTGAACAGCATGATGAAGAGGACTGTTTAAATACCAATTCTAATTGAACCAGGAAATCTATTGGTCGATTCATGGATCAAACACCTGTTGTGAATTTTGCCGTTCAGCTCCTTGTTAGAGAACAGCAAGTTGTGCAAAAAGTACTGAAACATTGAACAGTTGGACATCTGCATTCAAAAGTTTAGAGAAGGTCAAATTAAGTTCACCTGTAAAGGTTATAGTGCATTTTAGGTTCATCCTGAAATTTCACCTGAAAGCCGAATATCCCTAACTTTTTGTGAGTAGTGTATACATACATACACACGCACATACACACGCACATACATACATACATACATACATACATACATACATACATACATACATACATACATACATACATACACACACACACACACACACACACACACACACACACACACACACACACACACACACACACACACACACACACACACACACACATATATATATATATATATATATATATATATATATATATAAATAAATAAATATATACACACACATACATACATACATACATACATACATACATACATACATACATACATACATACATAGCCTATGCTATTAGAAAGCATGACTAGTTTCGACATAATTTGTTTGACATTGCCAACCATGAAAACGCCTCTTGCTACCTTAAAAGATACCCTTCTGAATAGCAGGTTATAATTCAGCATACAGATTTAGCAAAGCGTTAAGGTGTGACAAGGTGTGATAAAAAGCTGGAGAATAAAAAAAGCAAAAGAAGGTGAGGACAATAAAAAAAATTAAGGCAAAGGTAGAGGCACAATTCAGCTGTGAGTGTGCACCTGATTCTGATGGAAGGGGTAGGGTATGTCATTCGTCATGTAGCGGGTCGGGTGGGACAGAACAATGACCACGTGAGATGTGGAGGAGTCGTGAGGTCCGAGCCGCACCACCTGGGCCTCTATGAGGGAGGCCAGCCTGTGTCTCCGCAGCTCATACTCTGTCCGCGTCAAGCCTGGAGTCACCTCACCTGGGCATTTCAGACAGGCAAATATACAGTGTCTTGGTGTGAACACCGATCTGATCGCTTTGCAACATCCTGCAGTGTACTCTGCATGGTATTCTGTAGACTACATTCATACTTTGTAATACACTTGTTAATTGCATCATGAGGGTCCCACAATTAAATAATCTGCAGGTTAAAATACAAACAAGACTACATCTAAGGCTCTGTTCAAATAGAACAGATGTGCTGCACTAGTTGTTGTTTTTTTCATTATTATATTCTGAAACTGCTGTAAATCACATTTTGATTAAATAATTAAGTAGTTTACTCAAAAAAGGTAGATCTATAGTGCCAGCGGATGCTACTGTGAAAAGAAATCCTGGAGAGGACCATGTACATCAACTCACCGTGTTTTATGAGTTGTGGGTGGGTGAATGGGCTCGGCTGACCCAAGTATCGAGGTGGAACGGTTTTTGGTTTTAAGCTTCCTGGCTTCACAGAAATCGTCCTGCATGGGCACCAGAGACTGCCTGTAAAAAGCCAAAGAAATATAGTTAAAGCCAGGCGTCCTTTATAGGTTGCTGAGGAGCTTTGAAATAAATGACAGTCAAATCAATTCATGATAAGGCCAACCCACATAGCTCCGGCATGCAATACAGAGACCAACTTTGTTTTTATTCAGAATTGAATCCTAAAAACTGTACCTCGGCTCCAACTCAAGTGTGGCACCAATTTGACAGCTGATCGGAAGATAGTGCTCTGTGAAGGCAACATCGCTGCGAGTGGACGAGCCCTTTCGGGTCTCACCGCCTCACCATCTCAGTCCACAAGCCGATATCACACTATCGCACCATAAGTCCGAATCAAATAACACGTCAGGTATTCAATTGAAGGTTATGATTACAGTGGGGAAACTACTTTTCAGTTGTATAAACTACTTGTTTATATCACGAATGAATTAAATAATCCTGCATCCTCGTTATTGCCGCTGCTTGACAAAATATGCTGGCTGCTCTGGGGCTGGCACAAGGTGAACGTGGTGCTGCCTTCCCTTTCAGACCTGGAAGCTGATTGGTGCAGAAGGACTACGGGCTTCTCCGATTGGATAAGAACAGCACGCGCTCTCTCTCGGCGACGTATTCGCGTCGCGCAGGACCCCGTATTTGGACCGTCTGTCTCCCGATATCGCCTGATTAAAATTGGCAGTGAAACGCCAGTTTTGGAGGGACGTTGTGCTGGATAATCGCCTGTACACCTGCTGTAGTTTTTTCCCCCCCAAATCAGCCGCAGATCATTTTAGTCCTCGCACACAGGTCAGCATCTGCTCGATCGACGCGGTTTATCGACAGATTCACCCGTATTTACAATTTTGTGCGACTCCATATTGCAGCTTTCATGCGTCAAATAACCGACGCGCCGCGGGCTTGCCAAGTCCTGTTCTAGAACCTTCCGTCTGTGGTCGTGACTCGTGTTTGTGGAAAAGCTGTGTGTTTGCATAACCAAAATCATTTCAAACGTCCACACTTCCATTGTACTCTGCCGTGTTGCGTGCGAGTCGATTAAGAAAGTTGTGTTGGCAATTAATACGGTGCTACCCGGCCGTGTTAGCTTAGCTAACGCTACCCCCAGCTAGCATCCCTGACGGCTTGTTTTGGTTTCCTGTCCCTCGCGTGCAGCGCTGACTTTTGGACAGGATGGACGCGCGGAAGCTGACAGAGCTCAAGGCCTTCGTGCAGCTGTGCGAGGCCAACCCGACTATACTGCAACTGCCCGAGATGGGGTTCTTCAGGACCTGGCTGCAGGGGTCAGTACGCTTCAGGAGAACCCCCCCCCCCGAGAAAGCTTCTTTTCTGGTCTGGTTGATTCGTTCTAGAGCACACGGACCGTTGGGTTCATGAGTTCATCACCCATCTCCTCCCGTTTTGTAGGATGGGTGCCAGGATTCCCGCTGCACCTAAGACAGGGGGTTCATGCAAGGTACATTTTTATTTATTTTTTATTATAATAAAATCCTGTTATTCTAGATCAGTGTTTGCCAACTTTTTTTTTAACCACAGCATACTTTTGACAATAAAATAATCCTAGGACACACCATTATCCCATTAACCACTAAAAACGTCACGAAAATGTGAAGCTGTGTTCATTATAATTGTCTACTACACAGCACTGCAGCTACTGTATGTACTATCTGCATTTGCTTACTTGAACATTTTGTACATTTTTATTTAATCTTATGTCTAATGCCTGAAGTCCCGCTGTGGATTAATAAAGTGTTGTCTTATCTTACTAATGGTTCTTACTTTCATTGTGAAACCCGAGCTTGTTCTGGTGAATGCAGAGCTGGTATCCTGATTGGAATTCATGAATGAAAATGAGTTCATTAATTCATGAATTCAATTCATGAATGAAATGAGTACAGCTTTGTAATTTTGATCTTGTGACGCAACGGCTAGTTTATAAGGGGTCCATGCAGGAACCCTATTGTTTTTGTTCAGACTTTTATTATTATTTTGCCGGCTGAAATTGCCTGGTGCACATTAACCACCGGACCCACAGACACGAATGAAGCGTTGTGGTATTTGGGGCAGTCCAGACATTTTGTGGTCCAGGTTTCATCCCAATTGATCTATATTTGGAGCTGGAGTTACTGGGGAAAACAAAACTTTTTTCTGAAGGATGCGGCGCCGACATACAGGAATTAGCTAAATGAAGGGACCTGGGTTGGCTGGGCAGGCTTGGGTGTTGGAGCTGGGTGCTTTGTGACATCCAGTTTGTTATATGTGCAGGATGTGGCTCTGGGTGGGCTTTCGCATGGCACGAGGTGCGTGGGGCGAGGTGCGTGGTGTACTGCGGTCTAGACTCCATTGGTGTGTATTGGTTGCATCGTGCAGGATCTGCACCGGGTCAAGACAATTGACAGCTGGAACCGGTGCTGCGTTCCATGCAAACTCAAAAGTTTAACTTGTGTCGGTAGGAAGTGATGCTGCATTTGACAAGAACTTAGAAAACTAATTTGTCACACATCTCGTTTGAAAATGAATGAGATCAGATTAACAGTAAGACGCTTTATAACGTTATCATATTATTTAATAATAAATGTACTGATTCCAATTGAGACTCTCCAGTGTGCGATGTGGAATCGGTCACTCTGTAGTCTCTAGAAGTTACCGAATTATTGATTTACGTGTTTATTTATATAGCTTCTTACCTGGTAGATTGTCAGATTTGTTCGATTGATGTTTTAAATCCGTGGTCCACGTTACTTTGCCGGATTAATGGGGAAAAAAGAATAGAAAATAATTCCTACACTGAAATGTGCGACTCAGTTGAGATCCAGTGAGGCGTTGGTAAAATAGAAGCCGTGCATTGGTAATTACTCACAGAAATTCAACAACGTTTTTCATATTTCATGGAAACGTAACTTACTGAAAATGTAATCCAAGTACAAAACCCAACAAATAAATGATGTGCCCGACACAGCACCAAACGGCAACCCGTGAGAATGAAGCTCTATTTCCACCGACGACACGGTGAGTTTTAACAATGAGAAGTTCTGGTTTAGGAGTGAACATGGACGATTGTTTCAAAGGCAGGAGGGTTGCGCTGTGTAGACCACATAGTGGTTGCTCCACGAGACGAGTGACCAGGAGATGATGGACCAGGGGGAGCCATGCTGCGTTCAAGTAAACTTGGAAAATCGTGCCGCAGTTCAGAGAACCAGGAAACCATAAAACACACCCAACATGACTAAACTGGACCCTGTGTACCTACAGCTATATTTATTATTATTATTATTATTATTATTATTATTATTATTATTATTTTGGAAGTGGAATTAGAAAAAATGTTTCATGGCATACCTGACAATCTCTCAACAAAGTGACTGCCAAGTCCTAAATCTACCAATATCTAGCATCAAATTGTAATAAAAGTTGATTTTTTTTCAGGGTGGATGTCCGTGTGGTCCTGCTCCTACCGCTGCTTCACCTTCTGACCCTTCTGCTCAATCTGAGAGTGAAGAGAGTGATATAGGTATTTGGTTTAAGGCCAGTCTAATATTCGGCCATGCTACACATTATTTTTATATTGAATTTTCTGATGTCCTTCATTTCTGCTCTCTTCAGAAATTGACAATGATGGTGTGATTGAGCCAGACACTGATGAACCTCAGGAGATGGGAGACTTTGAAAATCTGGAGGTAATTGTTTTGGGGTTTTATTTTGTCCCAGACTACCTGCAATCCTGACCTTTTGGTGATACACATCCCAAGCATCTGTGAAAGCAGTAAATGAAGATGTAATCTACTCGTAGATTTATTTTCCTTTTTCTTTTAGGTATTGAGTGTTTCTTGTCTATTGTCTGGGAAACCAAGCCATCAGCTTATTAAAGGATAATTTTAGGGATTGACTGATTCAGCTATGTTCTAAAACAAAAAGTCATCAAATATGTCTGTTTAGATTTTTCTCTGTGTTTTTATGCATTGAATCACATTAAATGTATTTTATGGAGAAAATGGATTTAAGGGCAACTATATTGTTCCGCCGATGCCAAACTAATGATTATAGTTTATATTGTTCCAAAATATTAAGGAATTAAATTAGTAATTTAGTCATTGCCTGGTAATTTACTGGTAATATACTACTATCACTACCCATACAGACAGATTCCAAAACGTAAATTACGTTTTGGATTCTGTCTGTATGGGTAGTGATAGTAGTATGTCCATTTCCTGAGAAGGTAGACTGGGTCGAGGAAAGTATGAAAATGAGTCTCTTATCAAAGCTCCTGTCTACTCATTCAGGTCACAGAGGAAATGATGGACCAGGCCAATGAGAAGAAGATGGAAGCTATTGATGCAGTAGGAGCGGGTCTGTTTTATTTTATAAATGAATATTGGCCATACACTGATACAGGTATTTGGTCTGTTACTGTGGTCACATGGTCATTCGAAGACACAAGCTACCTGAACCCGATAGAACAAGATGTGGCTGTCCCAAAGCAAAAAGCAAAAAAACATTGTAACAAAAAAACTATGGGAATAATGGGTGATGTTTTACTGAAACTTGATGATAGTTTCATGTTATATAATCAGATTTTCTTCCACAGACCAATTAATAAATCAAAAGGGAAGTGTCTTAAAATCAGTAATGTCACTATAATGGTTACTGAAAATTGTAGCCCGATTAAATACTACCATAATTTCGGACTATTAAGCACACCTGAATATAAGCCGCACCCACTGAATTTTTAAAAAATATTTATTTTGAACATAAATAAGCCGCATATGTCTATAAGCCGCAGGTGCCTACCGGTACATTGAAACAAATGAACTTTACACAGGCTTTAACGAAACACAGCTTGTAACAAAACTAAATAGGCTTTAACGAAACACGGCTTGTAACAAAAATAAAAAATTAGCGGTAAACAGTAGCCTACAAAGAAAGTCCTTGGTCACTATCTTCCTCCTCCTGCGCACTGAAACCACTGAAGTCATCTCCTTCGGTGTCAGAGTTGAATAGCCTCAGAATTGCTTCATCCGATGTTGGATCGTTTTCATTGTCGCTCTCGTCACTCTCATCCGGAGGCAAATTCCCCGCTGAGCTCATGCTGCCCTCTTCAACACGCAGCAGTCCAGCCTTTCCAAAGCCGTTGATGATAGTGGATTTTTTTGACAAGGCTCCACGCTGTCAGGACCCACTGGCAGACACCACGATAGTCCACCTCAAAAATCCTCAAACTTCATTGCGGTGGCGATTGTTATGGCTTTCAGTCGGATCTGCACAGTTGAAACACCTCGGCCGTCTGCTCTCTGTGTGTTGACCCAGTCTTCAAGCTCATTTTCTAGGTCGGGCCATCCGCTTTTCTTCCCTCTGAAAGCTTTTGTGTTCTTTTTGCACCGAGTCAGTTCTTCACGCTGCTGTTTCCAACTTCTTATCATCGCCAAGCTCCCGTGCAGCAGCTCTATTTCCTTTTACAACAGCCAGATCGATCGCCTTCAACTTGAAAGCTGCATCATATGCATTTTTTTGTGTCTTTGCCCTGATGAGGGTGACAAAATGACGACCGTAAATGATGGGAAGTTTGAGCGTGCTCGATTTTGTCTAAACAGTTACATTGTTTCACCTTAACCCGTTCGGCAATACCATTGGTCAAATGAAAGCTTCATGCCGCCAAAAAACTGAGGACCATCACATAATGTGTTTTTTGCTCAGTTTTTTGGCGGCATGAAGCTTGTGAAAGCGGGAAAAATCCATAAATTAGCCGCGTCATTGGATAAGCCGCGAGGTTCAAAGCATGGACAAAAAGTAGCGGCTTATAGTCCGGAAATTACGGTACTTGTATCTCTATAAACCCAAAAGTGAGTACTGGAACTTGCATTCAGTCTGGATGAAAAAGAAAGTTATCCGTGCGTCCCTATTATTATTCATTATGGGCAGCGAATGTCAAAGCTACATATACATATTACACAGGGAATTTAAAAGACAAAGGCAATAAATTGAATGTGTTGCAGTACCCTATGATCTTTTTCAATTACTGATGCATAAATGTGTTGTGTCCTGTAGGTGACCTACAGAAAGCCCTGGAACTCTTCACTGAAGCCATTAAGCTCAACCCCTGCGTAGCCATCCTATATGCTAAAAGGGCGAGGTGAGTTTCACTGGCACTTCATCTGTTTGAACAGATTATCATCACGTCTGCCACTTAATGTGTTTGGGGCGGTCAGCTACATTGTCAGATCAAAACCACCAACCACTATTGAAACACTCAAAGACAGTATTCATTGTGCAAAATCCCCTTTTATCTGATAAATTTGCTCTCATCTTCTGCCTAAACTACTACCGAGGCAACCTTCCATACAGCTGAGAGGAAGGGCTCTCTCTCCCAGTGGTGAATGTAACCCGCTTGTCTTCTTTGCTTCAGTGTCTACATCCAGATGCAGAAACCCAACGCAGCCAAGAGGGACTGTGACAGAGCAATCAGCATCAACCCAGACTCTGCACAGCCTTACAAGTGGAGGGGGAAAGCTAACAAGTAAGTCGCCTTACATGCCATGCCACACAAGTCTCCAGGTGTGTTTACAGCCTGCAGAACATGGGGTCTTCAAGCTTTTTCACTCAAGGACCACTTGGTGGATAGAGAAACAGAGCAGGGACTCCTGAGATTTTTATTTTATTTTATTTTTTATAGAATTTTGTGTTGCATTTTAAGCCTGGCCTATAATAACATATTTATAATGCCTTATTAAAGGAACAATATACAACTTTTGCTTTTACTTATCATTAAGAAGTTTATGTTGATTGCAAAGTGTAATGGCTATAGAATAATGACACCATCGGCATTTTGATTGGTTCCCTAAGATCTTTGATCACTTTGCATTTGGACTTCAGGGAAATTATCGATTCATGGCAGTGCGTTACAGGAAGTGCGTCAACCAATGTGCAACTATTAGCGGAAATGGCGGAAGGTGGAGCAATCGACTCCAACTTTAATTTAATTACGGAAAACAACAAACTCAAATGCCACAGAGACTCCCTGTTCCACTGTTGTGGGACCAAAATATTTTCCCAAGGTTGGAAAGTCTGTAATCCACATTGTGGATTTTTTTTGCATGCGTTTGTTCATGCTGTGTGTTGTGCTCCAGGCTGCTGGGTCTCTGGGAGGAGGCAGCCAAGGACCTGGCCACTGCCTGCAAATTGGACTACGATGACGACGCCAGCTCCATGCTGAAGGAGGTGCAACCAAAGGTACAGGCTCATACAGCTGTGGGCATTGGTTTCTTTTTTTTTTTTTTTTTTTTTTTTAAGTCAATGTTATTAAAATTTTTGCAAGGTGAGAACTTGGTGAAGGTAACGCTTGTGTTTGTCAAAGTCACTTAGTTGTGCTGTTGTTTTTGTCCATTCCACTTGAAAAGGTGGACATGTCATTTCTGTAACATCGAATTGGAAAACACATTTACTATTTTACCGGACAGTGTATTTTTCGACTGACAGAGGAAACGACGCACAGAACCCCACAGGTTTATTTATTTTTTGTGCTCATCGCGCTGTCGTCCATTTTCAGGCCAATAAAATCATCGAGCACAGACGCAAGTACCAGCGCCAGAGGGAGGAGAAAGAGATCCGGGAGAAGAAGGAGAGGGTGAAGAAGGCCAGGGAGGAACACGAGCGCGCTCAGAGGGTGAGCTGCTTCAGGAGCAGAGAATGAGTGCGGTCCACTCCCTCCTCCAAGAGCCTGGTTTTGTTTGAAGCACTCGTTCCACTCCAATGTAGCAAGTTACATATATTTAAACATGGTGGACACAGAGGTGTAATATAAATATCAGCATCAGTTCTTACAGGTTTTTGTTTTATTTTTGTCGTCCTTCAACAGGAGGAAGAGGCCAGGCAAGCTGCTGGTGGTGGAGCCGGTGGCTTCCCAGGTTTCCCAGGTAAGCAGGCAGGAGGATCAGCGTTAACTGAATGAAACAAAAGGAGAAACGCCTGATGGGAAAGTTGTTCACTAATGTGTTTTCATCATGGCATGTTCTTCTACATTTGCAACTACATCTACCTTTGACTCTTCAGGAGGCGCGGGCTTCCCCGGAGGCGCGGGCTTCCCTGGAGCCGCGGGCTTCCCAGGGGGCGCAGGCGGAGCGGGCTTCCCAGGAGGAGCTCCGTTTGGCATGCCAGGAATCGGGGAGCTCTTAAAGGATCCCGAGGTGCTCAACGCCATGAAGGTCAGTAACACCTCTTACCGTGAATAGACTGCAAATTAAAGGTTTCAGGAGAAATAAAACCGCCACCCCCTTGTAGATAATGACCAGATAACGATGTTCGGCTGTCTGTGCGCATTTGTTGACACTCCAGGACCCGGAGGTGATGGCTGCCTTCCAGGATGTGGCACAGAACCCTGCCAACATTGCAAAGTACCAGGGCAACCCCAAGATCATGGCCCTCATCACCAAGCTGAGTGCCAAGTTCGGAGCCCCACCACAGCCATAGAGAGCATGGTAGGGAGAGAGCAGGGAGACGGAGGAGGTGATAACCTGACGTGGAGTCCGGCGATAAGGAGAGCCTCAATGCATCTATTCCACTGTGCACGGATCGTTTAGGGGAGGGGGGGCAGCTCTGGGGCTAAATTAAGCATGATTATACTTAATATGGCATCTTAACAAGTTATTTAATCTAATGTTGAGTCTTAATACATAAGAGTAAAAAAAAAAAAGATATCCATACAAAGTCTGACCTTTTTTGGGGAAGTGAAAGTGAGAGCTTTCCCCAGGGGCAGACTGAATGAGACTAAACTACTTGTTAAGGTGTGTGTGTGTGTGTGTGTGTGTGTGTGTGTGTGTGTGTGTGTGTGTGTGTGTGTGTGTGTGTGTGTGTGTGTGTGTGTGTGTGTGTGTGTGTGTGTGTGTGTGTGTGGTCAGAAAGCTGACTGACCCGTCACCCCTCACCCAGAGGGTTTTCCCTAACTGCAGGTTCATCCTAATACCTTTTTTTAAATTTTCTTAGCCTCTACCTGGAATAGCTCAAGGTTTCGCATGTGAAACCTTGAGCTCAGAGGAACCTTTTTACAACCAATCTCAGCTGCTTCTGCTCGTTCACCTTCCTTCTCAGAGTAGTGAGCCAGCCCCACGCAATGAACAGCACTCTAAGTTGTTCAAGTTTTTGCCCTTGTGATTGTTTCCCCCCCCTCCCTCACATTCACTCTAAGGTTACCCGTTTCCCTGTCTGTTCTTTCAAACACAAAAAAAAAATATTTTTTGAGTTTTGGGATCTGTTGGAAACTATTAATTCACAATAAATCTTTGTTGCAAAACCCTGGCAGCTTGTTCCCTTTATCTGTTGCTCTTTAAATCCATAATTCCTTGGATATAGAAATGGATATATAGAAATTCACATTTTTGTGGACAACTGAAATCCTGCATAAATTAGCTGCTGATGTCCTTTAATTTAGGACTTAAGTATAGTCAGTTTACTCATTTAATTGGAAAATGCAGGACTATACATTTTTGTATTCATTATAAACTTGCTGGGTTACAACTGAACAATTAAACACTCATGGCATGGTTCAGGTTTTAAATGAGCACTATTGATCAGTTCCCATTGTATAAAAAACATTATTTGAAACAGATGGTTGCCACTGACAGCAGCTTGATCATAGACTTATCGTGAACTTCCCACTCAGTTGGCATAAATGCCTTATTGAAGTCTGATATGAGTCCTGTTAGCAGACTGCATGGTGTCACCATCACGCTCTGCACAGCTCGACATTGGGATAAATAGGTTCTTTTTATATATAATTTTGGTTCGATTTATTAAACTAATCTCTGCCAAGTTTATTTGTTTAACCCAGGTTGGGAGTGAGACTAGTAAACTCCTGGAGTGTAAGTCTGGTAATGTCTCAGGCCACTTAATCCTCCCAAACGGCCAAATGGATTACCGCTGCTGAACACATGGCGTGTCCTGAATGTGTGCGACGCTTGACTGCTTTTCTTTCCAAACCACGGCCTGATCAAATATGCAAGCTGGCCAGAGATTAAAGAGTCAAAAGTATGAGTGTGGAGTGCAATTTCAACAACAATGGACATGAGTGTTTAGACAGACCACATTGTTTATTTTAACTTACATAACTGCAAACTAAAAAAAAAAAAAAAAAAAGCTTTCCAGCAAACCTAAAACTAAAGACATTAATAAATGTTTGGAGATAGACAGGAGTTGAAAACAATAGTGAGTTTCTTGAGAAGCCAAAAAGGGAGGCGGCAAAATATTAAGCCTAGTGTCCATATCTGTAAAGAGAAGGAAATACATGTACAGTGACATTAAACTTTAAAACATTCATATTTACATCCGCAGACCAATGATTGTACAGCATCATGGACACCCAGGATTATTTTTCCTCACTATTACTGGACGGCTAGGGGATGAGAAACCACACAGGTACATGAAAAGCTACTGGTACTTACTTCTGAAACTCCCACTCTCTGTTGTCTAGAGGACACACCTGTCTGGTCTTCAGCCAACGGGAAATGCAGTGGAAATGGAACGCGTGCTGCAGTAGGGAATGAAACACAGTATGCAGTAGATTTCTTCAGTCCCAACAGAAAAAAAAAAAAACATTCATGAACTGCTCATGCTATTTGACAATTGACCAGTTAAGCTTGATAATTGAAATGCTTAATAGTCAGAGGGGCGTTATTTTCCCCTGGAAAACCACTGTCCCCTCATTCAAGATGTGAGGCGTCATTTTTATTATCCTCACTTACGTTGCAGACACCCCAGGCCACAGTGCACTCCTCAGATGTGGCAGAGGCTTGGTTGGCCTGGCACTCTATACCTGAGGACATGGGAGAAATGCATAAAAATGCCGCTTGTTGACTGAAATGTATATAAACAAACCAATTCAAAGGATGCTTACTAATGCTTAGTGTAGTTTCAAACAACCAACTCTCAGCAGGTCTCTTAGGACTCGCTGTATATAGTGCATCAAATAACTCAAATGGTCTGCAACTCACAAAGGTCCATAATATGATTCCGACAGATAGCACAGTTATCCACGACGATGTCCCATGCCCACAGTGCCACGGCATTCCACTGTCGGAAGAAGATAAAAACAAATCACATGGAATACATAATTTACCCCACAAAAAATACACATGTAATGGCTAGTATTTATAGAGGTTGGTGAAACAGTTGGAATACAACATACAGACAAGACTTGAACTGGAATGATCAAACTGTATGATCAACCGCCCGTAAAAGTGAATATAAAGTCAATCATGTGAATATAGAGCACTAGAACAAATGACGGAATACTGGATACTGAAGTCGACCCTGGAAAAGGCGGTGTCACAGCAGCTCGCATCAAAACAAAACGCGATAATAAAGTCACAAATAGAAACACATTTGACAATATGTAATAAACTGAGAACTTAACGAAACGATACAAATATTTGAAAACTGAACACACTGTACTTTACGTGAGATCAGTTTGTTTATTAACTGGATCAGGTCAAGGGATTGCGACGTTCTCAACCCAGATGCCATGACACAGGCAACATAAACGTCACAGTCAAGGCTATATTCACAGGATCGCATCTTGGGTTATAATCACCAGACGAAACAAACAATTAAAACCACCGTTGAATGATCATCTACGGCCACAACCCTGAAAAGTGAACCGCAAATCCATGCGCACGCAGGGGAGGCAGCGGAGAAAGCGTTTACTGGCTACCGCTAAGCTAGCGTAGACCCGGCGGTAACAGGAATGTCCCCTCATAGCAGTCCTTGGCGAGCGAGGAACGGCGTCGACTCCATTTCTTCAGAAGCACACAGAGTTGGGTTCGAAGCAGCTACCTTTTTAACCTCAAAACGCTTCTTGCTCGCTCCGCTGTTCGTGCCGCTTGGGGTGTCTACGTCCATCGCCGCCGCCATCTTGATTAGGAAGTTCTGCTTTGAGAACGCGCGGTGACGTCATAAAACGCGGCCAATCTGCGCCACGCGGAAGCCACCCGGAAGTGTAAAAGCAGCGCCGGGGTTCTTAAAGGGGACGTGCAGACAGGGTACTTGTGGTCGGCGGGTTTAACAAGTTTCGCTTTTTGAGTCGTGCGTCCAGGTCGTTATAACGCGATGACACCGCCTTGTTACGTCCGTTTGGAGTGGAAGCTGCAGCCGAGAAAAACTTTCTAGAAGGAAGGAAGAAAAAAAAAAAAAAAAAAAGCCCGCAGGTTCCACCGAGATTTGAACTCGGATCGCTGGATTCAGAGTCCAGAGTGCTAACCATTACACCATGGAACCGCTGTCGTCTTTTTGGCACTAGTTAATAGATATTAGTTAATGATGATATATTGTCAAACATCAAAAATTGTGCCATCTGCTGGAAAGATGGGAACACAGAGAACGCGTGTTTAGTCCCCCAAAAAGTTGTACCAAACAAACATTTCATAACTTCCTGACTGAGGTGAACACCCGAGGATATTGCAATATTTTTGTTTTTTAAAGACGTTAATAAAAAAGAATACATTTAGAATAATAAAAAAATAAAGACATTTTAAAGCTGTACCCGCACAAAGGCTGGTATCCAGATGACAAATGAAGCATGAAGCAGCAGTGAAGCAACAGAAAAGCATCTTTATTAGTATGCAAAGCTCATTCTCACGTTCCCTAATCACGGCGTCTTCTCTGCGTTCTTTCTGTTCACTGCAGATGCCTTGGTGTTCTTCTGCCACTTGGCTTTGGCGGGTTTAGGATTCTTGGCTTGGGCTTTGACGGGAGACGCCCTTGGATTGGCCTTGGCCTTGATGGCCCTCGGAGCTTTAGGGGGTGAGACAGGCTCCTTCTCCGGGCAGGATTTGAAGACATGCAAGTCCCCGATGCTTTGACCTCTGAGCTCGGGAGGGTGACCGCACGTAGCCGTAACCGAGAGACTCGCGTTCTCCATCCACCTGCAAGAGAGGGGTTGAGGAAAAAGTGCGACTCGGTTAATATTTACGGTACTTGCACCCCCCCCCCCCCCCCAAACCTCTTCAGCTAAACTCCCAACCCATGCTGAACCTGCGTAAGGGCAGCAGAGCACAGTCGCACAGCAGTGGATTCCCCTGCAGGTGGATCAGCTCCAAGCCACTGAGGGGGCTGAGGTCGGGGAGCTCTTCCAGCCGGTTTCCTCCCAAAGCCAGAGCCGTCAGACCTGAGCCCAGGCCCACGAGAGAGTCCCTGGACATCTAAGGGACAGCGAGTTTCAACACGTCGTTATTGATCAAATATCAGTTGCTGTACTAATTGGGTAATTGTTTTTTAGAAAAAAAAAAAAAAAAAAAAGGATCTGAATAATTGAAACAACCATTGGAGAAAGAATAAAAGAGAACACGGTTTGACACAAATCAGATCTTTTGGTTCCAATATGCTGTATATAGACTATATTTGCACATCACTGGATGTTTGGGATCCTATAATTAGAACCTGCTAAAATAAAGGACATGTTCTGTCACCTTCTCCGTGCCCATCTCCTCCAGGTAAAGCCTCTTCAGGCTCTTGGAGATGGGCTGGAATGCCTTTGCTCCAATCCAGCGGATCGAATTCCTCGACAGGCTAAGCTCTTCCAGGCTCACTGCCCTGGACAGCGCCTGGGTGGGAACCTTCGTGAGGTTATTGAAGTCCAGGTGAAGTGTGTCCAGATAAGCTGAGTCCAGAGCCCCCACGGCGATGGTCGATATGGTGTTATTGGTCAGGTAGAGTCCCCTGAGCACAGGGGCTACGGAGGACAGCAATCCGGTGGGCTCTAGTTTGGAAATGGCATTCCGCTCCAAGTGTAAAACAAAGAGGCTGGGCAGGAGTGCCAGAGCTCGAGTGAGAGAGAGACAAGAGACAAGAGGCACGTAAGGGAAAATATAATTTAAGTCACTTGTTCCCTGCAAAAATAAATGTAATCAAACAAGGTTTGACCAGTCACCGACCTGGTCCTGGGAACTGGGCCAGCCGGTTCCCCTCCAGATGGAGGTAGGTGAGTTGCGGAGCTCCCTTGAAGGCGTCCGGCCCAAGCGATGTGAGGTCGTTGTGTGAGAGATAGAGATACAACAGGCTTCTCATGCCCCGGAACGCGCCGCCGTCAATCTCGTGAATTTTGCAGGACTCCAGGTGGAGGGACACGACTTGCTCGGCACCGGGGAAACTGTTGCTAGGGAGGTAATGGAAATGGTTGCCACGGAGATCCAGGAGCTGGGTTTTGGAGGGAAAGCCGCGGGGGATCTTGGTGTGACCGTGGCCCTCGCAGGTGGCGTGCAGAGCGTCAACCTGGAAAGGAGATAAATGAAATGCCGTGTCAAACTTATAACGATAAATTGATTCTGCAGCGCTCACATTATTGAGCAAATCAAACCATTTAGCTCCTTTTAGACACAGTGGGGCAAAAAAGTATTTAGTCAGCCACCAATTGTGCAAGTTCTCCCACTTAAAAAGATGAGAGGCCTGTTATTTTCATCATAGGTTCACTTCGACTATGAGAGACAAAATGAGTAAACAAAAATCCAGAAAATCACATTGTCTGATTTTTAAAGAATTTATTTGCAAATTATGGTGGAAAATAAGTATTTGGTCAATAACAAAAGTTCATCTCAATACTTTGTTATATACCCTTTGTTTGCAATGACAGAGGTCAAACGTTTTCTGTTAGTCTTCACAAGGTTTTCACACACTGTTGCTGGTATTTTGGCCCATTCCTCCATGCAGATCTCCTCTAGAGCAGGGATGTTTTGGGGCTGTCGCTGGGCAACACAGACTTTCAACTCCCTCCAAAGATTTTCTATGGGGTTGAGATCTGGAGACTGGCTAGGCCACTCCAGGACCTTGAAATGCTTCTTACGAAGCCACTCCTTCGTTGCCCGGGCGGTGTGTTTGGGATCATTGTCATGCTGAAAGACCCAGCCACGTTTCATCTTCAATGCCCTTGCTGATGGAAGGAGGTTTTCACTCAAAATCTCACGATACATGGCCCCATTCATTCTTTCCTTTACACGGATCAGTCGTCCTGGTCCCTTTGCAGAAAACCACCCCCAAAGCATGATGTTTCCACCCCCATGCTTCACAGTAGGTATGGTGTTCTTTGGATGCAACTCAGCTTTCTTTCTCCTCCAAACACCGACAAGTTGAGTTTTTACCAAAAAGTTCTATTTTGGTTTCATCTGACCATATGACATTCTCCCAATCCTCTTCTGGATCATCCAAATGCTCTCTAGCAAACTTCAGACGGGCCTGGACATGTACTGGCTTAAGCAGGGGGACACGTCTGGCACTGCAGGATTTGAGTCCCTGGTGGCGTAGTGTGTAGTGATGGTAGCCTTTGTTACTTTGGTCCCAGCTCTCTGCAGGTCATTCACTAGGTCCCCCCGTGTGCTTCTGGGATGTTTGCTCACACTTCTTGTGATCATTTTGACCCCACGGGGTGAGATCTTGCGTGGAGGCCCAGATCGAGGGAGATTATCAGTGGTCTTGTATGTCTTCCATTTTCTAATAATTGCTCCCACAGTTGACTTCTTCACAACAAGCTGCTTACCTATTGCAGATTCAGTCTTCCCAGCCTGGTGCAGGTCTACAATTTTGTTTCTGGTGTCCTTTGACAGCTCTTTGGTCTTGGCCATAGTGGAGTTTGGAGTGTGACTGTTTGAGGTTGTGGACAGGTGTCTTTTATACTGGTAACGAGTTCAAACAGGTGCCATTAATACAGGTAACAAGTGGAGGACAGAGGAGCCTCTTAAAGAAAAAGTTACAGGTCTGTGGAAGCCAGAAATCTTGCTTGTTTGAAGGTGACCAAATACTTATTTTACAGAGGAATTCACCAATTAATTCATTAAAAATCCTACAATGTGATTTCCTGGATTCTTTCCCCCCATTCTGTCTCTCATAGCCGAAGTGTACCTATGATGAAAATTACAGGCCTCTCTCATCTTTTTAAGTGGGAGAACTGCAGGTTGGATCCAACGCCTTATGAATTTCGGATGGTGTGCTACCCACCACCACCTGTTTGTAATATGCAACGTAATCCTCTCGAAAAGGGTTCCATATTTTAAGAGTTTGTTTTCTTTTGGCTTGGAATTATTGACGTTGGTAACTTGACAAAAGCCTGAAGGGAGAATCGGGAATTCAGGAAATCTACCCCTGAAGCTCACATCACAGAAGCAGTTATCCGGACACATGGCTTTCTGGACGGGCTTCGCCGTGGGCAGATCTTTTTCTCGGTTTTCCTCCTGCTCCTCAAACTCTTCCTTGAGCGTCTCCTCCCTGCTGCGGCAGCGCAGCTCCAGGGGCCCCAGCGCCGCCAGGGGCTCGTCCGAGAGGTGCGGGGGCCCCGCGCAGGAGCCCAGCAACTTTACACGCCCTCGCCGAACCCACTGCTTGAGGGGCCTCAGGAAGCAGTTACAATAGATGGGATTTCCTGAGAAAGAGAGGAAACGATCAATTATTACTGCGCACACCACGAGAGAGAAGGCCTAAATCTGAGAGAGAACCCCAGTCATACCGGTGAGGTTGAGGCCGGTCAGCTCTTTCGGGCCCACCAGGGGCTCCAGGTAGCGGAGCTGGTTGTGGCTGAGGTCCAAGTGGGAGAGCAGCGGGGCCTGGGACAGGGCTGTGTCTGAGAGGTCCTGGAGGGACATATGGCCCAGGTGGAGGTGCGACAGCTTTGCCATGGACACAGCCTCCTCACCCAGGTAAGTCATGCGGTTGTGGCTCATGTCCAGACGCGTGACCTCGGGAAGCCTGCACAAACGACCAAGCAAAAGAGGTGAAAACCCGAGGGACAGACGAGGCCTACGACGGTTGTACGGTGATTCATCCGATTGTCTCTGGAATATTGTGACCCTCTTCTGGGATCTCATCCACGGTGAATTATTTGAAGAAGACAGTGTTGCCAATGTTGGAAATGAAAAGAAAACAGAAGCTCCCTCCAATGTTAAGCATCTGCTTAATCTCAAACATTGCTCATGTATGCAGGGCATGAAATGATAGAAAGTGCTGAGATACTTCAAGGAACAAGAAGTTTTTTGGGATTGAACCTCCTGTGTTGAGGAAACACTGTTGACACGCGAACTTCGTGATCCCGAAGAACTAAGGCCAAAAGCCCCCCCACCCCGGGTCTATTCTGGTCGGCCATTTCCTACCTGGTCATGGTCTGAGTGGGGAAAAACTGCAGCTCATTGTGGTCCAGGCTGAGGCGGTTGAGGGTGAACAGGCCGGCGAAGGCCTCGGTGGCCAGGTTGTTGAGGGAGTTGTGGCTCAGACGAAGCCACTTGATATTTTGCAGGCCCTGAAGAAAAGGTTAGGATCAAGAAGTTGGGGAAAAAAAGGTTTGCTACTGTGGTGTGTGTACGTCTGTCCATTGTATCCCCCATTCCACACACACCTGGAAGGCCATATTGGGAATGTAGACCAGCTGATTGTTAGTAAGTGCCAGCATATTGAGGAAGCTCAGCTGGGTGAAGGCTCCTGGCTGGATCTCCTCCACTCGGTTATGGTCCAAATGCAGTTCCTTCAAGGAGGACAGGCCATCAAAGGACTCCTAGAAGGGGCAGGTTCAAGGGACGGAAAATAGCATGGACACGTATTTAGACCAATTCGGACTCTGGGATGGCAAATTCGAGTCATAGTTATATATCAATGGATAACAAAACTGCTAGAAAAGTGATCTGTTGTATCTGTCCAAATAACAAAGACACTGGTTTCTTCTACGATCTCACCTGGTAAAGGATCTCAATGTTGTTATGGGCCAGATTGAGGGAGACCACACGGCCCAGGGTTCTAAATGCACCCTCCTTCACCTTGACAATGTTACAGCGCTGCAGGTTGAGGTGGGTGAGGTAGGGGGTGTGCAGGAAGGCTCCCCTCGGCAGCACCTGGAAGTCATTGTTCCTCAGGTCCAGTTTCACAGTGATCTGTTTTGGGGGATAAGATGGGAGATGGTCAATAACAACAACATGAACATTTATTGCCAGTCATTTTATGATCCCTCGTCATCAAAGTGTCTCAAGTCCAGACAGTTTCACCTTTTCCTCATTAGGTCAAAACATTAATAATTGTAACTAAAATGACCAGTCATTTTTGATAGATGACTGATATTACAAATGCTAATTGAAACAGTTAAAAAAAAAAAAAATCTGAAATACAAAGCTTCAATTTGTCATTTTGACCACTTCTATCTGTGGTGCCTTACTTGATCCACGGTCGGGGGAATCTCAGTCAGATTTTTCCCCACACAGGTCACGGTGAGCTGGCTGTCGTCACAGATGCACTTTCTGGGGCACTTGGCTGCTGCCACTGGGAAAGCCAAAAACACCAGCAGGATGTTCCCACAGCACAGCACAGAGAACAAACCCATCTGTGCCACCAGGAGATAAGCAGGAAAAATGAAAATATGTACCAAAAAAATAAAGCAATCTGTACAATCTTCTCTCCCAGAAAGAGGGTGAGATGTGCCAGCACGGACTGTAGCTCCAATCTGACCTGGAGCAACGTGAAGCACTGACTACACAGTCTGTCAAACAGGGAGCTGGGAAATTCTTCTGTCCCCAAATTCTAATTAACACCTTTGCTATAGATTTTCTGGTGAGTTACTCTGAGTGAGGGCTGCTTCAAACTAGTGCAAAGAAGGCCTTCACACCATAGTTTAAAAGCATTTTCATTTTTATTTTCACAAGAGTTAATGATAGAATCAGGCAACATTGCAGGTGGTGAAATTTCCATCCAGGAAATGCTTGATTTTATCTTTTATTTTATTATCAACTTTGTCAACAGGCACAGATCCAGAGCAAGTAAATAATCAACTCCATAAGAAATCAAAACTCCCTATTTCCGCTGTGGCTCAAGAGACGGAAGTCTGGCTTTGGTTTCAATCACGCAAGGAAAAGTAGCAATACATTTCCAAATGTATGCTGCTCTCTTGGGTTTTTAGAAGACACTGGCGAGCTTTCTTAAACATCAAAAGACGTTGCAGGATCCCAAATCAGTTTTTTCACCACAGGATATATGTCAGATGCCACACCTACATTTCAATGGGTTTTGACTAAACCAGCAGCAAGATTATTATGCATGTGAATTAGGAACACATTCAAACGCACACAAATCAAATATTGCCAAATAACCACACTTCCAATCGTGTTTTTAAGTTATTTTTAATGGTTTGCGTAAAACAGCTGAGGTTATCCTTTTATTTGTGATCAAGTAAAATCAAAATCGCAACATTCATAGCTCATTAATGCAAGAAATAGCCAACAGTCGCTTGTCCCTTTTGATTGTTTGACATTTTTACAATCCAATGTCCACTGCATACATCCGTTTCGATATTTTTAGGTCATTTGTGTGTTTTTTATCTTCATCTTATCTATTTATCTTTTTATGGTCTTTTTTCAGGATTTACTATAAAACAACAAACAAGCTACTGTGTCAGATCAGGTCCAGTTCACAAAGTTAAGATAATGTTTTTCCTACTCGGGTGACACAGGGGTAAGGGGAAGAGGCTTCTGCTGCGTCCAATATGTGGATGAGTACTCGCGTCATTTAGTCCAAAATCCACAGGGAATAACAAGCTGAACAGACGGACCAGTCCGGCGTCCTGCTTGTTGATTGCAGTCAATCCGGAAGCACTGACATTGTGCTTTAAGTTTTATCCATCCGCAGGTATGTAACCAAATTGTGGCGTAGTCCAGTCTATGGTTGTGAGTGTGTGTGTCTGTGAGCTGGACTCAGCTCTCAGACCCGAGACTCTGCAGTGTGGACTGGAGGCTGTTTCTGGCCTCGTCACACGTCTCTAGGGCCTTGCTGCTCCTGTGGGCCATAAACGCAGGGTCAAACCAAGGTAATCACATGTGGCGTCACTTATCACAGACAGGTGAAGATGTTCTGCTTATATCTTGTCATGGTTTAACACCTTTTTGTTGTTGTTTTTTTTACAGGAAATTAATTAAAAAACACAAATAGATAAAGAACCAAAAATGTAAATGAAATATCCTCTTTACTAATAATTTTGACAGGTAACATATCACCTAGAGACTAAAGTGCCCATGAGGTTATTACACCCACCTAGTGTATGTTTACATATGAAGGCGGGTGGTTATTGGCGCGTGTGTGTGTGTGTGTGTGTCATCAGCTATGGGAAAGGGGGGATACCTTGGTTGAGATGGTTGTCTGTGTCACTCTGTCACGCCCTTACCGGGACATGAAGGCCTCCAGCACGGCCACACTCTCCCTGGGGAAGTAGTCCTGCCGAACGACGTGCTCCAAGGCCTGGAGGTGGCCTGGCACGACACGCACAGGCTTCACCTTGTCCTCACTCTGGCCAGATGGACAGACGGACAGAGACCCGAGGAGCACCAGGGGGGTGTGAGGAGAGGGGAAGACATAGAAGAGTTAAGAGTTAGAAGAGAAAAGCAAAGCCGTGAACGAGAGACAAAGGAATGGGAAAGGAACAGTGTGAATGGATAGTAAAAACGACTGGGAGGAAAAACAAGAGGAGATGGGGGCGTGGGATAAATACCACAAGAAATGCACTGGCAAATAAAAGAAATCTTAATCTTGAAGAAGAGATTGTTTACAGCAGCATACCTTGATGAGTCCTAACAGCACCAGCAAAGATGAAACAAAGTTGTAGCCCTGGAAGGAGGGAGTGGCAAATGCTTTCTTTAATACAGCATCTGTATAAGAAGGCATAAAAAACAAAAACAAACAAAAAAAAAAACAAAGAAGAAATTAGCTGTTAAAACACCATGGAATGGACAGGAATCAGCCCCACAATCCACGTGCATCCCTAGATGTTAAAGTTAGGGAATGAGTGCCTCACTATACATAAGAGTGTTGTCTGGGTTGACTCTCACCAACACTGTCCAGCACTGCTTTCTTGACCTCCTCATTCTCCTCCTTGTAGACAGAGGAGATCTTGAGAAAGGTCTCCGCGGTCTTCATTGCATCGGAAATATCCACCTAGACCCAAAAAGTGGAGTTTTTGGCAGAAGGAGAGGTGAGGATATTGTAAAAACAGAGGATAATCAGAGGATGTCTACTTGGGTGAAATAGGACTCGTTGGATACACCATCTTGTGCTTAGTTTACCTGCTCCTCAATAAGAAGGGCCCTCTTAGCTCCTAGTTTGAGCAGTTTATCTGGGGAGGGAAAGCTGAGAAAGGAGGAGACGTCTGGTGGGCGGGGGGCTGATGGAGGGGTGGACACCTGAAAGGGAAGGATGGAGTTTGGATGGATGGCACATTTGCTGCTTACAAAAAACAATGCATGGTCATGTAAATGGCCTGAGCTGCATTAATGTCCAATGAGAGCAAGAGGGGAGGAGCTATGAAAAAGAGATGGGGGATAAAACTAAACTCAAAAATAATTTTGGCCAGTCACCATAAGACACTCAGGATAAAGTATATTAAAAAAAGTAATTAAAAAATCCAGTTTTGTTGCTGCCTATCGAGTTAAATGTCCTCAGAGGCAATATAGCTGAGAATATAGTCCTAATTCCAACTCATCCAAACCTGTGGCTGAATATTTGTCTTTTTTCCCCAAAAAGGAAATGTGCAACAACTGAGCATTACAAATTATTCTTTTATTCAACTGACCTCTTTTCCAGTACTTTCCTCCTCCTCGTCTTCTTCCTCTACCTCTTCCTCATCGTCCTCATCTTCTTCTCCTTCTTCTTCCTCCTCCTCCTCCTCTTCCTCCTCCTCCACTTCTTCATCTTCCTCCTCCCCCCCATCCTCTTCATCCTCGTCATCGTCGTCCTCTGGCTCGCCTTCGTCGTCGCTGGAGGACATGTGATGTTTCACAGCTTCACGTACAACCCACCCCTAATGCGACATTTTGTAATAAAGTCTCCAAAGTAACATCAAGTATCTTCACTACCTGAGCGAGCAGAGTGCGTCTCCCATGTTCATGCTCTTCATCGCTTCCTTCAGCGCCTCACAGCCCTCGTCTCCAAAGTTGTTGCCTGAGGTGAGGACAAAAAAAGGGACACCGTTAGAAAGCATGGAATAACTAAAATACAACAATAGGTATCGTTTCCCACGTCCGGGATATACACTTTGGTGGTGGTCTGAACGTTAACAGTCAACACCAGTTAGTTTTTAAATCATAAAATATACATTTTGTATAATCTTTTCCCAGTTATCAGGAAAATCGAAACATTTTAATGAGCTGTGTATACCCTGAAGAAAGAAACACAACAAAAAGGCATTATTACCATAGTGGTAGTTACGCAAGCCTGTTTTGTGTGAAGCAATTCAAGTGAGGCGGAAGAACAGACACTCCAAAACAAAGCACAGAGTGGATGGATGTGGACTCACCGTTCAGGTCCAACTTCTCCAGTTGGCTCTTGTTCTTTACCGCGTGCGCCACCGCCAGAGCACCTTCCTCCGTGATCTCCCCAAACGACAGGTTCAGCTCCTGACGAGTGGCCGGTTAAAATAATGTGACGGAAAGAACGGGAGAAAAGGAAAGACGTTCATATCGAAAAAATAGTTTTGTTTACCTTGAGGATGGGAAGTCCTTCTGACACGGTTTCTGCGATAGCCATGGCTCCTTCAGACCGCACCAGGCAGTCCCCAAAGTTTATCACCTGAACGCTGCGTAAATGTTTCAGGGCCTGCGAAGGACACATACACAGACATTAAGGCTCTATAATAGAGCATTACATCATACAGCGCTTCATAATCAAATAAGGCTTTGGCTGATCATCGGTGGGACCAAGGGGAGCAACGGACAGAGCAGCGGAGTGCAGGGACAAAGCTCATTCACTTGTGTGCAGGTGGATGTATGTGGACGTATGCGCCAACAGGTCCGGTGATTAAGATGCCGCTTCAGGTTAACACTTGCATTTCTAAAATTTGATTAAAAAAAATAAATGCTTTTTTTTTTTTTTTTTTGATAATTGTTATACTGAGCTGCCAAATCTCACACCTTGACCGCAAGACTCACGCATATCAACCAGTTCACACACACCAAAAATAAATAAAATGTATTTTTGTTTTCTTTAATTGTTTTAAATTCTACACATATTTGCTCACTTGTGCTTGCTTGGTGCTCGTCACTGTTCGCGTTGTTAACGGGAGATCCATTACGTGAATGCTCACAAGCAACTTCCTATTTGGAGTGGCATAAAACGATCCGTTCTCAGCGATACACACTCCGGCATCCGGCACCGTTTCTCAGAAGAAAACAAATTGTGTTTTTATTGTACCAAAAAAGCGCTGTGCTGAACCGCACGCTTTCTCCGTCACTCCCCGAGAGACGATAATATCACGATCAGTATGCTGTGGGCTTGGGCAACATCCAAAATTTATAAATCAAATTTTGGATATTGCCAAGCCTTAAGCATCTGCATTTGATAGACACCAAGCATTTCACAGCAAA
The DNA here is from genome assembly GCF_960531495.2 of Zeus faber. Taxonomy (NCBI): domain Eukaryota; kingdom Metazoa; phylum Chordata; class Actinopteri; order Zeiformes; family Zeidae; genus Zeus; species Zeus faber. The sequence goes on from NC_137205.1 coordinate 11,140,469, forward strand.
TGGTCATATATGTTCCCATCAACAAACACGTTTAGTATACCTGAGCCATGGCAACCGCGCCTTTCTTAGTGAAAGTGTTGTCATTGAGGTTGAGGACGCGGAGGCCTGCATTGTGCTGCATCGCTGTGGCCAGGGCCGTTACCCCTGGGTGGTTGATCCCGTTCTGGGGCATGTGAACCTCCTCCAGGCTGCCCATCAACTGGCACAAGAAGCGCATTAGAGAGATCAAAATTATAAGATCCAAGAATAACATTTCTTTCTCTGTTTTACTTTTGGGGTAGCAGAAAATAATGAGATAACTAATAATAAAAGGCTGCAACATGACAAATGTGAAAAGAGTGTCTGAACTGAAAGAGTCTGAAAACATTGCAAATGCACAGCATGTACACACTACAATCTCATACCAAAACTACTGCTATGATCAAATTGTATTCATAAAAAAATAACCTATATAATATTGGCTTTTTTTTTTTTAAATATAATTTAGAGTCAAATCTCCTAGTTAAAAGCTGAGTCATTTGGACCCTTTACTAAAAATCAACTCTTCATAAGCTAAAGCTAAAGTTTGGACTATATTGTTTACGTGTCATCAGTCAGTGTTTAAAAATACCTTGAAGGCGTGTGCCAGTGCTGTGGCCCCGTCGTTCTCCAGTCGGTTCCTGCCTGCGATAAACACCTTCAGGCTGAGCGGGGCGCCCTCAGCGCTGGACCTTTTATGGCACTCTGTCAAGGCTGCAGCCAAGATCTGAGAGAGAGAAAAATGTGGAAAAAAAACAACAATAAAAACATGGAGGTATATTTATATTAAGAAATTGAGTATTCACATCTATATTAAACATTTTGCCATTTTGACTGTTGTCTCGTAGATTTCTAATTGAATAATGCTGCATTCACATGGAACACAGTAGAAAGAATAACGGCACGGGATAACGGCACTCCATGAAAGGCACGGGGGAGCGAGGGGGAGGTATGACTGCAAAATGTGCCGATATGAATATGTACGAAGACACCAATAAAATATGTTAAACTAAATTATTTTGTGTCCGTTTTTATATATAAGAATTGTAGTAATGCATACGACTATAAAAATTCAGCTTAATATTATAATACAATATTTTATTGAAACGTAAACTAATGTTAAATTCCCTCCAAAATGTATTGTCATTCATAGTTGTTTAACTTTGTACAAGCAGGCTATAAAGCATCATATTCATCACCAAGCAGGTTTGATAATGGATTATTTGCAATTTAAGTGCGGCACTCGAGAGGAAACGTCAATCGCTGCAGTGCAAAGCTACGGCAGCCGCAGCAGATATGCGCAGTAGAGTCAGGTCTTCGCTTTCTCCGCCTCTGTAAGATAGCTCACTTCCAGCTGTAATTCCGTTGTGGAGGACGGCAAAAAATTTAAATATTTTAACTTTGATGGCAAATGCCGTGCACCGTTGCTGGTGTTCTCTGCCAGGCTAGTGTCATGCAGTCGTCCACTAACATGACTTCTGGTTTGCACTCGCATCTACCACGTTCCATGTGAATGCTGCATAACTGATCTTGTTTGAATTTACAGATTACTTTGGAAACCATTACCCCCATCAACAGAACTGGTGTCTAACCTTGCCTCCACCAATGCCCATGCCACAGTTGTTGAGCCTCAGTTCCTGCAGCGTGTGGCAGGTCGTGCTCTTGAGCAGCTTCTCGATGCCCTTCACCCCGTCCGGCCCAAAGGCGTTGTCACTGAGGTCCAGCACGGTAAGCCTCGCCCCTGCCTTCATCAGTGCGTCGCCAAGGGAATTCTACAGCACAATGGAGGATAGAAAACCAAAGAACTTAATGGCAGGGTAAGGCCTGTCAAGTTTAGTAGTAGTTGTTATTCCTAGTGATGGTTTCATGCGAAAACCGATGTTCAATCCTTTGGTGACAATTAAAGCATATCTCTTTATAGCACTTTATTATGGCTAGCTGACTTTGTAATTAATTATAGTACTGTTGTTTGACATGTTACCTCTTAAAGTAACAAGTAGTATTTTTTTTTTATTTTTTAAACAAACCAAAGCATATGTGTTGCACTGCAGGTCAGCCTGCTTCTCCTCTCACACAGGATATGAGAGGCTGAGCTAAAAAGCTGTTTCAATTTCAATACTTATACACTGCTGACTTCTAAGAACGTGGTCTCATTTTTCAGAAAAATTTAGTGTTTATGGGCCATTACTGGCTGTTCTGTCGACAACAAGCATTTTATTTGTAATAAATGAACATAGGTTGATATTACTATGTTATACTGAAGGAATGCAGAAGAAGTGCCTCACCAGAGCAGGAGGGATTTCTGAGCGTAGACGTCCTGTAAACATGTCACTCCAGTGACAACACTGAGGGAAGGAGACAAATCAAAATCAACCAGGGGACAGCAGTGTAACCCAATTCATAAATAAACGATAAAATACATATAAACAGCTACAAACCTTCGCCATGAATGGCAGGAATGGATGGCGGAAGCAAACATTCCATGAGGAAACAGTCGTACCTTAAACTCTGTCTTGGTCTCGAGTGCCTTGGCAATAGCCTGCGCTGCTTCCACTCCAATGGTATTCCCCTCCAACCTCAGAGCCTGCAAACCTTGGAACTCCTCTATCTCCTTCACAATCTCCTCCACTGACAGGAGGAAGCAGGAGAGAGCACAACAGAGGTACAGTGAGGGAGAATGAAATAGAGAGGAGGCAGGAGAGAGCACAACAGAGGTACAGTGGGGGAGAATGAAATAGAGAGGAAGCAGGAGAGAGCACAACAGAGGTACAGTGGGGGAGATGAAATAGAGAGGAATAAATATGATGAGGACAGGCGAATTATGATTTCTTGTCTACTGTCTTTGATGATTATGGTTTATGGTCTTTCAGCAGTGTCTTGTTTGACATGAAAAGAAACTGAGTGAAATAGTGTTTTGGGTTTTTCAAAGTGACTCACCAGACTGAGCATTGTCCAGCTTTCTTCCTTGGCCCTTGTAGCTCAGTTCTCCCTCCTGCACTCCAGCCTTGGCCAGGGAGTCGGCCAACTGCGCAACAATATCTGTCGCCATCCGGGCACCTATGACATTCAAATATTTAATGTGGGCTATTCTTTAAATGACACCCGATCAGCCAAAGCCTAGTATGATTTTGCCTGTATTAAATGCCAACACATGTTTATCCTTATTTATATGAGTAGTATATAGATGGGGCTGTCAAGCTGAAGATTAATGGTCATACAAATAATTATGATTAAATTAAGGGACACTTCTAAAATTGTCTAGAATATGTATGAAGATCTATGAGTGTGGATTTTGATTTTACAAAACGACCAAGGTACGCTTAAATAATTGGAATCTGCAATTATATTAATAATTGTGACAGCTATAGTAGTAGACATAAATACCTAAAATGAGGAGTCTGTCTAAAGGATTTAATAAATTGAAATCAATATAGCAAAAGCTTGAATAAATAAACAAAAAACAACAACACACTTGTTTTACAAAATCAAAACTGTGATAAAACCGAATTGTTACTAAAAGGCAAAACCCATATTATTACAATTTGATTAATTAAATGTTTAAGTAATGCAAAGACATAAGGTACATTTATACAAAGACAAATATATGTCGTAAAAATGTGGACATGGCAAGAAAACATATCGGCTCCAAGGTGGTTGATTGTTTTGAATAATGAAACATTCAGAAAAAACAGCAGACTGCTTAGCAACTTAAAGCTGACATGGCTGTTTACGCAGCGAGCTGACACAGCGAACCCGACCCCTGGGGTAGCTCGGTCAACGCTCAACACACACCCACGGTGTCCAACACGTTGAAAAAGACACCAGGAACACAGCAGAATAAGAACTGTTGAACATTCCCGATGAGCTGTATATGAACCGGCTAGCGCGCTGGCTAGCTGCGCTAACGTGACACTGGCTAACTAGCTAGCTAGCGCAGGTAACTATAGAACACATTTCCCGGTGGTCTCCGAAGGCCAGGCTCCCGACAGAGTCTCGTCTATGAATATCTATGGATCTACCCAGATATGAAAACCAAACATGTATTACTGATTTTTCTTTTTGAACTTACTGAGGGTAAATCTCCAGGCAAACCGTCTCGAGGGTCGCACTCCCGCTCGCTCCTGCCGTTCAAACGCCAGACCTCCCACACGCCACCCGGCTTGACGGTCACGCCGCAACGAATCACGGGATTTGGAGTTCGATTGAGAAGCGCGCGTCTCCGCGTTGTCTCTGCGGGCGTCTACATTTTAGTCCCACATTTTGTCAAGTATGACAACGAAAAGGTTTGAATAATATATTCCATTACGAGTCTACGTCCTTTATGTGTGTTCGTGTGTATTAATTATTTGCCCCGTTTTGTTTTGTTTTTATTGTTGTGTTTTTTTGCAGTTCTTTTTACCTGACTGCACAACAGACCTCATTCAAGGACAATACAGATTTATAGATCGGCTGAAGGTTTTTTGTTGTTGTTTTTTTTATATCAAAAACTTGCGAGTTATTTGATGGATTTGTTGAGATAACATCACTATCTGTTGGACCCTGCGACGGCGTGTAGCTACACGCTGGGAGTTAGAGGAGGGGCAAAATGCTGCGTTCCGGGAAAAGGGGAAATGGGACTCGCTAGTCCTCATTTAAGACCAAATATTATGTTCCATGACCCCTGTCCGGCATGGCAAGCTTATTACTACGCCAAGCTACGAAACGAACGTTAGATAAACAATACGAAGCGAAAACTACAGAGCGGTTCGGATCAAACGTAGACGTGTTTTCAAGGAAAAACCTATGGCACCCGGAGTTTCGGTCGCGGTTAATCGTGTGTGCCGCGATTCTTTTGTGACGTCGGGTCTGGTTTCTCGGTGAACTCGGGCCCGGCCGACCCGCCCCGAAATTCCGGCTCGGCATTCCGATTAGTGTCGCCGGTCAGCTGTACCTGGCGCGGGCGGAGGTCCGATTCCTCCGCGTTCCGACTTTGAGGGAACGCAGCGCAAAACAGGGCTCGGCGGTCAGGGAGCGGGGAATCGAAAGTGAACGTTCTGGGGCCAAATGGAAACTCAACTCCAGCGATATGGCGGCGGCGCACCTCTAAGCTGCTTTGCCAGCCGCCGATAAACACTAAAGAAGAGGAATTATTTCGTATACACGGCACCGACATAAGGTGCTTCCTCCTGGGAAACGGTATGACGTTCTAAACTTCCCCGTAGTTCCGCGAACTGTCTCCCACGCGTTTGGAAACTTTGATTTCCTGTGAAACGCGCAGGTTTCCTTCAGCGGAGCTCGTGGTTTTATTTTTTTTAAGACGCGTCGTCAATTGCTTGCGTGTTGAGTCGTGCAAAACCTCTCTTCTCAGAGTGTTAACATGGACTCTACGAGACAGAAGCGCAGGGAGGAGATCCAGAAGGGTCTGGCGTTCATCGAGTGAGGACAAACACTTCCACGTTTTTGTGACATTAAGAATAAAACAATAGGTCTGATCTACGCTTCGTGGCATTTCTCCATAACTAATGCTGACTCCTCATCTGTTCCAGGTCACCCGTTCCTTATTTAGACTCTGGGAACTACAAGGTATCACTGTCATGTTGCTTTCTTGTTTTGTTTTACTGCTAGTCAGAAATATAGGATAATTTCCTCTCATTGGTAATTCATTGAACTCCTGGAATCACTATGCTCCCGTCATGCCCTCTACATGGCACACTGGCACTATTAATACAAGAACAAGGCTAGAGATAGATGGATAGATAGATGGATAGATATACTTTATTTATCCCCAAAGGGAAATTGCGATTGTATGTAAACAGTAGGGAAAATAATAACAAAGCAATACAATAAAAAAAAGAAAATGCCAATACAGTATATGGAAAAATTGGAAAATACACAGTAAACCTAACAGTTAACTGTACATGATCAAATATGACAATAGACAGTAAAGAATATATATACACTAAACTGAGTGATAAACAGCAGTTATAACAGAAAGAATTACACAAGAACAATATAAATGAAACTTTATCAAAAATCAAAGGTCGTGTCCAAAAATGAAATAATGGTCCTATATACAATAGCTTATTAAAGCACAACTATGGAACTCTTGGTGTTTGGGGTTCGGCACCCCTACAGTTTCTGGGGCTAATTGCACTTTAAAACCGCTGTCGTAAAACTCGGTCTGGTGTCCAGAAATATTTTTTTTTACCAAAGATCAGTCACATTTCATGAACAGTCTATGTTGCGAAGTGCAGATATAATGTACACCTAGGTTACAGCGGCTCTTTGCACGGATCTCGCTGCTTGAGCGAGCACTCAGTCCATGGCTGCTCAAGAGCCTCCCTGGGTCACGGGGAGAAAGGTCACAGGGATCGAACCAAACATCCAGGAAGTGACATAGTGCCGTAAAGAGTAACGCACTTTTCCAGCGGTTTCGTACCCAAACACAGAAGTTACGTAGTGCACCAACAGGCGTTTGGGGTGTGGGTGGGAATGAAAAAGGTGCGGTTCTCCATATTACCAGTCAGTGTACCATCAAAATTATTCTGAAGCTCTGAAGCCACAGGGTTTGTTTCACCCTCTGACTCACGCGTGCGAGCCGATCTGCCAGGCTGAGCACATCTGGTACCTACACCGGTAACAGGGGGCCGATCCCCGCGCCCTCCCTCCCCGTCGCTCCTGGAGCCGTGGACTGAGTACTCGCTGAAGCAGCGAGGTCCGTGCAAGGGCCGCTGTAACCTTGGTGCACATTATATCTGCGTTTGTAACATAGACTGTTGTTTAAATGTGACCGATAAGGGTAAAATTTGTCCGGTAAAATGAATTATATTCGGACGCCGGACCGAGTTTTGTGGTGTGAAAGTGCAGTTGTACTGAGGAACTGTGGAGACGCCAAATACCCAAAGTTACATAGTGCTGCTAAACAGTGAACAGAATGTTGGCAATAAGCCTATGAACCCCAAAACTTAGACGAAAATATGTACAGCATGTTTTTTTGGAGACATGTTTTTCGCAGGCTAAGCGTATCACTGTCACCCAATGGGGAATCGGCTCATTCCGTTGCTTTTCAGTTTGGCACAGGCTGAATGTGCACAACTGAAGAGATGGGGTTAAATCAAATTCCAGGCCTAACCGCAGCACAACCAAATTTTTTGTGTATTCTGATGCCTTTTTGAGTTGTTATTCTTAAATTACCCATAGAATAGGGGTTACGCCTGTAAGAATTGGGACATGATGGTGCCCCAATAGAGTGGGATGGTAGGGAGAGTGAAGGTCTAAAAGAGCTGTCTGTCTAATCACTTATTAAACAGAAATGAATAACTTGGGGGTGTAAATAGTTTTTCATGAAATGTCTTTGCATGAATAAAGTCAAGGTGTGTGATGTTATTTGGGACCTTATTCATCACCACATCCTCTGCCTGCCCCCCTCAGGACCTTCTGACTCAGTTGGTTTGTGATCTGCTGGAAGAGGGAAAGGCTTCGTTCAAAGAGAACGACTGCGACGAAGCGTTTAAACAGTTCCAGGAGGGGTTAGACGTCGCAGATTATGCCACCACGGAGGAAATTTGCATCCCTGAAGCTTTTGTGGAGAGCTTGTACGTCAACCGAGCCATCACCTACCACAGCCAGGTGAGACGCTGATGACACCGCTTTAATTAGAAAATAAATTTTCCCGTGAACGCAGCATCACTTCCAACACAAATTACACTTTTCCTAATTTCCATGAACGTAGCATCACTTCCTGCTTGGAGGGCTCCAGAGAGCCGTGTCCGCGTCTTCTAGAGAACAAGTCCACTAGTTAATTGATCGTGGATGGTGTCGTTCTCTCGGATGGATAATAAAAATAAAATAAAAATAAAAATAATAAAAAATAAATAAATAAATAAAATAAATGCTTAAATGTGTTGCCAAATATTCTTTGGCGGCCGTTAATATACCTGGGCGGAGAATATCAGCTGAAAATGATGTACAGCCGGTAAATCGGTGCATCCCTAGTATTTTGTCTACACAATATAAATAAAAGCACCCATCTTCAGCTACTATTTTATTTGTCAGTAGAAACTTACTAAAACATAAAAATAAATACTTCAATGACTTAATTAGAGGCCTCCTACAACAGATTTTTGCCCACATTTTCATCTATTTTTGGGCTTTACAGGGTTAAACCGGCCTCAACTTGCCATATAGGCTTTTTATGGACAGGCCGAGTCTACTCTATAGGTCAGTTAATATGGCACAGTGACCCATTCATTTGGTTCGATGCTACTGATGCTGAGCATCTCCCTCTCGGTTATGTTCCTCAGGGGAAGTATGAGCTTGCCGTGCAGGATTGTGATGGCGCGCTAGGTGTGTGTAAGGAAAGTCATAAAGCGCTGTACACCAAGGCCCTCTGTCTGAAGGAGCTGGGACGGCACCTGGAGGCCTACAACTGCACCACGGACTGCCTGCTCATCACACGGATGGTAAAAGGAGGGAACACGGTGTTGGTCATGGGAGGGTTCCACACCTGGTTTATGGCCCTAGGATAACGGGCGGCACTGATGAAATTAAGACGTCCATTATGCAACAGAATTTCAATTTGGCTTTGTGGTTGTTTCATACTTCAAAACTGATTCTAAATATATCAAAGGTAACATGACGGTTCTCTGGACAGGACAAACAAGTGAACGATCTGGCCCAGGAGCTGGCCGTCCATCTTGGCCTAAAAAAACGAAAAGCCTACGTCCGTAACAAGGTAGGTGACATAATAATTGTCTCTTGTATTGAATAGGATAATTAACTATAGAGACTTGTTTGCTGTGTCGATTACGCACATTTTGGTATTTTTTAGTATTTATAGAGCTTATTGTGCGTAATCACCGGGTGTCATGACATTTCACTGCATATATGTATGAACGTATGTATATGTATGTGACAAATAATCTCTTGAACTTGAACTTGAACTTGAACTTGAAAGCAAATGGATTGTTGGGGGTGTGGGTGGGGGGGGGGGGGTTGCTTATGCCACTGATTCCAGTGGCACAAGCACAAGAAACTGGAAGACACTTCAATGCACAAAGCAATAAAAAGTACATATTAGTAATAATGATATAGTATCGTAATACTAATACAAATAAAATTAAGAAAAATAAAAACATTATAAACCACTCAAGAAAAAAGTCCCCAAGTGGGTGGGGGGGTGGGGCGGACAGAGAACTAACAGTTTAGTCGAGCCGAGGTCACACTTGACGTAGACATAACAACGGCTCGACTCATTGCTGCCGTATTTGCGATAGAGGAATAGTGACTAGCGAGGGCTGAGTGACTCCTTCTTATTTCCTAGGAAGAGACGAGCCGCACGAGCAAAGTAAATGGACGAAATTCCCCCAAAGAGGCAAGTGCGACATTTCTTTTTTCAGTGTTGTATCACGAATTGGATTGAATTAGGGTTACTTCATCAAAAATCTGTTTTTATAGCATGCAAACATTTTGTGTGTTAACAATGTGTCTATTTCCTCTCCTAATCACCAGGCGACAGATGATCTTTTGGGCAACAGTCTGAAACCAGGTTTGAGTTTTTTTAGGATCTATATTATTGTTATTATACACTTCATCAACTGTGCAGGCTGCACACGATGTTTATAGCATCCATCATTGCTTTTCTGATTGACTTTTTTGTGAGTTCTTATTTTACTGCTCAATCCTTGTCTAAGCCCCAGCATCTACAAGAGGCCTTACAGTGGACAGTGAAGCGATGATTGCTATAATAATAATAATAAAAATAATTTCTGGTTTGCATTAGGGATGCCAGGGTGAGGAATTTGTCCGGTGTTACCGGTAACACCGGTAACCGCACCAACCCTAGTTTGCATGTTTGATCAATATCATCGCTGGCACAAGCAAAAATAAAAAGTCCAAGATAGGGTTGGGCATCGTACCTATAAAACACCTCAACATCAATACAGGCTCCTAAACAATCCTTTGTTCATACCAATTTTCGTTTATATCAGAAATACTGCATTCAAAGGGATTTAGCGTTTTTAAATAGAACTGTTCTATCCAGTGGACATGGAGTCACACTTTCCTTTGTTTTGTTTTGGCAATTGAAAGAATTTATTACTAGAACTTTGAACAAAACATGTAATTTGGTGTTTGTTTTCCTTACACACAGTAGTGTAAGGAGAAGTACTCTGAGCTTTAACTTAAGTTAAAGTACAAATACGCGACTGAAACTGAAAAAGTAAAAGTGAAAGTACGATGTTGGTGTTTATACTTAAGTAAAAGTAGATAATTATTTGCTCTTAAATGTGCTTAAAGTATTAAAAGTAAAAGTACTCATCTATAATACAGCATAAGGCACCACTGTACCTTTGTTTCTGCAGATGAATGTTCAGCATATCCTAATAGAATATACTGTATATAATATATATAAATATAAATCCTGATGAATGTACATGGATATAAATCCATATTTTCAAAATTAAATTTATATAAATAAACATAAAACACGATAAAAAAAGTAAAACGTACAGCTGTTTGCTTTAAAATGGAATGGAATAACAGTTAAGTCTTTGAAACTGGATATATTTAAGTAACTACAGATAGTTGAAAAATGTACTTAAGTGCTTGTACTTTGTTACTTTCTCTTTATTATTATTATTATGTTTTTTGGAATTTACATAAAATGTACATTGTTACTTTCCACCCCTGCTGCCACCTTTTCTGTTTTTCCAAAGGTTCTCCCAGCATGACTCGGTCTCCCTTATCTAATCATCTCGGCACCATGCCCCTGGTGCCTGCTCCATACATGCGCCCCTTCGTGTTGGTATCTCCTGAATTGTCAGATCTGGATGCACTGGAGGACTCCGAGTTGGTGGGAGCCGACTTGGATGGGCTGCTGGACTCCTTTTCTCATAACCCAGAGCCTACTGAGGTAAAGGGGTGTGGTTCGTTGTGTTTGATGTTTTCCTTCTTTCCTCTGCCTTTTTCAGCTTTTACACTCAGTTCTCTTTAGTTTCTGCCTTTGCCATGTCGACACACCTATTTTTTCAAGACAACTTTTACCATCCTCCTTATACAGTAGGATTTCACTCATTTGATCATTTCACAATGCTATATTTATGATTTACTTTTTAACATTTCATTCCATTCTTTTTCATTCAGACCCACATCCATGCAGCATTACCCACTCTCACTAAATACAACCCTAATCAGAAACTCATTTATGTACCCACCGTCCCCACTGTTCTACCTGCCCCCACGCCTCAGCTCCCCCCTGCCTTCTTCAACTCTGTCGGCGTCAGCCACCTCAACTCTTTGGACACTTTTCCAACCCCGGGCGGCGAGGCGTTCACACTGGACACCCTGGACGCCCTTTCTGCCTCAAACGGCCTGGACGCTTTAGATAGCTTTGCACTGGGCCCGGGGATTGTTATCAACGCCAGCGGCAGTGGCGCTCCAAACACCAGGCTAATCATCGGATCGAACGCAGCAGCCCTGGATATCCTTAACGACGGACTGGATTCACTGGACGACCTGCTTGATTCACAGCCCAGCCTCAGCGCGGGACAGAAATCGCACAAACTCCAAACTAACAGAGACGTAGCGAATAAGTGCCTCGATGATTCCCTTGATGATTACTTGGAAAAAATGGAGGCCATCGCTGATCGATCTCGTCAGGATGGAGATATCACAAATTCCGGGATGAATGCTCTAGACTCCCTCGATTCCTTGGATACCTTCTCCACGCCGGAAATGATCACGACAGTATTGTCGATAACTGGCAGAGGCCTGGACTCGCTTCCCGATATCAGCCAACCTGGAGGTATATTCGTTTCCCAGAACTAAGTGTTTAGATTAGATTAGATTCAACTCGTTGTCATTGCACAGAGTACAAGTACTGAGGCAATAAAATGCATTTCTCTGCATTTCACCCATCCTATTACCTGACGTATCTAGGAGCAATGGGCTGCCGTATAGCGGCGCCTGGGGAGCAGGTAAGGGGTTAAGTGTCTTGCTCAAGGACACATCAGCACGCTACCAGGAGGAGCCGGGAATTGAACTGGCGATCTTCCGATTACTAGACGGCTCTACGTCCTGAGCCACTGCCCCCAAAAGCTTAAAAAATAAAATAAAATTATATAAAGTTTAAAAGATTCATTTGCTATTTTTCAAATCAGGCCTCGTTAAAACGTTGGTTCAACAATGTTGTGCCATGAATAGTTATAAATTAACTTCTGATAACACAACCTTGCCTTGAATATTGACACACTTACCACTCTACTGGAGCTTCTCGCTGTGCATAAATGCAGTGGGGCAAGCGTTTGAACCGTAAAAAAACATTAAATCTCCTTTTTGAAAACAGGAAAACTTGCATAATAGTCATTCCTCTCAGAGTCTGTTTGAACATCTTTTCAATAACAGTAACATCACATTTTATTTAGAACTACTTCTTGCAGTCGCCGCATTATATCCAATACAATGAAGGCTATACATTGCCTTCATTCTTATCAAAATGAAGAGGTGCAACTTCCCGTTTCTAGTCTCTGACATTGACGTGGATTTAGCCAAAAGAGCTGATTTGCAGAAGTGCAAAAGATTAAATAAAGCCCTGAAAAAACATTTATTTTTGGATGTAACACATAAGGACTGTATTGGACTTTAACGTTTTTTAATGTTTACTGTATACTGTCATCAATGAAAGTGTGACCTCCAGTTGCTACCAAACAGTATTCAAAAATGTCCTTAGGATATTTGAATATTGAAACCAACTCAAACTGCCATCCATAGAATACATCACAGTGATTTGTGACATTTTAAGAGATCAAACAAGTTTAAAAGATGCAATCAATTCATTGAATGTTGTTCATCAAGATAGGTTTTATTTTTTCTGATTTCATCTTCTTTCAGGCATCAAACCTATTAACAGTGCGACCAGCCTGGCAAAGAGTTCCACCAAGAATAACCGCAAAGTAAGATTCATGGTTAGGCTCTGCAATTTGAACCAGTTTTGATTTGTTTTATCAACTTGAACTAATAAACCTGATCACTTGTTTTTCCACTGAAGAAGAAGCAGAATGGCCCGGGAGCCGGTGTGCTGGCCTCTAGCCATGACTTCATGCCGGCCTGCTCTGCCTGTTTTCCCCGGCGGGGTACGTTGATACTGATACACACTGTTGGCTGCATCCGCCACACTGTGAATTTGACTTCTAAGGTGATTATTATTTGACTCACATAACTCGCCGCATATTGTGATACCTCAAAGGAGAAGCTTGTATTTTCAACCAGTAGTAGGTAGCTACAGATCCACGAGTGGGTGAGGAACCTGCCGCTGATTCTGAACATTGTGTAACCTCTTCATTCTGAAGGCACAGACCTAGCTCAAATACCAAGATTCCGTTCTTTATGAATTGAAGATTTATTGAAACTGCTGTATTGGCCGTGTGACCTTGTTATACCATAGAATATTGTGAACTCTTGCATTTATGATGCCTAAAACACTTGAATGACAGTAACCTAAACCATAGGTCTGACTTTTCTATTATGGAAGGATCAAATAGTTAACAAACTGGCTTGTTCAGCAGAAAATAAATAAGTGTTGTGTGTGAAAAATAAGGGTTAAGGGTTTCCGGCTAATAAATCAGCAGTAGCCCATTCCAACATACTATTAAAATACAGTATGTGCATCTCACATTTGAATTACGCACACATTAACATTTCTAATGAATCTATTGATTTTATTATTTATCACAACAAAACATCCGCTTTTGTTTCGCCAGCTGATCCACACAGTCATAAAAAAATGCAACTATAATAATAATAATAATAACCCTTATTTGAATAGCGCCTTTTGTGCCACTCAAAGTGTTATAATTAAAACAAGACAATAAAAGCAAAGCAAACAAGCAAAATGCATTTAATAATGAAATATATGAAAACAAATTAAAAACAGAGTAAGAAAAGCTAATAAAAGAAAATATACAACATTGCATTAAAAGAAAAAGTCAGCACATGCAGGTTTTTGCTCGTATTAGTCCTTTTTAAGGGTGCTCCGAGTATGATTTTTGGGGCCGATCGCTGGGAGCAGTATCGGCCGATAACGACCATGGGGTCTATTTGAAGCCTTCTATTTATCGTGTAGCATTATTTATTTAGTTCACTATTCTTAAAAACATTGTATACTAAGTATTAAAATTAAGAGATGAGAAAGTCATGAATTGAAAACTGTTTATTTATTGTCACTAGGCAACGTGTGCAACATATTCCACTCTCCACTCAATTGATTATTAAATAATATATACTATATATACCGTTTGTCAGGCCGGGTCGCGTAGGAATTTCCCCTCCATTTCCGGACCCTCTTTTACGTCTTTCTATTTTTTTATCGTTCAAACAACCAGAAATTTGTTAACTTATAAATTTCGGTTTTGAATTTCGGTTTTAAACTGGGCTCGGGCCGGGCCCCTAAATGCAGCCAATGGGAAGGGCCTTTGCTGGGCTCAGATAGAATGTGCACAGGCTCAGGTCGGGTCGGGCTTGTATTTTTGGGCCCGATCTGCTGTAAGCTCTAGTGTGCACGGAGGGGAGGGGCTAGAGCAAAGCAAGGAGGGGCTGAGTGAATGAATGCACTGCGCGCAGCTCTGCTAAGATTTCAGTTAAAATAGTAACTGTCACCTTTATAACGTTCACACTATTTAGAACGAATATCGGCCAATCTCGATCGGTGGCTGATCTATTGGGGCACCCTTAGTTCCTTTCTCACGCACTCCGATCTGGGGCCGTGAACCCAGTGGTCCTGGATAGGCTCAAGGGTCAAAGGTCTTGCAATGCAGACTTTTTTCACTTTCTTAAATTAAGACAAGGGGATTTAATATTCACAGCCTTCTGGTGCTAGTTCTGCTCAGTGAAAACCGAATATAAAACCTCATATAAACTAATATGTTTACATCTCACCTTCCAATGTTTTCCATTGTTTAACGTTTGATTGAACTGATTTGAGCTCTATTTGTTTCCCTCACCTTGCACTTTTCTCGCCCCCCTCCCTTTTTTCCAGGTAAATCAATCTATAGTTTTTCCCATAAGCCAGATCTTGTCCACAACTGTCAGCGGGACATTATGCTGTGCAGGAGGAAGGCAGACCACAGCTCGCCGTGGACCAGAGTTCGACAATTTCCCACGGTGAAATCCTTTGCCGGATCATTTGTGCTCTGCAGGGGTAAGAACATTAAGTGTGGATGTTTTATATTGTATATCTTGGCAGAAGATGTTTAAGATTAAAAATCGTACTTGTGCTGAAGGTGATTTTTAGACCCGTGAGGCATTCTTGCGTTCTGATTGGTCGAGACTGATGAGACGTTATTAGAGCTGTAGGAAAGGAGTAATACCAGTGTTCTGGACAACAAAGTTTAAATGACCTTGTAGTCAGAGTACTTAAAATAAATGTTAACTAAGTTATAATCTGGAAGGTTCACATATTTCATAATTTTTACATTTTTAGCCGCTGTATTTCAAGACACAGCCATTCAATGTATTTACGTTATGCATGTGCTTCTCTATATGGTGTTTCCAGTGTTGGTGGTGGGGTCTGCCTTTCCCAGTGAAAAATGCAAAGATTGAGCATGCACAAGAAATGAAAGGCCGATATGGATGAACATTCACAAAAGAACAACACTCACGGATGAAAAAATACTCCCCCACCTCAAGTGACCAAGAAAAACAAAAAACAATCAGAAGAAGGCAAACTTACAAGAAAATAATTTGACCAATTTAGAGTGGAGATATGAGTAAACTCAGGTGTAAGAAAAAAAAAAGTTGCCATTTCGGATGGAATCCTAGGACTTACTGTAATGTAATCCACCCAACACAGACAATCGTATGGATTACCACTTTAATTAAGGCAAATGCTGGTCCATGTGTCATGTTCTCCTTCATAGAACTGCTGAACTCTGGCGATTTGGGCGTGTGTAAATACGGAGAGCAGTGTACCTTCGCCTTCAACCAGCTGGAGATAGACGTCTGGACCGAGGAGAGAAGGGGAACTTTCGACAGGACGCAGCTGTTCGAAACGCCCGGCGTCCAAACGGACCCAGCGCACAGAGTCGTGCAGATCCTTCAAGATCACGAGGGCAGGTTCCTGTTCCTCTGTCAGGTGAGTGAGCGTGCGGAAGTTCAAACAAAGGCAGCGTTCTGTATCTCAGTGTGCCTCCCCTTTTCATTTGGCTTCAGAAATGCTACGACGGTAAACCGAGAATCATTAGCGAGCGTCGTCGTGACAACCACAGCATCTGTTCCAACCCGCAGGGGCGCCACATGTTCGACGCCAATAAGTGAGTCCATTTTGAGAAAAAGGCCGACACAATGCCTTCGTACAACCTTGACTTTATTCAATGACTCAAATACACACACACACACACACACACACATACACATACACACACACACACACACACACACACACACACACACACACCATTGACCCCTCCGTGTTCCTCAGGTGCTTGGTATACGTGGTGAAAACCACCAGCGTGCACTACAGAAAGGTCCGGCCGCTGAATGACTCCTACTACGTGGAGTTGTGCCGCCACGCCATGCGCTACAGCTGCCAGTTGGAGGACAACTGCCACTTCGCCCACTCCCTCGTAGAGCTCAAGACCTGGAAGCTTCAGCGAGACACAGGTACAAGCCTTTAGAGCGCGCTCTACGTAAACAGCCTTGGTGCAAGTCGAAACTCGACATTTGGTTGTGCCGGTGTCAAAACTGCAAGCTGTGTACAAAAACAAAGTGAATGCTTTTGAATAAATAAATTAAATAAAATTGCAAATAGACACTTAAAATAGCCTTTGACATTGAGATTGTATAATAAACAAATATAAATAATAGACAATGAGATGAACATTATATTATTTTTTAATTAATACATTTATTTGTTTTGCATGAAAAAAAATAGTGCTTATGAAAAAGTACTTGAAAGTCCTTGAATTTCATTTCACAATGCCAGAATGAACCCAGGGTAATTAATTCCAATATTAAAAAGTAAGAAAACCCTGCTGGTGACCAACAAATAGGGAAAGGAAAATACTCCTTTGAGGTAAGATAACCAAATGCCACAAAAATGCAATATTACATACATTTGGACTACTGGCAACCGTGGAAGTAACCAAAGGAGATTTTAGAACACAACACAAGCCCACTAAAACATCCATCAACAGTAAAATATGAAAATGTTGTGAATGGATATATGCAACAAAATATTACTGCTATTACTGGTTACACTCTGGCATGTGGTGTGAAAGGCTTATAACCCAGTGACTACAATATTAAATGCTTCAAATTCAGTATTCATTTTCCTGCCAGCCATGAGCTCCCGATGGGTGACAAGATTTTACAAGATTTTAGCCCATAGTGGTTAAATAGACAGCATAATGGGATTAAACTTGATATGATGGATACAACTATTGAACGGTACCGCGCTCATTTGGCCACAGACGGGCTTGTTTGGCGCTCGTGGCCGAGCATGGCTGTGTGTGTGAGTCGAAGGTGCAAATTAATTTTGCACATTTAAACAATGGTGGTGTGAAAATCATTTGCCAAGCTCAAAACCTCTCTTACATCGGGTTACATTTTTCTCCAACCTTTTAAGCTGAAAACATTTTTACAACTACCAAACCCTACACCGTTTTGACTACATATAACATATGATAACATACATATAACGTATGCCTTTAATGTTAGAGAAAATTGTCGTTATTAATCCCTGGGAGAAATTATGTATGTGTATGACCAGAACCCATGAGCAAGTGATGGAAGATTCAAAAGTTTATTGTCATGGTTAGATTTTATTTTTATTGGGGGGGGGGGGGGGGGTGATCACTTGATTTTACATAACAAAAGACTGTTAGAAATGTGTGGATAAAAGCAGCTTGCTCTGAGGCGATGGAAGCCAGTGGGACACAAGAGACACTGTGTGGAGTGTGGTAATAAAACTACGCATGATGTGGTCAGATGTGTCAAATGATTACACCTATTGGACGGTAAAACATGTAATTAACCAAAGGGTTGGAGGGGCTTGACACGGCAACCGCTAAGTATATACTACTGAACAAAGAAAGTAAATACTGTTTAATAACATCTGTATTTAAGATTGGCGCTAATACTGTGGCTTTTCAATAGAGGGACTTTTTTTCTCTTTCTTTGCTGCTGTAAACACAAAATGAAGCACATTTTAAATACTACTACTACTATACTCCTAAATACTACAAACTAGTAGTATTATTTTATGCAAAAATGTCAAAACACTAACAGAAACACATAACTATCAAAAGGCACTTTCACCATTTTTTCTACTGATTATATATTCTATACTGTATATAATTCCTTAGCTCCATGGAGGGTGCTCGAGTATCTGTTGTGACTGATAGAGGTGCACTGTTTAACTTTTAAACAGAGGGAATGTTACTTAAAACTAAAGATAAATTTGGTTCAGCCGCTGCGCTTTGCAACGTTCATGGATACTGTACTTTTTCGGGCCTCTCCCGGTTTCCCATGTTAACTTCCATGTTAAGGTTCAATGCTTTAAGAGTATTGGGACTATCATTCTGAGCAAATTCCAGAAGGGGGCAGTATATTGCCTCATGAGAACAAGAGAAGTTGATGGTTATTCTGTTTTCATCTGTGTGTGACCTACAGGTATCACCCATGAAGTGATAGTGGAAGAATCCATTAAATATTATGGCAAACAAGAGCAGGCTGCAACAAAACCAAAGAGCAGAGATGTAAGTTATTTAATTTTACATAAATAGTATTTTGTCTATCTCTGGGAGACATAAAAGACAAAAAACTGTATCTCCCCCCCTTATGTTGAATGCTCTGGTTTATGCTGAATAGACTAGAGGAAAGTTTGGTGTGGTTAAATGTGTATAATATTTTTTATGCACGCCTTGAGTGCACGCCCACAAATGACTTTTTTTTTTATTTACTCAAAATCTTGCAAAATGCTTCTTATGTTTCTCATGAAAAATGCAAGAGTTGTGTATTCCCTCCTCGAGGCCAAAACTAAAGGTGTCTGGAGTCATTACATGAAATGGGTGCCATTCCGCCTTTCTATTTTCAGAATGTGGATATTTCATTGTGAATGTTAAACTTACCAGAACTTTGCACGGACATGAAAATGAACTGAAGTCTATTAAAAAAATATATTATTATTATTATTATTATTATTATTATTCACTACAAAATAACATTTTCTCATAGCGTATGTTAATTATGAACTTTAAATTAATAGTTTTAACGCCAAACATGTTGGCAGATTGTTGTGTTTTATAGACTTGTTGTGGAATTTTGTCGACCCAAATGGCACTCCTTTCATGGAATGACTCTCTAACCATTGTCTCGCTCCAACTCAAGCCGTCTACTGGCAGCAAACCAAGAGTAGCCGGAGGAGGGGGAGGTGGGGCGTGGGGAGGAAAAGGCGGCGGCAGCAGGAGTCTCAACATGAGGATGAAATTCATCTGCGGTCAGTGCTGGCAGAACGGCCTGGTCAGCGACCCGGACAAATCCTTCAAGTACTGCTCCGCGAAGGCCCGGCACAGGTGAGCAGGAACCCAACTCGTGTCTCATCAGCTGAGCTTTGAGAGAACCTCAGCAATTAGGAAACAAAAATGTGAGAAATGTGTGAAGTATGCCAAAAAACAGCCAAAGAAAAAATGTCCTCCATGCCACATGAGTTTGGTCGAAATTCTTCAGAAGAATTAGAAACCCCCGAACCCTCAGCCCATATTCAGATAAGAAACCAGAAGAAGAGATCAGCAGCATCGTTATGTGTCCAACTTCGCCGCCAAGATTAGATAAATTACTTATCTATCGCTTGAAAATATTCCAAAATTGTGCAGACTGCCTTTCTATCGCTGTCATTACAGCGGAGCATCTGCTCTGGTTGTTCGTACGCGTAGTACACATCACGAGCGCCACTCACCAGAGATGTGGAGATGAGGTGACTGTGGTCATTGTGTGTTTTGACGATATTAGCAGAAAAGAGACTTTGAGGCGAAGCGGTAGGTGTGTCGCATGTCATGTTAGCTCGCTGGGAAGCAGGCGTAACACAGCTCCAAAGTCGGCCAAAAATGAAAATTGAAAATGAGCAAGACACTTAACCCCTAATTGCTCCTGGCTGCGTCCGTCGGTGTTGGAATAATTGTAAGTCGCTTTGGATAAAAGTGTCTGCCAAATATAATGTAATGTTCTGCACGTAGGTAGAAGATGTGATTTTCGCCCTGTTTTTTTCTTCCTTATTTCTGCACACAGTGGAATGGCTGCAAAGCTGAGGCTCTTGTGAATCCAAAGAGCCAGATTGCATTCATGTGTGATGAAATATGACCTCATAGTCACAATTTCAATGTGATGAAAGCATTTTTTAAAACTTGACCTTACTGTATAAAATTACCTATTGTGACCTCTAGGATAATCACAGCCTCATGAAACACTAGACCCAGAATCTAGACGCCTATACCAATCCCAATGTATGGGATGTCCAGGTTCACTGAAGCTAAGTTTGATTTTCTGAGCCTTTTTTAGGAAATAGAGCTTGTCATCCAATCGTCAAAATCGCACAAACCTCCAATTTTCAAAGGTTATTGATACTGCATCACAGCATTACGTTTTCTAAAGTGTTTCTCAAGGTCATGAGGACTTCAGGTGGTCTTTTTCCACTCTTTTTTTCCCCCATTCTCGCGGGGTCAAAAATGACTAGAAAGCGTAATTAATGGCATCAACCCACAACTCAGTGCAGCAACTAATCACACATTATTGAGCAGGTGAATGGCCGTCATTAGGCATGGGTATAATTTTTAAAGGCCCTTTACGCTCCAAATATTAATAATTTTATCAGGCATAATTACAAACATAATGTATATTACCTTTTAATTGATAGGAAAGATTGACATAGAGTGTAAAGCTGCATCTCAAATGATTCATTCAGGTCTCGGCTTTCTGATGGTGTAAGGCAGGGGTTCAAACTACAGGCCCGGGGGCCAACATCCAGCCCGCCAGACAAGTTAATGTGGCCTGCTATATGGTGATCATTTATTGATAAATCAGGCCCCCCAAATATTTTTTTCAAATCACAATGCTTAATATATAATCTATAATCTTAATTAATAATCGTAATTAATAAGAGAGATTAACAGGATTACAAGGCAATTCACTAACGTGCGGAAGAAGAAAAAAAAAACAGGCCGGTTTTCCCTTGGAGTTCAACACGGTCCTCCCTTAGAAGAAAACAACCTGGCTGGTGGCCCCCTGGTCATTTGAATTTGAGACCACTGGTGTAAGGTACTTGTATATGGCACCAACTGCTGACCCTCCCCCCCTTCTTTGGCTGGAGCTGGTTCAACTGCTGACCCCCCCCCCCCCCCCTTCTTTGGCTGGAGCTGGTTGCATCAGTCTCCCGAGATCAGATATTAAACCTGCTTGATATCTTGAGCCATCTGTTGGGATTTGGCGAGCAGTCGGATCGCGTTATGACCAGTTCATATCACACATTCGTTGCTCACGGGAGTGCGCTGTGATTTCCCTCCGATCTGGGGCTATGCATGGTGATCTCCAAAAACCTGTGGGGGAGTGGAAAATCAGGCCAGAATCATGTCGTCTGAACTTGCCATAAGACTGCAGGTAAAACGTGACTTGACTTGCTTTAACTAAGGACTCGATTCGACTTGACGTGACATAACCTGTGACTTGACTTGACTTGACATAACCTGTGACTTGACTTGACTTGACATAACCTGTGACTTGACTTGACATAACTTGTGACTTGACTTGACATAACTTGTGACTTGACTTGACTTGACATAACCTATGACTTGACTTGACATAACCTATGACTTGACTTGACATAACTTATGACTTGACTTGACATAACTTATGACTTGACCTGACATAACCTGTGACTTGACTTGACATAACCCGTGACTTGACCTGACTTGACTTGACATGACATAACCTGTGACTTGACTTGACATGACATAACCTGTGACTTGACCTGACTTGACATAACCTGTGACTTGACTTGACATAACATTTGAATTGACTTGACATAACCTGTGACTTGACTTGACAAAACCTTTGACTTGACTCGACTTGACATAACCTGTGACTTGACTTGACATAACCTGTGACTTGACTTGACATAACCTGTGACTTGACTTGACATAACTTGTGACTTGATTTGACTTGACTTGACATAACCTGTGACTTGACTTGACATAACCTGTGACTTGACTTGACATAACCTGTGACTTGACTTGACCTGACATAACCTGTGACTTGACTTGACATAACATTTGAATTGACTTGACTTGATTTAACCTGTGACTTGACTGACATAACCTGTGACTTGACTTGACTTGACTTGACATAACCTGTGACTTGACTTGACATAACTTATGACTTGGCTTGACTTGACATAACCTGTGACTTGACTTGACATACTGTAACCTGTGACTTGACTTGACATAACTTATGACTTGGCTTGACTTGACATAACCTGTGACTTGACTTGACATAACCTGTGACTTGACTTGACATAACCTGTGACTTGACTTGACATAACTTGTGACTTGACTTGACATAACATTTGAATTGACTTGACCTTACATAACCTGTGACTTGACTTGACATAACCTGTGACTTGACTTGTCATAACCTGTGACTTGACTTGACATAACTTGTGACTTGACATAACCTTTGACTTGACATAACCTGTGACTTGACTTGACATAACTTGTGACTTGACTTGACATAACATTTGAATTGACTTGACTTGACATAACCTGTGACTTGACTTGACTTGACTTGACATAACCTGTGACTTGACTTGACATAACTTATGACTTGGCTTGACTTGACATAACCTGTGACTTGACTTGACATACTGTAACCTGTCACTTGACTTGACATAACTTATGACTTGGCTTGACTTGACATAACCTGTGACTTGACTTGACATAACCTGTGACTTGACTTGACATAACCTGTGACTTGACTTGACATAACTTGTGACTTGACTTGACATAACATTTGAATTGACTTGACCTTACATAACCTGTGACTTGACTTGACATAACCTGTGACTTGACTTGTCATAACCTGTGACTTGACTTGACTTGGCATAACTTGTGACTTGACTTGACATAACCTTTGACTTGACATAACCTGTGACTTGACTTGACATAACTTGTGACTTGACTTGACATAACATTTGAATTGACTTGACTTGACATAACCTGTGACTTGACTTGACATAACCTGTGACTTGACTTGACTTGACTTGACTTGACATATCCTGTGACTTGACTTGACATAACTTATGACTTGGCTTGACTTGACATAACCTGTGACTTGACTTGATATACTGTAACCTGTCACTTGACTTGACATAACTTATGACTTGGCTTGACTTGACATAACCTGTGACTTGACTTGACATAACCTGTGACTCGACTTGACATAACCTGTGACTTGACTTGACATAACTTGTGACTTGACTTGACATAACATTTGAATTGACTTGACCTTACATAACCTGTGACTTGACTTGACATAACCTGTGACTTGACTTGTCATAACCTGTGACTTGACTTGACATAACTTGTGACTTGACTTGACATAACTTGTGACTTGACTTGACATAACCTTTGACTTGAATTGACTTGACATAACCTGTGACTTGACTTGACATAACCCTTGACTTGACTTGACATAACCTTTGACTTGACTTGACTTGACATAATCTGTGACTTGACTTGACATAACCTTTGACTTGACTTGACTTGACATAACCTGTGACTTGACTTGACATAACCCTTGACTTGACATAGCCTGTGACTTGACTTGACTTGACATAACCTGTGACTTGACTTGACATAACTTGTGACTTGACTTGACATAGCCTGTGACTTGACTTGACATAACTTGTGACTTGACTTGACATAACCTTTAACTTGACTTGACATAACCTTTAACTTGACTTGACATAACCTTTAACTTGACTTGACATAATCTGTGACTTGACTTGACATAACCTTTGACTTGACTTGACTTGACATAACTTGTGACTTGACTTGACATAACTTGTGACTTGACTTGACATAACTTGTGACTTGACTTGACATAACTTGTGACTTGACTTGACATAACTTGTGACTTGACTTGACATAACCTGTGCCTTGACTTGACTTGACATAACTTGTGACTTGACTTTACATAACTTGTGATTTGACTTGACTTGACATAACTTGTGACTTGACTTGACTTGACATAACTTGTGACGTGACTTGACTTGACATAACTTGTGACTTGACTTGACTTGACATAACTTGTGACTTGACTTGACATAACTTGTGATTTGACTTGACTTGACATAACTTGTGACTTGACTTGACTTGACATAACTTGTGACTTGACTTGACTTGACATAACTTGTGACTTGACTTGACATAACATTTGATTTAACTTGACTTTACATTACTTGTGACTTGACTTGACTTGCCTTGACATAACCTGAGAGTTGACTTGACTTGAGATGACATAACCTGTGACTTGACTTGACTTTACATTACTTGTGACTTGCCTTGACATAACCTGAGAGTTGACTTGACTTGAGTTGACATAACCTGTGACTTGACTTGCCCAAGGGAATATGGCTTAGGACTTGCTTGACACTGGGACCAAATTACTTGAGACTTACTTGTGACTTAAGGGGTACTTGGACATGCGTCTGCCGTTTGTGATGAAAGGTTCGGCATTTTTTTGAGACCTGGTTCTTGATGAGTCACTCAAAACAAGTCGTTCAATTTGATTCAGATGGTTTAATGCACGGTGAGTGAAAGAGGACTTCCAGTGAAAGAGAGTGAGAAGAGTCGGCCATTTATTATTATTATTACTATTTTTCACAATCATTGCAATTTATTTTTCAATGGCAAGTACCATATTAATATAATAGAAACGTGTGTAGAAGTGAAAGAGACTTTTATTTGAAGTTTGAACTGGACATTTCCATGTTAGTTATATGTTGATTCCTACTAAAACTCAGTGGGAGATAAAGTTGCATTATACTGAAACTTGGTGATAGTCCCATATTCTATTTTATTGGAACTCAGTGATCGTTCCATGTTGTATGTGAGCGTGATCAAATCACACGATTTTTTTGTCATTGACGTAGAGCAGATATACCCAATGAGACCGCGTGTTTTATAAACTCAAAATGATGGGACGACCATGTAAAAGATATTTAATAATCATTGTTTTATTATAAACATATAAATGAACGGAAATCGGAAACCTGAATCTGAAAAAAATGGAATCTGCAGGCAAGACTTATAAAAAATCTGAAATTGGAAACAGCCAGGAAAATTGCAGTAGGTGCATCTCTAGTTGGTAAACATGTTTGGTAACTTTACGAGATGATGCATTTCAAGGGGTAAATCCTAATGAGATTATTTGTGTACTGTATATAGTTAGCCATAGTAGCTCGCATACGATGTGATGAGCCTCATTACGTGACGGCCACGGTGTGAATAACTGATGGAGTCATTAAGCTGCAGTAACTCAAACGCCACAGAGACTCCCTGTTCCACTGTTGTGGTACCAAAATATTTTCACAAGGTTGCCTAGTTTGTATGAGAACCTCCACAATTAAGGAAACAAAAGCTCAAGAAACCCAAGTATGCCTAGAATAGCCAAAGAAAAGTCTGACCAAATTAAAATGTCCTTTGGGCTCCATAAGTTTGGTACAATTCTTAAGCATAATTAGAAACCCCCAAACCCTCAGCCCATATTCAGATAAGAAACCAGAAGAAGAGATCAGCAGCATCGTTATATGTCCAATGTCAAATATGCTTATGCTATTCCAGCATTACAAAGAAAATGCAATGTTTTATTCAAGATATGTATTATAACAATCATTCTTAGATTATTTGGATGAGCTAAAAAATGTAATACGTAGAAAAGATGAGATCATTAAACAGAACATGATTTGAATGTATCTGGATCTCATTTGTGTCTCATTGTTTGGCTCTGGGCTGCCCTTCCATAACATTCTGAACAGCTGGACTAAAGAACGACGTGTCCTGCTGGTCAAGTCCATGGAAGGGAGTAAGTGGGTTCAAGTCCGACCACTGCCGTTCGCCAAGAACTACCCCATGCATTACGATGTGAGTATTCCTGCCTTGTTAGTTGTGTTGTGCAATCAACATTGGTCAGTCTGTCACTGACTTGGAAAAAGAAGTGTTACCAAAAACATCTGCAAAGTATTTGTAGCGTAACATTGTGATCATGTGTGTGACCAAATGGTGCTCTCCACATGCAGATCTGTGCCCAGATCGTGGAGAAACGGAGGTGCAATTACACTGGAAACTGCACTTTTGCTCACAGCCAAGAGGAGAAGGAGCTGTGGACCTACATGAAGAATAATGAATGTGAGTTACCAAAAACAATAAGGTCATGTCCAACCCACCTTTGTATGCCCCAGAGTAAGAAATCAGTCCTAACTGCCCAAAAACTTGCGTTAAAGGTTGTTTTTTTTATTCTCATAAGCACAAGACTGCATGGAAGCAGATATTGCTGGCTATGAAATTGTTATACATAGAGCCAACCACAACATAGTAAACAAAAAAATCGTAATAAAAGAAGAAAGAAAATATGGTACAAACAAGAAGCATGAAAGGAATCTAGAAATATTAATAAGAAAGGACATTTTATGGTCCCGACTGACCAACAGAAGGGGTTCAGAGAAAGTCAAAGATGGTGACACGTGGTGAAGTCATTTAGCCTGTTTGTATGGGGAAATGAGTTCCAATAGACCTCTTTTCCACTGCACAAAAATCCGGCTTACCACCCACTAACATCTGTCTTTTGTCTTTATTGGGAACAATAACTTTCATTACTATTCATTCCCGGGACAAATGACTGCACTAGTCACGGGTATTTATCGGCTCCAGCTCCGATCGGCAGTGATGGAAACATGACACCGGAGTTCCCATGCTTATTTTTGGCCGGTTTCCGGACGTTGGCGTGTAAATAGACAGGAATATCTGTGTGTCATTAGATCATTTCATATCCGATTTAGAATCCAAAATCAAAATCAGAAGTTATTGACTTTTTTCCAGCATGGACCGCTCCATGCGCAGAGAACCGTCACACTCCAGCACCGCCCCATGCTGGCCCTCGAACCGGAGGAGCGTCTCAGCTCCCTGCCACCAAAGGACCGGGCCTGATGCACGCACAGCGTGCATCGGGCGCTACCGGTGTGGGCATGGATACTCCATGCTGCTTTCTCCTGTTTTTTTCCTCAATCACACTGGAAACATGACACTGAAACATGAAACTTTTCCGGTGTGTTCATGACGTCTAGCATGACGCAGCAGAAAAAAAAGAAGAATGAAATACTCGCCTACTGGCAATGGGAAATGCGTCAATCTCCGATTTTTTGTTGGTTTCCCCACATTTAAAAAAAACTGCAAAAACACGCTAATTTTGGTGTTAAAACAGTAATACAAACACACCAGTTGTCTCCCAACTCCAGGGACTCTCAGCACGCCAAGTTTCATTTGGAAGTACATAATTTTGGAATGATGCTAGATGTGCTCAAGAAAGCCCCTCTGTCTCAAATGTCACTTTTTGCCAGAGAACATAGTGTAAATCCAGTGTCTAAATCTCGCTCTGCAGTGAAGGACATGCAGCAGATGTATGACATGTGGCTGTCCCTCACCGGCCACAAACGCCAAATAGACGGAGCGTTGCTCACCCAACCCTCACAATCCAGCGAAGAGAAACTCATCATCATGCCAACCGACTACGCTGAACCAATGGTGGGTAGATTAGTTTTACTTTAGTTCATAATTTATGATGCTTTTATTCTAAGTTGTCTCTGAGCAGCAAAAGCTCCCAATTGAAGGTTTCTGATACTGATTTTTCTCTGAGGGATCTACCTTGACTACGACCTTGCCTCTCTTGGTCTCACATCAGTCATCTGTATTCATGACCAACCATCCGTACTTTTTCATGTTAAGAAATTTCCAACGCTTCTTTTGTCCATTTCAGAGTGGCTTCTACTGCCGCTTGTGTGGGCGGCACAGTAACAGTGAGCGCCAGTGGCAGCGGCACATCTCTACCGAAAAGCACAAGGACCGCGTGTTTAGCTGTGAGGGAGAGGATGAGACTCTGACATGGTACTACCGCTTTCCAGGACCGCACTTCGAAATCTGCCCCAAGTATGATCCTTTTCCTTGCCTTTTTATTCTTTCATGTTAGATTTTAATTTGTAGTAGCCTAGACAGAGGAGTTCATTTTCACCGTAAAAGCCTAACCCTGAATAAATATATGATCGACAGATTGGATAGCAAATGTCCTGAGGGTGTAAGCTGCGACTACGCCCACAGCCCTAAGGAGCTGCAGGAGTGGTTGGAGAGGCGCGACTTCCTGCGACTGAAACTTGCCAAAGCAAGGGAAGACATGCTCATCATGCCTGATGAGTTTGACTTTGGGAAGTACAACTTTCTACTACAGGGCTAGGAAGACATTTAGCAGGGCTATCAATTTATGTGAACTTTGTCTTTTTGCCACAATTGTTACCGACCTAGCGACCTACCGTCTTACATTAATCATTCGATTCCTTGCAAAATCGACCGCACTGCAAAGCCCTTGCGCTTGTTTTTCCACTTACTCAGACATTTACAACCAAAAAAAAAAAAGTTTATGTGTTGCCATAATTGTTTTTTTCTTTTTGTATGAATACAAATGCTGTACGAGCTATCTGGCACTAAAAATTGCTTGTGCGAGATATTATTGTTATATGATGTTCGGAGTGTACTCTTTTACCGATGTAACCTTTCATGTGAGCGTCACTGTTTCCAGAGAGAGACCTTTAATTAAAAACATATCTTTGCCAATGAAGTCTTGACACTTTCATTCCGTTTTCAGGGAAAGCATGACCACATATACACATGTGCATTACATTCTCTCTTTCTTATTATCGCTACAGTTTATTATCATACTTCGGACCAAACGCTGCACCGTGATCTGTGTGGGGGGGGGGGGGGGGGTTGTAATTATTTCCTCCTTTCTGTCCGATTATCAATGCCCTCTTTTCTCCCTGCTCGTTTCATTTGCATGCGACGCAGTGTGCAGGCTGTTCTCACACCCCGTCTTCCACATGCCGCTGTGTGTGCCGAAATGTGCTCGCCCTGTTGTTTTGGCCTTTGGGCCCGCCCCTCCCCGGCCCCCCGATTGGCTCGGCGAGCTGGCCGACGGGCCCGGCAGCCAAGGGGAGCCGAGGTGCTCGGCGCCGTCCGATTCATTGGTGCTCCGGACAAAAACAGTCCGGCGCCGACTTCGGGGCGGTGTCAAACGGCTGCTTAAATGCGTGTTCCCGGGCCGCGCACACCCGCACACGGACCCGCGACATGACTGGACGAGCCGCCGAGGAGTGAACGAACGAAGCCCGCGCAGTTTTATTCCGAGATTTTCAAATCCCAATCCACCGTCCAAGTTTTATCCAGGCGGAGCCCACCGTTCGTCGAATGATGTCCACCGCCAACGAGCTCTCCCTGGGAGACAGGAGCGATGTCCCCGACGCCTTCAAGTCGCTCCTCGACCACCCGTTTGCCTTCCCTTATTTCAGTGACAGCGGTGAGTTATCGCCGCTTAGCGACTTAACTGGTGGTCAACAGATGTCTGTTTTGTCGTCCTCTCGTCCGCTGCCTTCTTTTTAATTGAATTTCAACGAAGTCGTGTATAGGTCACCTTCGAGGAGACGCGGCGCTAAACACTGGAATAGCTTTTTGGAAACGACGACGACAACAACAACAACAACCGACACGAAGGTTTTATCGGGGCGACTTGCTCGTGCGTAGTTTCTCGCTTTGTTTTGATCCGGGGGATTCATGGTTCCGGGTTCTGTGCAGTGTCACTTCCTAAATACGCGTACTTTACATAGCTGAGCCGGGCTGCCAGGGCGTGTCATGTTTTTGTATGCGTTGTCATTTACTTTATTTTTATTTTTTAAATGGTTGTAAGAGTTCAGGATATTTTGTTGCGTGGGGTGGGGGGGGGCAGCACAAACTCCCTGGGGTAAATTATAGTTCAGTGCCTTGCTCTAGGGCACTTGAGCAGAGACGGTATAAGTGGAGCGTCAGCCATTCTGCGTCCTCTCTGCAGGACACGGGGGGAGGGAGGGGGGGTTGAACGAGTGGCCTTCTGATTGCGAGATATTCATTGTACTGTGAGTCCTGATAAGGATTCACTGTCTTCACTGATTCCTATCCGGATCAATTATCGGGGGCACTTTTGGGATGGTCCTATTCGGAACATCATTCTGTTTGGCAGGAATTGCATACAGGCATGATATCCTGCCACTTACACAGCCATAGTGACCATGCTACGATGAAAATAGTTGGGGTTTTTTTTTCTTTCAGATTTCTAGACCCGTCTCACAGAACTTTCACCGTGTACTTGTACTGCCTAGGATCCTGACTGTAGGTTGAGTGATAGGGTCCGTTGACCACCTGAAATGTAGAGGTCACAAAAGTTTATCAGATGGGACTAATGCCGTAAAACCACAAACAATACCGTACATTGAATGTTTATCAAGAAATACTGAGATGTTCTTTGCACAGGGTTCAATAAATTAAAACCAAGTGATTATCATTTTAGAGTTTAAAAAAAAAAAAAAAAGGAAACAATGTGCAGGACAAATGCCAGACCACCTTCACTGTTTTGTACCTTGTATTAATCACTATGTAATTATTCTTAACGAGGAATTGGGCTGACTACATGACTACACATATAACAGGGTAATTTGCTATGCCGTAATCCCCTGAAAAGGACACCTTGCACATTTGCACAGACTTCTTCCACCAATGTACAAGAGCAACACGATGTACACCAGCCACCACGCAATGCAGCGTCGATTGGCTCACAAAACGTAATTGTTCAGAAGGACAGAGTGTTAATTGTGATGTGAATACCCCCACGCACCAGCCTGACTGGAGACAGAGCGCCCACCGACCCCATGTCTCCGTGGAGGCAAGGGGGGCGCCCCCTACCGTCTCCAATAAAGCAGGTTGAGTGAAATGCCATGAAACGGAGCCCGCTGGGCATTGTTTACTCGAAAACGATCCGGTCCTGTGTTTTGCATGTTGTGTACTTTTGGTTAAGTCCCCTGGGGGCGCCAGTCCATGACAACCAAAAACCTTCCGAGTTTCTGGTTTGGGGCGCTGCCGTGCCAACTTTATGAGCTGAAAGAAACGCTCGTAAAACGATATGGAGCTATTATATTGTATTTTTCAAAGAGATGCTGCTGCAGTGTAACATATAATGTTTCATTAGTTCTATAGTGTGCTCGTGTTTTACAAGCGTAGTCTGCTATTACAGCTAAGACCACGTTTATCACAGGTTAGTAATGCTCTTGTACCTCTGCAAAGTGCAATGTTTTTTGTTTTTTTTAAATGAGACGATGAATTCAGTTTGCATTGTATACAAAAAAAAAAAACAACCAAGCTGCGCTTCTGCATTGACAATACTGAAGCAGATATTGTTTGATATTAATACTGGAGTTATTGTTATTATGGTCATTTGAAGCAAACAAGCCCTGGTTACGGATGCCGCTGCAGTGGGCCTACAAAAAAAAAGAGCCATCAGTGGGGCAGGTGGAACGCTGTCCAGTTGTCGGAACATTGTGTTCCAAACTCCCGTGTCCGACAAGCGCCGACTGCCGCATGCCACAAGCACCACGACGCGCGTGCGTGACAAACGTGACCGCCAGCGAGCGCCGAATGAGCGCGCAACGTCGAACGTTTGAACAATCGAAGCAGCGCCCATATTTATAAATGTCGAACGAGCTGTCAAACGGTATTTTTTTAAATTTATTTTTTATTCTTATTTTTTTTTATGACAAAAGCGACGACTGCAGGGAGGTAACGGCCCGGTCTCGTGGAGCGCGGCCACCCCCGTTCCTCCGTTCTGTCCGACCGCCTGGGTGCGCACGTGCCGCGGCCACGCCCACGAGACAGCTCGCGCTTTCACGTGAGGGGGCGGAGGCACGTGTTTGGCCGCGGGTCGCGTGCGTCCTGTGGAAGGGTGCGCGGACGTGTTCGCGAGGGCGCTGTACGCGCCAGCGGAGCCCCCGGGGAGGCGGCCGCGGATGTCACGGCACCGCGTCGGGTAATGGAAACCATCGGCGGCACACTGATGCGCGGCGGCCATCGAACGCGGTCGCATGCTCGTGTTTTGCCCATTTTCGTGCCAAACACGATACCTATGATGATATCGTACAGTACATTGATAGTGTACGCGGCCTGGGAGTTCTGTTGGGTCCACGCATATAGTCCCTGCGTGTCCACAGCCAAGCTGGTGTGGACAGCTGTGGCCAACATGACGCCGTGCTGTTGTCACGCACAGGAACAACCCCCCCGATGGCTTAATATATGTATAAAGGCTGCGCATGCAACCAGTCAGTGCCCACTGTCCTCGAGGAGGCGTGGCCTCCAGCTCGTGAATTTTGCGGTGCGATTCGCTGCGCTACCGCGGGTGACGGCGGAGTGTGGAGGTGTTTTTCCCCCCCCAAAGCGCCGACGTCGAGCGCCAGCGTCGGGAGCAGCGGACCCCGCAGCCAGCAGCGGAGTGCAGGGCGCGTCGTGTCGTCCTCATCGGCTCGTTTTGTCTCCCGTTCACGGCTGCGTGGAAGTAGAGCGATGCCTGGCGAAACCGCCGTCGCCGCGGCGCCTCAGCCGAGCGCGGCTGTTCCGCAGAAAGCTGTCCCCTGTGTTTTAAAGAAGATTATGGAGATCACCCCTCCTAACATCCTGGACGAGGGCGACACTGGTAAGGCTCGGCAAATAAAGACAAAGTGTTCTTGTTCTAGCTGCACGGTTGTTTGCTGAACGACCCCGTGCGCTTCAGCCACGATCCAACCTGTTAATGAAGCCAAACATATAAATATAGAATTATCAATGACACGATGTAATTACAGCAATAAATAAAGGTTTCCATTGACAGTAGTTGGCGGATCACGGAAGTACGTGACACATCGTCCAGTTTTGCTTTCATTTCAGGCGCTTGTTCCGGAGTGAGGGAAGCCTCGAAGGAAAAAAAAGAACAAAAAGTTCTAGTTGCTGTCTTATTATTCTAGATCCGCACAGTCAAACCATAAAGACGGTGTACTGGAAGAATCTCATCGCCTTCACGATGAACCCATTCCCTGTAGCAGTAGTGTGGTAGTATTTTGGTACTAGTTTGGGATCTGGTGGTGTTTCCAGCGTGCACGTGAGCGCACCCAGGGGTGTCTCTCCTATTGTTTACACGCGATCACTAGCTCTCTAGTTTCCGTAGGAACAAATCTGATTTCACTTCATTCTCACTGTGCCATTTTCCTACCCCTCTTTTAAACGCATCCACCCAATGTTGTGCAAAAACCCACCCTTGTTTATCTACAATTTTTTTTTTTGTGTCCGTCATGAAGGTCAGTCTCACATCCACACCTTCCTTGCGCGCGCGCGCGTGTGTGTGTGTGATATAGCACTGTTTTTGAGTGTGTGACGCTTTGACAATGTGTATGGATCAAGGAGATGAGTGCAACACGTATTATTCACGCTGAATGGCCGTCCCATCTCGTATGTTTTACCACAGAAATTGACAAAGAGAAGTTGTGTTCCTCTGAGGATGTGGAGAGCAGCGGTTTGGAGTCAGGCAGTGCAGGAGGGGTCTCTGGGGGTACGGTTGGAGGGGGCGGCGGCAGCGGAGTGTCAGCCTCGCTCACCCCGGCCATCTGGGAGAAGACCATCCCCTATGACGCGGAGACCTTCCACCTGGAGTACATGGACCTGGACGAGTTTCTCCTTGAGAATGGGATCCCGGTGACACTGGAGGAGGAGGAGCTGCAGAAGACTCTAACCCCAGAGGCAGGAAAAGCAAAATGCACTCCCAAGGCCACAGCGACTGCCATTGCTGCATCTGATGCTCCCACTGCCGTGGGTGATGCTGCTGATGATCACTCTGCCTCAACATCCATTCCCTCCGCCGACGCCCCTCCTCTGGTTAGCTCAGAGCCAGACGAGCCGCTGACTGTCACCACCCTACAGCCCGCCAAACTGGACGAGGACGACGAGGAGGAGGAGGAGGAGGAGGAGGAGGAGGAGGCGGTGGAGGAGGAAGAGGAGGAGGAAGACGAAGAGGAGGAGGACGAGGAGGAGGCCGATGAGGAAGACAAGGAGTCATTGTCTGAGGATGTGGAAGTGAAAAGGTTAAAAAATGGTGAGTAATGCCTTGGTTTTTGTTATATTTTTTTGTTGGACATATCATCAATTTAGTGTATTTCAGTTAAATTGAAATTGATTATTGGAAAAAAAAAATAGCATGACACGGTGCACTCTGTGTACATATTGACAGGTTACTGTATGTGTACCTTGTATATCCATTTTTCATTGGAAGATAGGTTAACAGCTGCCAGTATCCCTGATGTAAAGGAAACATTTTAAGATCTTGTGCATCTTTAAGGTGTACCAAAGTTGATCCACAACCTGAGCTACAATTTAAAAAGGTTCTCAGATATGTGATTTTTACAAAAAAAACAAAAAACATTATGTAGTCTTGAGGTTTTGATGATATTTGATAGGCTGTGTGGTACACTGACATAGTGATATTGGTATAATGATTTGTTGTAAATGTAGATGTCATCTGATGCCCCTAAGGAAACAACAAACCAATTTGTCAGGATCTGCTGTCTATTTGCTTACTTGTAATCATAATTCATTATCCATGCACAACACAACGTAATGGTCATGTATGTTACAAACTCCATGTATCGGAGTTGTCTTCAGTCTAGCCCTGTAGCTTCATCTCCAGGTCGCCTTCTCCCTGCTTTTCCCAGATCGTAAGACTGCTGGTCGCAACACGCCTTCCCCCATTGACCCCGAGGCCCTTGAGATCGACATCAATTTCCAGCCAGACCCAACGGACCTGGTGCTGTCCAGCGTACCCGGAGGGGAGCTCTTTAACCCACGTAAACACAAATTCTCAGAGGAGGAGCTCAAACCACAGCCTATGATCAAGAAGGCTAAGAAAGTGTATGTTCCCGATGAACAAAAGGTAAACTCCTCATTGCAGAGGCAATCGCCTTACGCTACTGGCAGCCAAACCGTGTTGAATCTTTGTCATGTTTATTCCCTGGTTTGGGTTATGAATAGATTGAGATAATGGCTATGATGATCATAGTTAATTAATAATGAATACTTATTAAACAATGTGTATATTCTAGCAGCAGTGATACAGTGAATGAAGTGTCATAAAATATTCCTGTCACACACTGTAAGGTACAGTATACAGAGTTTTTGATGAGGGCCATTGAGTTTCTGGGGCCTGAACTGAGAACCCATGGGCTGGTGAAGTTCAGAGCAACATAGTGTTTTACCAACATATGCATTTGACTAAGAGAGAAGGCTTGTTGTGGGTTAAAGGTCCAATACAGTGTTTGTTTTCAAAACATGGATAAGAATTTGTTCTCAATCCCTTGTTGAACATTGCCACATCTAACCCCGACACACACACACACACACCCTCTCTCTTTGCCCTCACAATCACCTCAGGATGAGAAATACTGGTCCAGGAGGAAGAAGAACAACGTGGCGGCCAAGCGCTCCCGTGACGCCCGGCGGCTGAAGGAGAACCAGATCACGGTGCGCGCCTCCTTCCTCGAGCGGGAGAACGCGGCGCTGCGGCAGCAGGTGGCCGAGCTGCGCAAGGACTGTGGCCGCTGCAAGAACGTCCTGACCAGATACGAGACCAAGTACGGCCCGCTGTAAAGCGCCCGGAAAGAAAGGTCTGACAAAGAAGAACTCCTTTTCTCCCTCTGATTACCACACAGACCACAAACACCAAGGGAATCTAGAAATTGCACTGCTCTCACTTGCTGACCACAGGTGGCTTCGTTGAGCTCCAGACAACCTCCTCCTGACATAGCACTGGAGGAGCGGGAACACAAGGGCCGAGGCAGCGGGGCAGCTACATTGGGGGGGCCGCGGTCGTAGGAGGGCCTGTGGAGAGCGCCTGGCTCCTGCATCTATGGAGGGAAGCGACAACTCGGACACTCCTACCGTCAAACATACAGGGAGTAGTGTCCTTCTCACGGCGTACCTAAAGGCGGGTTAAAGAAAAGTCAGGAAACGCGGCAACACGGGAAGGAATAGGCATGTACAAAAAGAATCGCAGGCCTCCTTTCGATCATTATTTTAGTAAAATGCGCACATACACAATGTTGTGAGCACTACAGATTAATGAGTTTCTAAGTGGACGAAAGCATGAGCAATGTCAGCTAAAAGTTCTGTGCATTGAGGGAGTCACTCCCTTCTACCCCCAATGGACCCTCAAACTTTTCTGCTTTGGACTTAGATGAAGGACACCCAAGCTCTTGTTTTATTAGCGTCAGGGCCGCGGCGGTCTCCCGCAGAGGGCGGGTTGAAAGTATAATCTCCAATGGAGAATGCAGGAGGGGGACAACATACACATACACACACACGACAGGAAGGAAGTCGTTGATAAGGAGGCGAGTAAAATCTGTTTGTCATCCGGTCTTAGTTCTTCCTTGATCGCCTTTCCTTGTAAAACACCCAAACAACGAGCTGTCTGAAACAACTCCTTTTGTATATTTGTTCTTCTCCCTGCACCGCATAGGTTATGTGCGTGCATCTGCGTGTTAACCGTCTTTGCACTCGACCGGACTCGGTAGTGTCCGAGGATCACCCGACGGGGACGGGTGCGTGCTTTGTTTGTGTTTCGACTTTGCGTCGAAAGCGCTATAGTTACAGAAAGAAAGAAAGCATGACCCACAGTTAAAAGCTAGTGTACCTTTTAACTTATTTTCCTTTTTTAACTAAACTCAAATCATCTTCCAAAATCACATAAACGGGACTGTTTGGGATTTTATCAAATGCATTTTATAAACAGGAGTCTGACTGGGACACTTATTTTATTTTTTTTTATCATTCTTTCGAGTAGGTGATTGCGTTGTGGTGAAGGTGTTAAGTTTGGTGATTTAGGCCCTCAAAGGAGGAGGGGTACATTACCTGTAGGGTTGTTTATTTTACTTCACACTGAAGTGGAGGGCATTGACGCTACTGCCTCGTCAGGGTGTAGTGAATGTGGAAGGTGTTGTTTTTGTTTAGTTGGTTTTTTTTCCAGACCCAAAGATGTCGGCTCCTGACGTTTGTAAATAAATGACTGTCATTGTCTTGTCGCCAACCCCACATCCACGTGAGACAAAACAAAACACATGTTCGTCTAATAGCTACATAGTGAGGAGTGATGTATTCATTCTGATGGTAATAACGCATCTATCGATTGCAATGTACAAAAATGTCAGATTCTTATATTTCCTTACAAGGAACAAATAGTCCAAATGGAACCAATGACTACGCAGGGATTTCAATGGGAAAACTGTGCTTTTGCATTTTTGTTTCAAAATAACAACTTCATGAAAAGTTGGGTTTTTTTTTTTTGTTTTTTTGGTTTTTTTTCCTTCTTCCTCTGTATTTACAGAGGACAGGGAAGGTTCATATTTACCTCATCAAAAACTTTAATACTCCAACTTTAAGGGATGCTATAAATTGTAATTTCGAACAATTTATTTTTCTGTGGGACGACAGAGCAGTGTTGACTTAGAAGAAGCTCATACAAGGCAGCTTAAGTTGTAATCTTGGATAACAAAGACGGACAGAGTTTCGATAGCCAAAGGGATGGGGTCTGCGTCTAAATTAGTAAATACACGACGGACTTAAACAGTGGGACTCAAAATCTCAAGTGTCTTCGACTGACATGGACATCGGCAATCAGTCATCTTGTATTTATGAACGGCATCATAAACCCGGAAAGTAACATACTCGTGGCAATAATAATCTGTTAAATGTTTTTTTTCCAATGATGATGTTCTATGTAAAGTGACTATGACGTATTGAATAGAGAAATGCCCCAAAAGTAATTTGTGCTTCCAGTTTAAAATCCCTATGTAGGTTGGGATTCCAGTGCATGAACCCCAGTAAAATTGTGACTATTTCTTGGAACATTTTACACCAAGTGTACTTATGTCTGTAAACTATCACAACAGTTATAAGGTTGTACGAGACACATTATTTTTTGATTGTTATTTGACACATTATTTGATTCATTGATTGATGGCCTCTTGCAGTTCTTCGCAAGGATTTATACCCGCACAGTTGCATATTAGCGCCCCCCAACCCATGTGCAGTCTGTTTGACCTTGGATCGAACATCGATGGTGGAGGGATTCCTTTGTTCACTGTGTTTTTCCTTTTCTATCTGGTAAAGATCGATCTGTTTGTCAAGATACAGTGGAAAATCAGTGGGGGGGTTTTTTATGCCAAAATGTTTCCTTTTCCAGAGCTAACATGAAAGATGTTTTCTAAGCAATTGGATTTATTTTGCATAGACATTCAAAGTCAAGTTTACTGCATTATGCTGTTTATATATACATACAATTATCTGCAGAGTGGAAACTCCTAGTAACTTTTTAACAAAATCAAATGGGAAAATGTTCTGCACAGAGCTTGTCACAAGTACAAGTTAATCTCTGCCAGAAAACAACAATTGTAGATCATTTACAGAACACAATATGTAGCAATCACATTTTTTTACTACTCAGACTAGCTATAATATTTACGAGGAATATTTTAACTTGTCTATTAAATACAGTTTTGGAGTTTGTGTTTTGTTTCTTTTTTTTTATATGAGACTGCATTTTGTTGTGATTTCTATATTCAGATACCCCCAAATGGGACCAGTGCGGGGGAGAGATAATGTCCTGACTGTATATTGTATCGCACATTAAATAAAGTGAAATTTAATGAAACCCCAGCTCTCCTGTCGACCTTGCCTGAGTCACCGCCCAGAGCTGAGGATGGTGCTGTGGGGGCGCGTGCACACACACACACACACACCTCATTTTCGTGATGAGACGCTGTTGTTGTTTTGTACTCTGGCTTTCTGACTACCCAGCAGCCGCCTCATCTTCACGCTCGTCAGTATTCCAGAGGAGTACGAGATGTTGTGCAATGATCACATCCTCACACAGGGGAGCAGTGTTGCGTAACACCAGCGGCAGCCTCAAAGACCAGAGTGATGCAGTGGTGGTGATGGGGTACGATGGGACGAGGGAGTGGTGATGGCTGAGGTAGGTGGAGGGAGGGAGGGAGCCTGCTGAGGGGGAGGAGGTTGCTGAGGAAAGGGAGACGGGGCTGAAGCACTACGTGGGTGGGGCCGGGGTTGGCGAAGGGGAGGGAACAGCCGAGCATCGGCACGTCACGGTGGGAAAGAAACAGGGATGCAGCGGGAGGGGCGCGTGAGATCAGGGATGGAGGGCGATGGGACGCGATGAGAGGGTTGCGTGGGCGAGGAAAAAAGACGGAGGAGGAGCCCGGCCATGCATGTTAATGTCAAAGCACCGCCCGCTACCGCGGCGTGCGGTGCCTTGCCCCTCAGATCAGCTGGCCGCGGGCTCGCAGAGTGGGCTCCACTCTCACGGGTGTACTGCGCTAGACATTATTTCGGGATGACGAAAGATCAGGTAATAGCTTTTTTTTTTTTTTGGAGGGGTGAAGGCTCCAGCTGAGGGTGAGCAATCTGGACGTTCACCGTCTGGGAATCTCATCCCGGCTTTGAATTATTGATCAGACATCACTTGGATTAGTTTACTGCGGTAACAGGACGGATCGCGCGGCCGTTAAGGCGAGGGGGTGGGGTTGCCGCACACGGAGCCACAACAAGGTGGAGGCGTCTGGCACGTGTCTCTGGTGGAGATCGATATACAATACACGTCAGGTTCTCGGGTTGTTTTTCCAATCACGTTCTCCCGACTTCCATTTTGTAGCCGTCGGGCCTACGGCCAATGAGGACAAGAGGATCGGCGTACTTTCCATGCTTCTTTTTGTCATTCGATTTTTTTCTTTTTATTACAAAACTTAAAAAAAGAATCTGATACAATAAGAAACTGCAGTCGTAACTCCCCGTTCCCGAGGGACAGCACAGAAAACGGGTCATTGCATTTCGGTAGTGAAAGATTCGTTGTACATCTACAGGGTTTACAGATCAGATACAAAATAGGAAGTAATGATAACAAAATACAGAAAAAGAAAGCACTATTTATATATCATTTCAACTCTTTCAGATATATGCATTTAGTTTTGAATCTTACATAGAAAATAAAGTTCTTTTTTTCCCAACCAAAAATATTCCAAAGTGCAAAATAAAACACAGATATGAACAAAAGACATCAGAATACAAAAATTTACCCCCAACCCCACCCCACACTTAAATTCCCAGTAAGTTTTACAAACCTGATTGTAGAGGAGCCTGGTTTTAGAGATTTGCCAAGAATCTTTTTGAATGTTTTCTGACACCTATAACCAAATCGTTAATTCCTTTGAAATATACATGTGACATTAATGCCTAAAAGAGGAAAAAAAAAAAAAAAAAAAAAAAGTATCACCCCAACCCCTGAAAGAGGCTGATACCAACGCTTGGAGCTTTTAGAACCCTCCCACCCAATCCTCCCTCCAGATCTCCAGAAGGTGCATGAGTCCCTCACAACCATCCCAAAGCAATTTTGTGCACCCATGAACAGACACCTGTTTGCACTGCGCGGTTTGACAGATATTTGGAGACTTCGCGGTTGGAACCCAGAGATCTGTTACACATTTGGGATTTTTCTTGAACAAACTTCCCTTACCCTTAAGGAGGCAGTGAAGTGAGCGGTTTCCCCTCCAACACAGGCTGTCTCTCAACCAGGAGTGACCAGTTACTGATCTTAAATCACATTCATTTCCTTCTTTTGCCCCCCCCCCCTCTCTTAAACCCGACAAACACCAACTGCTTTTTAAAGAAAACCATAGGAACCCTCCAGCTCCCCCACAGTGAACACACACACTAAATTATGGCATTACTCTTATACTCGAAGAGAGGTCAGTATCTGTGTCAGCAAGGACGTCCTGGAAAATGGCTATTGTAACTGTAATTGTACAGCTCGTGGTCAGTGAAGGAGTGAGAGGGGGGGGGGGGGGGATTAAAAAATGTCAAAAAATAAGAAAAGGGTCCCTGTGGATTCATCCTCATTCTTTGAAAATCATTATTCCAATAATGTCGGGGGGGATAAATAAATCAAAAAACTATATGGGGATTATTTGTTTTCCAATAGCCAAAAAAAACAAAACAAAACAAAAAAACGTACTGGATGAGAATGTCAGGACACAGCATTAGATGGAAACAATTTGTTCAAATAGCTTTGCACTGAAATGAAAGTATGCTTGAAAAGGTATCGGGATCTTTTCTTTTGGCTTAAAATGTAATACGCAATAGACTACAGGAGTCTGGTACTGGCGGAGCGCCGTGGGTATTAGTCATCTTTTCCAATGCCCCTCATTGTAAACATTCATTTCTGAAAATCTCCAATAACCCACCTTGAAAGAGGAATACATTTACCCGTCTTTTATTGGACAATGCTGTACAAGGTACGATACACATTCAATACTTTATTCTGTACATCTTCATGTTTGTCGCCACTTGCATATATTCATGGTAGTTTTCTTTTGAAAAAATAACTTCAGCACATAAGAAACTAAACAAAGAATCTGAACATAAGAACCTTTTTTTTTTTTATATTCCTTGTGTTATAATTTCTTACTTACAAATGTACTTGATAATTCATTTGAAAAAAATAGAAAAAAATTAAATAAATTACAAACCAATGTAAAAATGCATCTTTCCTTTTTAGTTACAACAAATGTAAAGAAATCCCAACCCCCGTCCCGCCCTCCCACCCCCTCCTTAGGTAGGAAATCAATGAAAAAGGATTAAAGCTTGCATGATTGCATGCATGCATATAACAGACTGTCACATAGCAAAACCAGCATGAGCACAGGTCAAGGGTCAGCTTATACAAAGACATCTATGGGGCACGGATCTAGGAAACATTCAGATCAAGGACAAGACTGAACACAGACCGCAATCATCGTCACCACCATGATGTATCCGATTACAAATCAAGTACATCTCTCAATCCTCTGATAGCAAATGTAACAAAATGTGCCATCACTGTATTGAGGGCAGAAGGAATGAGAACATTTACCTCCCATGGTCAGCGCTCACTGCCTCAGAAGTCTAATCATATAAAGTGCTGGATGGCTCAAAAGGACATTTGGGGGATATGGAATCGCCACACCCTCCCATCGCTAACCCTCAATCACATGGACCCGGTAGAGCATTGACAGTGCAATAGATTGGACAAGGTATGCAATAAAGTGACAAAAACTGGATAACATTCATTAATTCACATCCACGCTATATATAGCATTTGGGGAAACACTGCAAAACAGACAGAGGCTTTTTGAATTTTAAGTATTCAAAAGAGCAATATGGGGAGACGGGAGTCAGCTTTCGACTTCAACACCATGTGAGCTCACTGCAAATGTGCTTCAGGGTAAAAAAAAATAAAAAATGGCAGTCCCAAAACCAAGATAACCTGGATGAAAACCCTCCATCTCGCCCTGCACTCACTTTATAGTCAACCCCCCCCCCCATCCAAAGCAAGACCTCTCCTTGATAGTCAAAGTCATGTTAAGCTATCTATCAC
Organism: Zeus faber; assembly: GCF_960531495.2. Lineage (NCBI taxonomy): Eukaryota > Metazoa > Chordata > Actinopteri > Zeiformes > Zeidae > Zeus > Zeus faber. The sequence continues at coordinate 11,183,123 of NC_137205.1, forward strand.
AATCCCTAATGGTTAACTACTGCATCGCCTTCTCCTCTTGTTCACCTTCACGAGCTGCTGGCCTGAGCTCTGCATACCATCACGTGCATATCACTGAAAATATTAGCGTGTGGTTATTTCACAACGAACACAGTTTGTCCATCACCTTCACCAAGCTTTCTTTACCTGCCCATCCGAGACACACGCACACACTATGTAACCGGGCGAAAAGTAGCTACAAAACTAGCTACAAAATCAGATTCAAAGTGTGTCTGTGGATGTGTGCACTTTACCAGGCTGAATAGACCAAACACATAAGCAATGAGGCTCGGGATCACAAAAAGCCACAACAAAAGAGAGGACACAAGATATGTACTCCCCTCCCTCTGTGTATTTGTGGCAACTAGGGCAGAGCAGATTGCAGTGCAAACTGCTGAGCTTTCCACAGCCATCCGTCCCCTGCAGGACTTGGCTAAGGTCCTTTTTCACAGCATGACAGTGCAGTGCAAAATGGAGCCATTACATATACTGCTGTACTGACCGGGTCCATTAGACTTAAGGTTAGGTTACTGACACCACTCTCTCCTACATTAACATTCAACATGAAATAAATGTCTCTGAAGTAATCTACCGTCAACAACTCAAGGTAGAAAAAGAAGCAAGTCAAGCTCACTATGAGAATTAACAGTAATATACAAAAGAGTGCTGGGAAGGGTGGGCTGTGGGAGACAGAAAGAACCTCACATAATATGCAGTGGATGTAGTACTCCAAGTCTTTGTAGTAAAACTAATCCTAAAGTGTTCTAGTAGCAGTAAGAACAATTCCTTAGAAAAACTGAAAATATCTGGAGCATCACCGCCACTAAACCCCCACTATAGCAATCATTATCATTATTATCATAAAGGCTTAGTTGGCCAGCACAACGGGCTGGAAGGACTGGTTAGGATATTGCAAGTTGTAACCCCCTAAACCCTCCACAAATGGTGGCTTCTCCATGTAAGAGATTCCAGCGCTGCCCCCGATGATGCCCACGCCCTGGGCCGGCGCAGGGCTGGTGAAGGGATCAAAGGACGGATGGGGGTTTACAGGATGGGGGGGCTGAAAGGAGCTGGCATGGGGCGGCATGGGCTGGGTATCCGTGTCGAAGTACAGGGGCCCCGGGGATCCTGGGTAGACAAACTCTTTGGCGTTGGGGGAAAGCTGGCTGGGGATAGGACCGCCGAGGGAGTGCAAAGAGAGAGACAGGGGCTTGTGCTTCAGAAGCTCTGGTGGGGTGATGGTGGTAGGGGAGCGGGAGAGCATCCTCTGTGGAGGAGGCACTCCGGCTGCCACACCAGAGCCCCCGGCTGACCCAGACCCACTGCATTTCTTCATCTTAGTGGAGCCGAACTTAGTGGCGGCGAAGCTGGCAGTGGTGAAGGTTATGGGCTGCAGAGGAGGACGGTTGGGAAGAGCAGACGACTGTTGTTGCTGCGGCTGGGCAGGGAGGTAGGACATCGCTCCCATGGGAGGAGAAGGAGTAGAGGTGTTGGACGAGTGAGCAGTGGGGGTGCCGGAACTTGGGTAGCTAAACAGCCCAGGGCAGGGTTGGGCAGAGAGAGGTGTGGGTGAGCTGGAAAGAGACGACAAGAGGACTGGGGATGCCTGCCCCCCGATTGGCACAAACACCTGAGCATCTGGGTTGAAGCCTAAACTCTTGGCCTCTTCTACCTCCACATCACCCTGACTCTCTCCGTTCAGCACCTCCGCCCGTTCACCGTCGCTACCAAGGCCCGGGGGGTCCTCCAAGTATAGCACTTTCACGGCACCCTTCTCCCCGATCTGGTAGGAAACCTCATAAGGGTCAATCCAGACGCTGAGATCCACGGGAACATTGGCATGCACTTCCTCAGTGTCAAGACCACTTCTCCTGGCCGCCAACTCCACCACAGGATCCCTCGGTGCTCCCAGGTGGAGGCAGCGAAAGGCAGAGCCCCGGAGAGGGGACTCTGGATACCAATGGCCCTCAAAACGAGACACCAGAATTCTCTCCAACTCCTCACCAAACAAGTCAGCTCGACGCCGGGGCAACTTGTTGTACAGGTAGGACACAATGAAGTTGAGGGCAACCTTCACCTCTAAATGCATGATTGCCCCAGATTATGCTGTCTTGGTGGTATTGTCAGAATTATAGCTTAAGTCTGGAAACTGGGGCAATGAAACACTGGAGATACAAGTTATTTGGGTTAATGTAAAGTGTATAACACTTATATTGTCACCATGGTGAAGGCACCTGGCTTGAACGTAGGATCTGGGAGTTCTAATCTGAGATGGGAGCACCGTTGAAAGGTCCTTTTTGTTTGACAATTCTGTCAGGTCTGTAAGAAGAAAAAAAGGGAAATTGTTATTTATGCCGTAAGAAACAAAAGATATGTAAAAAACACAAGATATTATTTATAAAAGGCACCAGTTAGGGAAAAAAAATAAAAACATTTTCACAATCCACTCTATGGCCCTTACCTACTTAACCATAATACTAGTGAGAAGAACCAATAGTTCCACAATTGATCTCTGCTTTGTGGGACAGAGTGACGAGGGCGATGTGAATTAAGTATAAGCATATGACAGATGCGCCGATGTTGTTCCATGATATGCATTATAATCTGAAAGTGATCCCAGAGCCACCCCTGCCAGATGTCGAATGAAAGGGCGACTTTTATTCAACGTGCAGAATTCCAGTGAAAACGCGATGGGGTGTGTTTGTTTGGGACCAAATCCGCCGATTGAGGCCAAGTGTAAAATGGCAGGGCGGCTGGTGAAGCTGCAGAACTGCCTTTCCCATCATGCACCACGGCCAGCGCCCCCCTACCCACCCACCTGCCCCAAACATAAACATTCGCAAAATGCACTTGGCTGGAAAGTCACATTCAACGAAACGCGATACACAATTGGGTTATATTGAGTATAATTCAAATGGAAGGACATGAGCATAAAGGGTTGACTTTATGGTTACGGAGTCGAGAATGATAAGGTATACACTCGTTCCCAAATGAAGACCGTATTACCGATTTAATGGGGGGGGGGGGGTAGTTAACCTTTAATCCAGTTTCAAGAACATATTTAAGAAATTATGTGCAATTCTTATGGGAAAGTGAGTGAATACAAATGGCCATCTTTCATGGGTGAGATCCTCCAGCTCCAGCGGGAATGGCCGCTTTACTAAATAAAACACACCGGGTTTATCTTTTAAAGGTCGTGTGGGAAGAATATGCCGCAAACGACTTCAAACCCAGCGACTGTCGAATTATCAAATGTTTCCGAATTCCAATGTCACCCAATGTCATTTTCCGCAAAGCCTGTTTTAAAAGAGAAGGCCTATAGCCCGTTAAGATACATGTTCTTTCTCCCCAATAATAAACGCCAGATGCCATAAGTCGCCCTTGGCTTTTCGCAATGTCCGTACAACATTCAACCACCGCCGTCACTCCCCAGTAGTCTTATTTTCATTATTATTATTAATAATAATAATAATAATAATATATACATTTTTACACATTGCCTAGTGCAGGGACTACATGTTATCGTTTAGGCCCGTTTTGTCCGTATCGCACCCCATAGACTGCATTTGTTTACATAATCACAACAGCGCTGCCTCTTCCAGTGTATACAAAGCCGATCTTTTCAATGGTCAGCGACTCTGGTGCGATTTAACATCTCTGAAAGCCCACGTTCTCGAGATCTTATCTAAATCCAACATTTACACACGCCTTCCATTAGAAATAGTTTGGCATAGACGTAGACAATTGGGCAAATCCCTCTTGCAATAGGCCATTGCAAATAAGCATATTATACAAAAAGCACCAGTAAGTCACGAATCGCTGACAGTGTATCAGGATTTCGCTGTAACAAGCAGAGGACTGTCTTTACCGAGCTGTCACTGTCAATTCAATTGGAAAAGATGAAGTGAGGAATATTCCATCACGGCACTCGACTGAGAACGTGCTTTTAGGGAAGAATTAAGTCGCCTCACGTCGGTGGACAACACAAAGGAAGAGACCAAACCCATTCAATTTAGGTTGGAAGTTAATTCATATTCTCTCTGCAAGACAAACAATCCACCACAGAATGAATGAACTGTACATATCCGGCTTTCAGACGGTCAAGTACCTACATTTTTTAAAAGGCGTGGGGAGAGAAACCAAAATCACAGAGTAAACACGCAAAATGTTTGTTTTGCCAGCCCCTGCACATTTAAATGTTCTTTATAGGCCTACTTACTGGCGACGAGCTGGACTACTCTCTCCGCCTTGTCCTTCCTAAAAGCGTAAACCTCGGCCACGTACGGGTGTTTCTCCTGCAAAGGCTCACCAGCAGATGTCTCGGCCCGGTTTCCTTTGTTGTTGTTTTTTTTTGTTGTTTCTTTCTTTTTAACTCGAATCCCAGTTATAAGAGGGTAAAGGGACCCGGGTTCCAGGGATCCCAGTTCGCGAGCTGCGTGCTGGGAAAACTTTGCTGTTTGACATCCCCGCGTATTTATACAGCTTCCTTCGCCCACACCCCCAGCATGGTGACTGACACACACTGGAACTACTTTCCATGTTGTAATTTTTATGCCCGTGACATTAGCCCAGTGAATAATTTATTGTCATTCTCGATATTTTATGAAACAAAAAAAAAAAATACTCGACACGTTTTTTGTTTTTTTTATTGTTGCTGTTGTTTTTACCATGGCTTCAGTGGAGTAATTCGTTCAGAACGCTGTCTCGCACAAGGTGTTAAAATAGCGGATCTAGTTCGTGTGGCGGGAGGATATTTGTGGTTTCGCGTGGCGCTGATCCATTGCTAAAAATACAAGCGGTGATAGCAACAGAGCGTCCATTGGCTGAGATGGGGGCGGACCTTCACGTTATTGGGCTGTGGTGTCCATTCAGAAAGCGGGGTAAAATGTCATTTAGCAGGGCTTGTGGGTAATGGCGTTCATAAAAGATAGCTAAATAATGCGAGGTGATATGTCGTGAATTTCAACTTTTAAATTATTAAGAAAATAGGTGTGAAAGAGTTGTTTGTAAATTGTTCATGCATGGAATTTTTAGAAGAACTGCTTTCAAATGAAAAAAATATATATTACAAATCGAGTGCTGCAGGAATAAGTACTAAAACCCGGAAATTGGTTCGTATTTTGCCACTTCCGGTTCCCTCATCTGAACGTCAATGGGTTTTTGAATGTGATTTTGGTTAGAGGCCTGAAATAAGCTCTGTGGTTATCACAAGCGCAAGAGATTTTTCACGTTTCTGTTCCACGACATAAAAAACGTCAGTAAATACCCCACTGGTGAATTTTTAAGTTTTTACATGTCTTAAAACAGGCGGTTGCTAACAAGTGGCTAAATGAGACGACAGAGACTGTCAGCGACATTAAACGTCACGCCAAACAAGAAAAGTCATCTACTCAATAGTCTGCCTTTAGAGCCTCTAGTTGTGTTTATACCATGCACGCAAACTATTCTAACTCAAACTTTCCAATAAATTAAATGACAAGTTTGAAACTTAGTGATGGTGGTGTTGAAGGCATGCGATCGTGGTGTAGTTTGCTCAAAGCCTATCGTTCGTTGTTTTTTTTTTTAATACTGCCGATTGCATTTAAGCTTCAAAAATCATAGAAGTGATACGTGTTAATTTGTGAAGATTATCGTGCCGCAGCAAAACTTGACGTATCATAAACTTTTGTTTGCCACAGAGCTTACTGTCTACAATTATCCAAAAATCCAATGGAAAAATCCCATTGACTTTTGGTCGAGGGAAGCAGGGCGACGCTGACCTCCGGGTTGGCCTACAAAAAAACATGATCTCGCAGCACTCTATAACATGGATTTTAAAGGGTGAGATAGATAGATAGATAGATAGATAGATAGATAGATAGATAGATAGATAGATAGATATAGAGTGTGTGTGTGTGTGTGTGTGTGTGTGTGTGTGTGTGTGTGTGTGTGTGTGTGTGCACACGCGCAAAATATACACCAGTGCAAAAAGACACTGAAATAAAAATAAAAAAGTTATTCAGGACTCATTCAGTCCTTGTGTAGCATGGAGGCTTAAAGTTATATATAATTCATATTTTGAATAAGGAATATACGGATTTGTCTGACAATTTTTATCAAAAAAAAAGTTTTATTTTGCAACTTTTTTTTTTATAATCAAAAACAATATCACCTCTAATCAAACAACTTCAGAAAATATTTAAAGAATATTCAAGATACTTGCATATAGACATGTGTCTTTTTGGCTCCTCATAATTAGCATGAAATAAGCATTCCATTATAAAATAACGGGCTCGTATAATAGTCCCAGTGACGTCATAATACGGCGACACACATCTTTGTCAGTGAACAAAATGGCGTCTTATTGTTTGACTGTCGCTAGACTGCGGGTAAGAAATTGTTATTTTATAAAGAAATGTCTTCAGTCGTGTTGGCATCAAGTACTTGTGTTGAATAAGATAAACTTTGCGATAGATTGCCATCCCGAATAGTAGTGAGTGTAAAGATAGTGAGTAAATAACAGAGAGCGGCCACACCGTTAGGCTCTCCGTCAGGTCACCCTGTCCCGGTGCGACTCTCACAGCGATATGTGGAAACTATCAGAACGACCTCAGATTTGTCAACAGCATATACTCATTTACCACACTACCGTTAATATATAGGTATTGATCTTAGTTTGACTAAACTGTGTCCGGTCGTGGTGTCAAGTGCCCAGCTGTTGGCAAGGTGATTGCAAGGTTACTGTATTTGTTGTTGCGCACATCCTCAGTGGTCCTCTGATCCTATACCATAGACTGCTGATGGTGACAAGACATGTTTTACATTACTGTCGTGCAAATTGAGACCACGTCATTTTGTTTTATATTCACATCCTGTCAATCTAGATGATTTCGCACCGTGTCTCTGTCCAGAAGTAGACCCATCGTCTGCACTAATTTACACACTTTCAGCATATAAAGACGGGCATTGAATTGACTAATGCATTTGCTGGATTTTGCAATATTGTTTTTCTGCTGCTTGTTGTGGGATCCTCTTGAGTTGTTCCTATTGCTTCGACTGACTTGTCTAATGGCGCCCTGTGCAGATTTTTCATGTTGTTTGTTTATTTATTTAAACATAGAGGCTGGTGAAATTCGGCGAGGGCCCCTGAGTATATTTAGAAACCTAGAAATGGCATTTGGTGTAGCCGAGTCTGTAAAATTTTGTATATGCTTGTGGTCTGTATTTGTGTTAGTTATAAAATACATCTACTGATGCACATACTTGGACACATACTATAGACCTCATAGATTTTTATACCTACCTCCTTCTGTATAGCTGTTGTCTGTGAAACCACACCCTTTACCCTAAATGGTGTAAAGTGTTGTTAAATGATATAAATGCTGGCCCAAACACTCGTGAAATGTAGCTTCTGCTTTAATTACTTCTATTTGTTCCACTCTTCTCACCTTTTAGCTGGCCCTTGGAACAGGGGCGAGGCGTATTCATGTCTCTGCAGCTTTCAGTGCTAAGGCGCAGGTGGCCATGAGCCGCTTTGAGCCTGGCTGCACTGTCAACTATGAGAAGATGCATGACAACATCAAAATTGTTCGTAAGAGGTAAAACGCATTTGCATTTGCCGTTGAGATGTGAGGGTATGACATGTGTTAGAGCCACACTTTGAGTGTGTTGATATTTACAGTGACCAATCAGACCACTTACAGATCTAACTATTAGCTGTAACTATTTTTTATTATTATTTCTTTTTCTCCCTTATTGATTTAGCTGACAGGAATTGTGTTCATAAATCATCGTATCTGCAAAGTACCACAGTTGGCCACAAGGTCAACTTTCACCTGTAATCCATGGACAGGTGTCTGATGGCTATGTATTTGTTTAAACTGATATTTGTTGTGGATTACTTTTTCATACGAATATTTTAAGTCAGTTAATGAGAAGTCATTATTGATCATTTTGAATTAATTAGCAAACCATTTGCATGTCAGATTATATTGACATAACCCATATTCATAGAGCCTTGCTAATATATGAATAAATAGAAGTGACTAATATTTTCAATATAATATTTTTTAATTAATGCAGGCAAGTTGCATCTGGACACTCATCCATAATCCATGAAATTGCTATGCAGGACTAAAATATTACTAATATTAAATATTCATATATTGTATATTATTAAATACTTATCTTTCAGTGTATGTTATAGCCCACATGGAAAACAACTGCTATTGTATGTGCCGAATTTTACAGTCGTAACATACCCATCCACTCCGTAGGCTGAACCGCCCGCTCACCCTGTCTGAGAAGATTGTTTACGGTCACCTGGATGACCCTGTGGGGCAGGAGATCGACCGCGGTCGCACCTACCTGCGCCTGCGTCCAGACCGCGTGGCCATGCAGGACGCCACAGCACAGATGGCCATGCTTCAGTTCATCAGCAGTGGGCTGCCCAGGGTGGCCGTACCCTCCACCATCCACTGTGACCACCTGATTGAGGCCCAGGTCGGAGGAGCTCAGGACCTGCAGAGAGCTAAGGTTTGGACAGAGGATCGGCATGGGGCTGGGGAGTGTGAAAAAAGAAGAGGAGGGGGGCTGTATAGTGGAAGTGCAGTCCATTTAGCTCCAGATTGGAACCATAGTTCATTGTCCTCCTAGAGATGTGCATTTTCACTGTCACATATTTTTAGGTTTGTCTAATTCAAATGCAACATTTCCTTGTATTTAAAATTACTATTGTATTGAATATTGCATATAATAATGCTGCTATTTTAAGTTGGTGGAACCTTGACTGCTGCTCCAAGGCAAATACAAGTACCATAAAATTACATTTCTATATATTTATTTATATTTCCGATTGGCCAAGTGTGCTGCATAGTCATGGTGCCTAGAGGGTGAGTTGAGTAACAGATTAGGTGATTGTTTAAGGACTGTGGACAAGTTTATTCTTTGCTGTGTTATGTAAAGGGGGATGGCGGGCTAAAAATAGCTTGTCCTCAACCAAAGCCCTAACTGCTGACCTGTTAACATTTAACCAGGACATCAACCAGGAAGTCTACAACTTCCTTGCAACGGCTGGAGCCAAATATGGTGTTGGCTTCTGGAAACCCGGCTCTGGGATCATCCATCAGGTATGCTACTGTTGTTTTTGGATGCCCTGCCTGAAACAAAGTTTGATATTTTGGACTATATTTGTCTCTATATGACAACAGTTGTGACTCAAAACATTCTCCATTGATTACATCTAGACCAACATATATGAACTGGATACAGATGGTGTTGGGTATTGGATACCATCAATTTATAGCTTTGGATTCCAGTCGTACATTCCATTCCTCCTTCATTAGTTGAAGGCTCTTGGAGTATTCCATTCCACCAAATCGATTTAAATCTTAATCAGAAATGTATGAATGTTATTATTACTGTCCATGGATGACTGTCTTTTCTGGTGTGACAGATTATCCTGGAAAACTACGCCTATCCAGGAGTGATGTTGATTGGCACAGACTCCCATACACCAAACGGTGGCGGCCTGGGTTCTATCTGTATTGGAGTTGGAGGAGCGGACGCTGTGGACGTCATGGCCGGGATCCCCTGGGAGCTCAAGTGCCCCAATGTGAGCGCCGTGCGATGCCAGTTTTTCCCCTCATTTTTACAAGAGTAGGATTTCAATAGTTTTTTTTATCTTAAATTTAATTTACTTAAACTAAAAAAATAAAGTATTTCAGGGTTCAACCAGGTCCTTGGGGTGCTTGAAATGCTGGGTACCGAGAAGTCTAAAGTAAGAAACCTTGAAAATAGTCCCTTTTATGCTGAAGTGCTTGAAAAGTCCTTGGGAAAAATAACGTGATCATTGAAAACCTGTGATATTTACCCTGGTTTTGTTATTCAAATCGGAACGTGATAAAACATTTCTAGAATCGCTTTTACAACATCGATTATGCCAGGGAAATCCTACATGGTTGGAAATAGACACTTGTCCGGCATTTGTCATCAGTGGGAAAGGTAAAACCTGTGTTTCTGCCCCGAGTCAAATGACCCTGCAATAGACAGGTTTTTATCGGCTCCACCTTCGATTGGCTCTGATGTGAACATGACACCCGGGTCGACACGCTAATTCTGGCCCCTTTACTGGTGCTATGCGATGCGCATTGACGTTACATACGTTGGTGCATTAATAGACAGGAATATCCATGTATCATTCAATCATTTTTGCTACAGTAGCTCTCAGACCAGACAGGCTAGACTTCACTCCCCATGTGCATCAATGAGCCCACGGGCACCCATGACCCTGTCTCCGCTTTAACGGTTGTCCTTTCTTGGACCACCTTCAGTACAACGTCGGTACTAACCACTAAATAGCGGGAACACCTACAAGACCTGCCGTTTCGGAGATGCCCTCATCCAGTCGTTTAGCCATCACTATTTGGCCCTTGTGAAGGTTGCTCAGATCCTTACGCTTGCCCATTTTTCCTGCTTCCAATGCACCAACTTCAAGAACTGACTGTTCACTTGCTGCCTCATATATCCCACTCCTTGATATGGGCCATTGGGACAAGATGAGCAATGTTATTCAGTTCTCCTGTCAGTGGTTTTAATGTTGGCTCATTGGTCAATGGCTCATCGGTGTATATAATATTGTACAATGAGATTAAAATTATATTTTATTTTGACCAATAAAAGTTACGTTGAAAATTCATTATATTTGTTTTGTGTTAAGTCCTTACAATAATAGTGCCTAAAAAAAGTACTTTAAAGTCCATGAATTTCATTTTGTGATGCCAAAATGAGCCCTGGTATTTCCTTAACATTGTTTTCTCTTTTTGCCATATTTTTGCCCTCTATATTAATCTTTACATCTATCTTTTCAGGTGATTGGCGTGAAGCTGACGGGCAGCCTGTCTGGCTGGACATCTCCCAAGGATGTCATCCTGAAGGTGGCAGGCATCCTGACTGTGAAGGGAGGCACAGGGGCCATTGTAGAGTACCATGGACCTGGTGTTGACTCAATCTCCTGCACAGGTAAGGACGATACTTTCTTCGGGTTTTGGGTATGAATCATTTATGTTCAAATGTTGTTCATCTCTTTACTGTTACTCAATCACTTTCAGTCTTAGCGCCTCTTGTTATAGAGCAATCAACCCCCCTACACACACTCCTCGTTTTAAAGTATTCTATTTTACATGGAGGCTTGGGGTAAGTTTTCTGCCCCTCTTTTTGTTTTTCCAGGTATGGCCACAATATGCAACATGGGAGCTGAAATTGGAGCCACCACCTCTGTGTTCCCTTACAACCACCGCATGAAGACCTATTTGGAGAAGACTGGCCGTGGAGGTCAGTGTTGACAATTCTGAATTCCCAAATATACTCGTTAGACTATTGATTGAGCGACAAGCAGCTTTTTAGCAGAAGGGAAAGGGGCCCAAAATAGGACCGTACTATGGGTCAAAACCAGAAAATATAAATTTAACGTTGAAAGATCTTCCAGTCAAAAGAGGCCAGTCCTCATTGTCAATAGGGAGAGAAAAAGGCAGTTGTGCGCTATCTAGAATGTGTCCCAGTTTATCACATTGAGTTTGCTGAACATTAACTATTTTATTAAAAAACTTAAAATAATCAAGCCATTATTCTCTCTTGTTTACCCACTCATAGAGATTGCCATGTTATCTGATGAGTTCCAAGACGACCTGGTCCCGGATAAGGGCTGTGAATACGACCAAGTCATTGAGATAAACCTGAGCGAGGTGAATAAACACCCAAAACAGTTTGTTTTCTTGAAATTATTGGTAGAACTCAAGACACTATGCCCACTATATACACTATACACTATATCCATTTTGATCCCAGAAGCGGGCGTGTTTTCATCTTCATTAAGTCTTGTTGAAGGAACTACCTCCACTCTCCAGTTAAAAAATGCATTAGTGATGAAGAGATGGTTAAGATAAGATAACACATTTGATTTATTCCGATGGGGAATTCAGGACCACACTTTACCATAGTTGACATACTTTTATATATGTCTTATGGGCTAATTTTGTAATGTCTGATGGATGCATAAAAAAACATGGAAATTGATTAATTAACATTTGAAAACTGTTAAACTCTGTGAAACATTCCTACATCAAATAGTTACGTTTACCATCCGTACGTTGTATGATCAATGCTAAATCGCCTTTGACTGCACCTGTTCCATCTGGACTGAGCTTTAAACTCTAAACATTTCTTTCCTCCTGAATCAGCTGAAGCCCCACATTAACGGACCGTTCACCCCTGACCTGGCCCACCCGGTTTCCGAGGTCGGGGCAGTGGCTCAGAAGAATGGCTGGCCTCTGGAGGTCAAAGTGGGTCAGTATCTGCCCCATGGCACGATACGGTTACCAATACATTCCAAATGGAATGCTTTGTCTTGTGAAATATGATACCTGCAAGCGGTATTACTGACCCAGACCACGACCGGTTAACATTACAATTCTGTCATTTGGTGGCTACACTCACAGCGGGATATGTTCCCAGAATGCAGAGAAGATTATACTAGAATCACAGCCTTATAATATAAATAGGGAATCATTTCATTATAATGTGTATAAAGAATGTGTTATTACACTCTTGGTGGATTATTGTGGTGACTGCCCCAGATCTATATTCCTCCCTCTTTCTAGTAAAGCTATACTTTCTATTATATGAAAAGAAATATGTATCTCTGTAAGTCAGGTTTCTTAACAGGCCCTTGAGGTACTTGAAGTAGTTGAATTTTGTCTTCGAAAAATGCAGTACCGGAATACTTTGAAAATAGCCTCCTTTGTGCTGAAATGCTTGAAAAGTCCTTGAATTTAATAATTTGATAATTGAAAACCTGTGAAACTAAACATTTTCCAGAATCGCTTTTATGAATTCGATTTTGTCAGGGAAATATACATTTTGTCAAGCACGGTTGGAAATTAACGCATATAATAGTAGATGATGAGATGGAAAAAAATAGACTGACATTAGGATTATATTTTAATCAATAAAGATCACATTGAAAATTTATTATTTGTTTTATATGAAGAAATGGTGCTTAAAAAAGGCACTTTAAAGTCCTTGAATTGTATTTTGTGATTTCAGAATGAACCCTATTAAGAGTACTGATATTATCTGTCATTGGGTTTTGCTTCTTTCCTGTTACTTTTAATTGTATGGGTTTTGGGAATAATTTAAACCAGCTAAAGTGAATCAGCTAAATAAGCCATAGTTGTTTAAATAACAGAATCTTCAAATTTTAGGGGGGAGCTACCCCCGTTAAAGCATTATGGTGGAAACTCTTGTGTGTCCTGACTCCTTTGTCTTGTGCCCTCTCTGTGTAGGTCTGATTGGCAGCTGCACCAACTCCAGCTATGAGGACATGGGCAGAGCTGCCTCTCTGGCCAAGCAGGCTCTGGACAAGGGCCTGAAGTGCAAGGCCCAGTTCACAGTAACCCCCGGGTCTGAGCAGATCCGCGCCACCATCGAGAGGGACGGATATGTGAGTGTTTCACATTTTCCTTCATTGGGAAAATGCAAATTAACAGTTTGAACTTTCATCATGAAAATAGTAACCTCCTCCAACCAAGTAATGATAATGCCTAAGGAGTGTCGGTTGCACTTGAACGCTCTGCTTCTTTATTAAGTGTCTTCAAAAGAGACTTGGACCAAATTCACAGCCTTCCTTTTCGTCTCCAGAGGATTCTGTTGTATGGAATGTATTTTCCTGAAAGAAACATCATACGTTCATCAACATCAACATCATAGCTGTTACGGTATTGTCTTATTTTCATGCCCCCCTCTTCTTTCCAGGCTAAGATCCTGAGTGATGTTGGGGGCGTGGTTCTGGCCAATGCCTGTGGACCCTGCATTGGCCAGTGGGACAGGTAGGCTCCATGCTCCGTTCCTGTCCTCCTCGATGGAAACATTGCTCTGTAACTGGGTTGCACAGCAGACTGAACTGTTTCTTGTATTTTTACCCCCCCCCCCTTTTTTTTTATTTTATTTTTTTATAGGAAGGATGTGAAAAAGGGAGAGAAGAACACTATAGTCACGTCCTTCAATAGGAACTTCACTGCCAGAAACGACGCCAACCCTGCCACCCACGCTTTTGTCACCTCTCCTGAGGTAAAGAGCGGGAAAAACATGAGTAGTTACAGTAAGAGTGAAATTCTGTGTCAATATTTTTACATAGTTTTACAAAATGGATGAGGTCAATGATTACATTTTGTGGAATTGTTCAAACAAATCATCTTGTATGATGAGACTACTACCAGTACTATACACCGATCAGCCACAACATTAAAACCACTGATTTATGTAAGTGAAGTGAATAACATTGCTCATCTCATTCCAATAGCAACTGTCAAGGTGTGGGATATATTAGGCAGCAAGTGAACAGTCAGTTCTTGAAGTTGATGTGTTGGAAGCAGGAAAAATGGGCAAGTGTAAGGATCTGAGCCACTTTGACAACAAAACCAAAAGTGGTCCAAGGAAGGACAACTGGTGAACCGACGACAGGGTCATGGTCGCCCAAGGGCTCATTGATGCGCGTGGCGAGTGAAGTCGAGCCCGTCTGGTCCGATCCAACAGAAGAAGAAGCACAAATTGCTGAAAAGTTAATTCTGCTATGATAGAAAGGTATCAGAACACACAGTGCATCACAGCTTGCTGTGTATGGGGCTGTGTAGCTGCAGACCGGTCAGAATGCCCATGCTGACCCCTGTCCACCGCCGAAAGCACCTACAATGGGCACGTGAGCGCCAGAACTGGACCATGGCGCAATGGAAGAAGGGGGGCCTGATGAATCATGTTTTCTTTTACATCATGTGGATGGCCGGGGTTAGGGTCCGATGGAGCATCTGTGGGATGTGCTGGAACAACAAGCCCGATCCATGGGAGCCCCACCTTACAACTTACAGGACATAAAGGATCTGCTGCTAACGTCTTGGTGCCAGATACCACGGGACACTTGTGGAGTTCATGCCTTGACGGGTCAGAGCTGTTTTGGCGGCACGAGGTGGACCTACACAATATGAGTGGTTATTTTTGTTGGTTTTAATGTTGTGGCTGTTCGGTGTATGCCATCAGTGGCAGAGTCAGGTGATTTTCAATGGGGTGGCCAGGATAGGACAAGTGTTTTTTGTTTTTTTTGGGGTGATGCGGAAATCACTATTATATAAACAAAAAAACGCGTCTAACTAGAAAGTAAGTGGCTATTTTAGGCAGCTACAAGCTTACACTATATGTACAAAGTACAAGTGTCCCAAGCTAGAGTATTACTACTGTTCTGAGAGGGATCAGGGATACAGATACACAGACAGATACATAATTAAAAATTGTTTTTTAATCAATAGTCTGATTACATTATACGTAACTAATAAATATAATAAACATATACATAAAACCAAGAATTCTTGTTTCAGAATAAATGTCACTTTTCAAAAAGCTGCAAAATCATTTGAAAGTAAATCACAATAGCGCTTAAAAGACTGACTATAGAGGCCTTGCACTGGATGGATGTATGGATGTATAGTTCTCTTACTTCCAGCATGGCTGCCTGTAACCATTGGTAACCACTTTCAAAAGGAAATGCCTAATTTCTGTGCAGTGGTAGAGTAGGTAAAACATTGGAAAAGCATGAAATTACTGTTCTACTGTGATTTGTTTACCAGATCCACAAGTCCAATACAAAATTATTACATTTATGTTGATAGACATCTCATATATCAACACATAGCAATTGTTGTTTTGCACATCGGAACCATGTTTTCTTCCAACATGGTCTCAACTTTTACATTTGAGGTCTGTTTCAAAAACTGTGGCCCTCTGAGCTAGAACATAACTACTAAACTTCACGTATTATTCATTGTCAACACAATTCATTTAATTGCAAAAACTCTATAATGCCAACATTATACTTATAACAAAGGCAATAATGTATTTTCTTTTGGATCCACCTGTCTCAAACGAATGCTCATAGGCAATAATATTTCCTTTTGAATCCCTCAGTCTGCAACATGTACATATGACATGACTGTGTCACACATTCATTCGTTTAGACTCCACACTTAATACACCCAGATTGCTCAGTCTATCATCATCCATGGTAGATCTTAGGTTGGTCTTAACCAGCCTTAGCGTGGAAAAGCTTCCTTCACAGGCAGCAGTACTCACAGGTATGGCAAATTGCAATTTTGCATAATCTGAAGAGCTCATGGAATACTGCTTTAAATGGTTCAATGATTGTGGTTAGATCTACTATGCTAGAGGGCTTCTGTATACAAGATTTCACTTTCCTCTCTGATTCTTTTTGTTTGGTGTACCTCATGTCTGAGGTCTTCTATGCTAAATTCATAAATAGAGGCAAATAAGATGAGCCTCAGTAGAGTTTCGAGCCTGGCAAAATGTAGTGCTTTCAGCATTTTACTCTTGGATACCCATCATTATTTCACAATTTGGTTTTGAGAATAGTCTATTTCGCTCACTCAGCATGTTATCGAGGAAAGGGTCTACGCAGAACGCTCACCTAATGGGGCCATTACACTATGTCCATCTCACTCTGTTTTGTCTTTCTTTTTGGAATAGATTCTGCCTCAACATTGCATTGTTCACCAGTATTTAAGACTTCTTTCCAGAGCCCTTTGAAAAAGTATTTATCCCTGTAATCTTCAAAACAATGCACAAGGGCTTCAGCTAGATCCGTAGATGAATCTAAAACAAGAGATGGAGACTGAAGAATGTCAGAGACATCTTGCAAAACCAAAAACCTTAGTTCACGTCCTCCAAAAGGCCAATGAACAGTTCTATCACCGCTGTTTTCTGAAGCTATTTCTTCAAGGACACGGCTCATAGCAGGTAGTCTATTAAAGGGAACCTATTACGCAAAACCCACTTTTTCAGTGCTTGTCCACATACTGTACATTCGGGTCTCTGACGGCCGACTGACATTCAAAATGTGAAATAAGACAACCGAGTCAGTTTTTTGTGAACTGTCTGTTTCAGAAAACATGTGGTGAGATAAGCCATTCAGATTTGAAGCCCCTTCCTACGTCAAGTGGGGCGTCAATAAAATTAGAACCACGCTCCATCTGAGTAACTCAAAGCTAAGCTGCTCTGTTGTTGGCTTAAAGAGCGGCATAAATTTTATATAAGAAAAAGGATTTAATACCAACTGTCCGTGACAAAACTGCAGAAGGTGTGTGTGTGTGTGTGTGTGTGTGTGTGTGTGTGTGTGTGTGTGTGTGTGTGTGTGTGTGTGTGTGTGTGTGTGTGTGTGTGTGTGTGTGTGTGTGTGTGTGTGTGTGTGTGTGTGTGTTCCTCCAAACAAATCCATAGATGTGTTTATTTTCCGACGTTTCTGTAATTGAGTGAAACAAACAAAAAAAAAAAAAAGCCCCAAGCCCCGTCGTATCCTGTGGTGCTCGAAGCTCCGCACTGCTCCGGACACTGTGGTGCAAGTCGGAACAAACTTGTAAATGAGGCCTTGTATATCTAATAAGGGAAGATTGAAGCAACTGGATTGCTTATTTCTCCCCTCAAATTAGTTCAGAAACAGATTTTAGTGAACTGATAAGGTGAAATCGGTGAAGGTTTACAGAGAAATTCTACGCAATCCAGAGTAAAGCTCAAATCCCATTGGCTCATAGAACTAGGGGCCTTAGAAGTGTGGCTCCACCCACAATAAACACCTATTATGGAACACTATGGTTTTGAGGCATGTTACAATGGCTTGAATACATAGTGGTAAACAGAGTGGTATTTTCAGCAAAAAACTTGAAAAACGTGTCGGTGACCTCAGACCTTATAAGAACTTGTTGAAAAGGAGTATAATAGTTCCTCTTTAAGTACAAAGTACAGTACGGCAAGCTATATGCCGGCAGGTCCGCCTTAAAGGTCTGCTCTACCACCTCCTTTATATGAGATTGAACGCCGGAGTGCTTGCCACTCATAACGGAAGCATCATCGTAGGCTTGCCCAACCAGGTTAGTTCCGTACTCAAGGCCATATCTCTCAAGGATTATTTTGACGCCGTCCATTCTATTCTCTCGGACACGATATCTCAGGTTGAAGGAATTTCTTCAAATTTGGCACAAACGTCCACTTGGACGCAAGGATGTACTGATTGGATTTTGGTGGCCAAAGGTCAAGGTCCCTGTCCGTCCCATTCTCGTGAACACAATATCTCAGGAAGCCTGGAAGGAATTTCATTACATCCGGCAAAAAACATCCACTTGGACTCAAGGATGCACTGATTGGAATTTGGTGGTCAAAGTTGGAAGTCACTCTGACCTCACAAAACATGTTTTTGGCCATAACTCAAGAATTCATACTCTTAATAATGAATTTCATACAAATGTCTAAAGGATAAAGCGACGAAGTGGTGACATTTTTTGTCCATAAGGTCAATTTCACTGTGACACCATCATGTTCTGCAAAAACACCTTTCTCACAATTATTCAACACTATAACTCAGGAACAAAAGGGGAGATTGTGACCATATTTCACATTTGGTCGGATACTGAAATGGTGACACTAATCTTGGGTGCCCACTAGGGCGCTGCGCTTATCGGTGTTATACGATTATTTCGCGTATCAGCGCTCATGGTCATCAAATAAAATTAAAAAAAATTGAATTTGTAAAATACTAAGCATGTTATCAATACTTAGTCGGACGCTACAAAAATGAAAGTGTCTGCTCTCCCCGTTGTAAAACTTCTAACACCTTTGTGCCTCCTGAACAGTTTACTTATGAGAGATAACATGACCTTGTTTTTGCACGATGCATATTTACTATTTTTTCCTCCTGGCATGCTAGGGGCTCTACATTTTGCCAAATAGACACAGTTATGGGTGGAATAATTAAAAGCATTGAAAAGCAATCTTCCTTCTAATATTATTAGTTTACCTCTAATCATTTTTTGGTTTACTAGACTTGCCAGTCTTAAAGTCAAGTCTCCAGAGGTACTCGTGGGTGCAAACCTAATTGGGCGTGAGCCCACCTAAAATGCATCCTAGGTGTGTTGCGGCTGTACAGAAATGGTTCCGCCTCAAGGCACGGCATTAACGACTGGGGTGGCCCGTACGGTTGCCACTGCCACCCCGCAGATCCGCGCTTATATGCCATTGCCATGCAATTTCTGCAGACAGACCGATGTGCATAGGTGTTTTGTTTTAAAAAGGATGTATGACTATTACCTAAATCATTCTGATGTATTGTAGATTGTCACTGCCATGGCCATCGCAGGAACCCTCGACTTCAACCCTGAGACGGACTACCTGACAGCCCCCAACGGAGAAAAGTTCAAGCTGGAGGCCCCCACCGGTGACGAGCTGCCCAGCCGGGATTTTGACCCGGGCCAGGACACCTATCAGCACCCACCCACAGAGAGCAGCAAAGTCAAGGTCATTATCCGTTCTTCTTGAAAACAAAGACAGGAACGGTAGACCAGAAAACACATTTCGTAGGTTTGCGTTGATGATTATATGATTCTAAACATTTTGGATTCTGCACACACACAAAGGTGGATGTGAACCCCTCCAGCAACCGTCTGCAGCTGTTGGAGCCCTTCGACAAGTGGAGCGGCAAAGACCTGGAAGACCTGAGGGTCCTGATCAAGGTGAGGGGCCAATGAAGGGGAGCTGGGAGGGGTGTTTATTAACTATACAGTGCAGCTTGGTGAGAGAGTATGATGATGGAACTCGAAGAAAAGAAAGCCCTGCAAATGCAATTCAAAGAGAGGTTCATTTTGAAGAAAACTAAAACTTAATTATCACAGAAACTTATACACACTGTGCAATTGCAAGAGTATTGCACAGTATATCTCATGTTTTAATCTAAAATGTTGAATTATAGGAGTGACATAATGTGGAGCTTTTAAAAATACTATACCCTCAAATGAGACCTGGATGATATTTACATCTTAATTTCCGTCCTTAGTAAGTGGAATTGAGAGGATACAAATATATGACGAGGATATTTTGAAAACAGACTGGAGCAGTCCTAAGCAGCTAATTATGATAGATAAAAAAAAAAAAAAAAAAAAAAAGCATGTACAAAGGATACCAGATATAACACAAAGTACAATATTTAATGCTGAGAAAAGACTCTCTCACTTCAAACTCATGATATGAGGTTCAAATGTCAGATATCTCTATTTTTGGACTCTGCCCCTGGTAGTTTGCTCACCACAGGTAGTGTGTTGTCAAGGTCCTGTGTGAGGATCTGGTGCAAACTAAGGGACCTTTTGTCTCTATTTAATATGAGGATCATCTATTTTTGTTCCTGTTTTTGTTTTGTTTTAGTTTGTTTTTTTCATCTCTCCTTCTCCTGTCTACCTCCCGTCTCCCTCCATTCCTCTCTCTCTGGCCATTCTTTCGCTCGCCCACACATAGGTGAAGGGTAAGTGCACCACGGACCACATCAGCGCGGCCGGGCCCTGGCTGAAATTCCGCGGCCACCTGGACAACATCTCCAACAACCTGTTGATCGGAGCGGTCAACATCGAAAATGATGCCGTCAACAAGATCAAGAACCAGCTGACCGGAGAGTACGGCGGTGTGCCCGACGTGGCACGCCAATACAAGGTGAGCCCTGGCACGTGTGCCCTCTCTCGGGGTATATAGAATCAAAATCATTCCGCCAGGTACAGTTAGTTAAGTACATTCAGTATACTAGGAATTTGTTCTGGTGAGGTTTGGTGCGTTTCACTACAGACAATTAGCATGAAAACAGTCTGAATAAATGGAGAAAATAAATAATAATAAAATAGAATAAACAGTTAGTCAAAAGTAAAAATTGTCAAATATATACAAATGAATAACTATGTACTAACCAGATTTTAATAATATGTACAGTGTAATGCCGTTGTTGTACATGATAAATCCCATTATTTACTTTATTGATTATTGACTGATATGATCATTTTATACAGTATACCAGTTTATCAAGGTTGTTATTGAGTCCCTAATAAGTTACCTGCTGGTGTTGATATTGACAATGCTCATCAAAATACATGGTACTATAAGGAAGTATGTGACTTTATTAGCACCTTTCAAGAGCAGGGACGTCACAAAGTGCTTCACAGAGGTAGATAATCAAAACATGCATGCATACATACATACAGTACATACATAAAACACAATAAAAACAGAAAACACAAAGAGACCTGCAGGTGACATAGGGCTAAAGTAGATGTAGATGTAGATCTTTAATGTAGACAGGTTGCTGACCATGCAGAGCTCTATAGCTGATGACAAGAACTTTAAACTGTATTCTGAATTTGATGGAGAGCCAGTGAAGAGCAATAGGAATCGGTGTCAAACCCTTCGGAGGACCTGGTCAAGAGTTTAGCAGCAGCATTTTGCACTGCACGTAAATGATCGCGGGATGTTCTGCTGAGGCAGGTGAGAAGGGAGTTGCAGTTATCAAGGCTGGATGTTTATAAAAGCATGAATTTACATTTCCATCTCTGCTTGAGACACAATGTTTCTCAGATGGGGGGGGAACAAACAAAACAAAAAAAAAAGAGCGAATTAAAAACTTGACATGTTTTGTCCCGACTCTAGCCCTGGTCTATAGTGACACCTCAATTTCTTACGGAGGATTTAACAGACCGTGTAAGACCAAGACCATCCTTAATCTTAGGGACAAGACTAGGAGAGGCAGAGATAATGATAGCTGTTTTGTCTGCTTTTAGCTGTAAGAAATGATCTGCCATTCAGTTTTTTATAGCGTTTAGGCAGTCATTTAAAACTGATAATATAAATATGTTTTGGGGTGTAAAAGAGACACCATAGGAGATTCCTTTAGAGTGCCTTATTAACTGTCTATGGGGAATCATATACACAGCGAACAGGATAGGGCCAAGGACTGAACCTTGGCACACCACAATACAGCGTATCAGATGAGGCGGCAAAGCTGCCTACAGAAACTGCAAAGCTCCTATCAGAGAGGTAGGAGGAGAACCACTGCAGGGCTGACCCAGAGATACCCACCCACTGTTCAAGTCTCCCAACCAAGATACGGTGGTCAACAGTATCAAAAGCTGCACTGAGGTCCAAGATCACCAGAGAGCATTCTCCTGTGTCACCATGCATCATAATATCATCTGAGACTCTTGAGAAGAGCTGTCTCTGTTGAATGCAAATGGCGGAAGCCAGACTGAAACTTACCAATAATATTGTGCTCATCTATTCAAGGTTCAAGGATCAAGGTTATATTTTTGGAGAATCGATTGAATAGCGTCTTGTTTGAATTGATCAGGAACACGACCAGATAGCAGAGAGTTGTTGATGAAAGAGGGCACAGCAAGACCAAGCGAGCCAACACTATTTTTAAATAGAGATGTTAGTAAGGGGTAAGAGGAATATTTCATACGGTTAACCATGTCAGTGAGATCTTGGGGTCTTATAGGAGACAAACTCTCCAGGATAACATTTACATTTACATTTAGTCATTTAGCAGACGCTTTTATCCAAAGCGACTTACAAGGGAGAATAACATTCAAGCTACATTGCGACAGAGACATTAGTGTAACAATAAATACGGCTAAGTAGTGCTAAGTAATTGTAGTAGTTCTAAGTAATTGTAAAAGAATCTCGGAAAATAAAGCATACATACATTCATACATATTTGTTTGTTTGTATTTTTGTTTTTTGTTTATTTGACCTATCACATTTTTAACTGGGAACATATGTCATGGTCTTTCCCCAGGCCAACGGGGTGAACTGGGTGGTCGTGGGGGACGAGAACTACGGCGAGGGCTCCAGCAGAGAGCACGCAGCCTTGGAGCCACGGCACCTGGGAGGACGCGCCATCATCGTCAAGAGCTTTGCCAGGATCCACGGTACGTTTCATGGGATACAGGAACACAGAACCAACAGTTGTTTTACCACTGTTTTACCACTGTACCTTTCAGGGAAGAGCACACAGCATTTCTCACTTGACGAAACAGACGCTTGAAAGCAAAATGGAAAGCAGAGAATTTAGAAGAGTCCCTGTGGAAAAGACTTAAGAATGCACCCTGCTATTGGGGTTTGCGAAAATTCTTGCCGTTATTTCCTCCTGATTTTTATTTTTTTATTTTTTTTATTAGATACATTTGGGAATCTGGGTAAATGCATTTTCAACTTTTATCATCTGCAATTATTTATTAGCAAAGACCAAAGTCAATCACTCTGTGTATTTAGACAATGAGTCAGATATCGTAGGGTTGGCGGCCTCCATTTTCAAGTAAGCACAATTCAAAATACAATTTGTTAAGTATTACTTGCTTGAGGAGACAGCTTTTCAGCAACTCTGATTTTGTGAGGAAGGGCATGCTGACAAATCATCATGAGTCTTTCTTTGCCCAAGAGGACCGAGCAGGACAAGAATCAATAACGTAGACAGTGTAAGCATTGTTCTCCATGACCTTGTGCTGCTGTGAAACGGATCCTTCCACCAAGGCGGAGGGCCCCCTTTTGTTACAAAATGCGAGTTCAATCTTCCCGCACTGTCTTTTGTCCCTGCTCTGGTCTTTTTTTTTTTTTTTTGGTTTGTTTTCACCCTCTTCATGCTATTCACCCTCTTGTCGCAGAGACCAATTTGAAGAAGCAGGGCCTACTGCCGCTCACCTTCGACAACCCACAAGACTACGACAAGATCCGTCCTGACGACACCATCTCCATCACAGGACTCAAGTCCCTCAGCCCTGGCAAGGTGAGCCACATCGTCTCCTGGTGGGATTATTTATTCAGTACAGCCTAGCCTTTTATTAATCATTTACAATGAACGGCCTATTGATGGTGTTCCTATTTCCTTTGAGACGCTATGGTTTCCACTCTGGTCTAAAGCAGGACAATCCCTGAAGTCCCAGTGATGTTGTAACGTTTTATGGATGAAGACGTATCGAGGGCTCTACACTCAGATCAGACGTTTTATGTAGGCTTCACAGGGTCGTTACAGTCAGGAAGCTGAACAAGCCCACCCTTATCGCTCCAACATTCACTCTGATGGTCTCCTGGTTGTTGTTGTGTTTTGTTTTGTTTTGTTTTTGTTTTTGTTTTGTTTTTTCTTTTTTTTTCACCCTCTCTTCTTTCCTCCAGCCCCTGGTGGCCGTGATCAAGCACAGTGACGGTGGCCAGGAGTCCTTCTCTCTCAACCACACTTTCAACGAGACCCAGATAGAGTGGTTCATGGCCGGCTCAGCCCTCAACAGGATGAAGGAGCTCCAGTAGTTACTGCGGAGAAGGGAGACACGGCAGAAGAAATGCAAACCAGGGGGCGAGGGGTAAATGAGTGTGAATATGCCAAGTGTGAGTGAGGGCTTTCACAGAGGAGAAATGATGGGAAACGGTAGCCCAATTTTTTTTATTTTGTGTTTCGGTTTGCAAAAGACACCTGTAGACATGCAGCACTACAGGAGGAAGTATTTTGATGCTGCCCACATATGTACACACACAAGGTCGCTGTACAGATAAAAAGCGCACACACGTACCCCTACCCACATAAGCAAATGGAAGGAAACGCACGGATACACAAGTACGCGCATCGTTTTGTGATGAGCTCTGCACCCAGTGTTTTTGTTCCCAGGCGGCGTCCCTTGTTTTTGGCAGAACTCCCCGGTCTAACTCATATTTCTTAGGCTTGTTTGGCATTCATTGACTGCGGTCCCGTAGTATGAAGCTTTCCATAACCTCAAGCGCAAACACATTTAACACGCATTCTCACACGCATTCAGACACGCACACACTCACTCCACTTACTCATCTCCACTAGTGTTTCTCTAAGTTCTTCTTCTCTTCTTTTTTTATCCATCCAACAGTATGATAAGCTGGTTAGCCCCGGGTTAACTCAAACGAATGTAATTCCACTTTCACCAGACCGCTCCTTTGTTGTGTCACTAAGTCTCAGATTGCATCACAAATTCTAATAGCAAGTATTGATCATGTTGCCCCTCCTCCATCAGGCTATGGGATATGTTGGCTTTAGACGCCATGTTGAACAAAGTTATGTTCCCTGCTCTGCCACACACGGGTGACGCGCAAGTTCCATTCCCATGCTCAATATTTCTTTTGATTTCTCTAGGCTGCATTAGCATATCGTCTTTGTGAGAGCCTTCCTCTGCATGGCCGAGTCCACATTGCACACTGCTATTGTGTTTAGTGCAAATTCCTGCCATGTTTCCTCTTAACTGAATGTGTCCTCTGTGTGTTTGAGTCAAGGTAACGCCTGTCTCCCACTCTCTGCTTGTGCCGTCCAAACTCCAACCCGACATTATAAAACTGAGGGGATGTTAGAAATTGTGATTTGTGTTTTTAGTTCCTAATAGCACAGGACTAGTAAATCTGTCAATGAACTGAATGTGTTTTTTTTTTTTGTTTTTTTTCTTTTTTTTAAATTATGCTAGTTCAGGGTCTGGCCCTTCAGTAGCCTATGAAGACACGTTGTCTTTTTACGAAACCACAAACTAAACGCACAATCTAGTGTCCAGATGCCTGTACACTGGCACTTTGTAGTGTTAGGAAAGTAGTGCTAGGTTCCCATTGCCATGCTCTGCAAATATTTCACTACTTGGCATCAAACGGTGTTGTGTGTGTGTGTGACTGACATATGTTATACAACGGGTGATATTCGTTTTAATTGTATTTAAGAGTGACACGATAACTGTATTTAAGGGTCAAATTCAGACTGGTTAGATATCAGGTCGACCATCTCGCCAGTGATGTAGATGGAGTCTGGATCTGAATCCTCCAAAGATTTCCCTACTTAGAAGTTCCTCAGTGGAATTAATAATTGGCCACATTTCCCATATTTCTTGGCCACAAAATCCCCTATATATAGAAGTCATAATGAGCTTATGTATAAATGATGGAAGATATATATATAAATATTATTGCTGCACTTTGTGTAGGGGCGTGTACATATAGGTAAGATATTAATATATGTAGAGAAAGCGCAGGAGACGTGCTGTATGCTGCCTGTCTGAATGCAGACCCTTGTGCTCTGTCTGGTCCACTGTAATATAATGATAACAACCCCTGTACTTCGTCAACATTTTTCCACAATACCCCTCCTCGCCATTCAACAAAAACAAAAAAAAACACTTTAAAAACAACGCAACATGCATTTCCGTGCGTTTTCGCCGCAAATTAAAGCATAGAAATTTGATTGTAAATGTTGGTTCTTTATCGTTGTTGCGGAATTCGGACTGATCTTGTTTATCGAATGCTTTAGTGTTGAGCCCTTGATATTTTAGTGGGGATTTTTACTTTTCCTCATTCCTGGGAATTGAAATGATTTGAAAACGGTGGAAGCCGTAAAGGTTTGCCTCGAGAAAGATGCAGTTCATTCAAGCTTGTAAATCGATAATCCAACATTTTCAGGATGATGACAACGCTTTAGAGATCTTCCTTCAATCAGAGAGTGCTCACTGCTAACAAAATAAATCGTTCACACTCTCATGTTTAATGCAGTAATCGCCAAAAATGCCTCATAACCACAGCTCATTCAAAACATGAATATAAGTCTGCAAGAAATTGTACAATATCAATTCTCCAACTATTCCCAATTTTACCAGATGAATGTTTTATTGTTTGATTATTAACATGTTATTTGTGACTGCAGAACTTATTTAAAACACTTAATTATCCTCTCAACAATACACCTTTTCTCTATACATTCTGCTCTGATCAAGCAGTTTGCTTATACTGTGATGTTAGGTAATGCAATGTTCATGTCATCTTGTTGCTGAAGCACTGCTGTAAACAGATAAATCATATTTAAAATGGCATAATCCCATAGCATTGCATTTTTTTTATATTCAGATGTGATCAGGATGTGTCTGTGATGCTTTTGGTTGACTCCCATCACAAAATGTCAAACTAATGAAAACGAATTAATGTACCATTAACAAATTCTGTGACTGTCTTGTCTGATGGGGAGAAGTTCTCCATTGATTCTCTATTGGATTCTATCGTTTTGGTATTTAATCAGATTTATTTTTTATGTGGGTGATTTGCTTACAGTGCCGAATCTGGCAAATTCACAGTGACAAACAGATTTCCAATATGAATGGTAAATTAATAAAGATTATACTTAATGTATGAACCCTCATACTTTGCTTGTGGCATGCTTATTAAAGGGCAATATTGTGAGATGCACTGTTGCAAACATCTTTCTGTCGGAGTGGACACATTCCCCACGAAGGCAAGGCAGACTGACATTCACATGAAATCATTTTTAAGGATGAACTTAAAAATGATTAAAATCTGGTTGGGGGGGAAAAACCTGCCAGATATTTAAAAAAAAAAAAAAAAAAAAAAGAAAAGCCTGTGCCTTTAAATTTGCGACATGCCGTAAATGGATGTTCTGCCGTATATAATCACGTGGGGAGATGTGTCTACTTTTACGTTGTCCGTCAGGGAGCGTATTGTTTATTTCAAGGCATATACAATTAAATGAATAAATATGCAGTCCTGAAATATAGGTAGATATCGTGCCCAGGTAAGTCAACCCTGACAGCTTGTGCTCGTGCAGTTTGCAGCGGTCGTCTCGTAACGAATGCGAGGCCCGGGGCGGCTGACGTTAAGTTCACAAACAGCAATGGAGGATGTGTGTGTGTGTGTGTGTGTGTGTGTGTGTGTGTGTGTGTGTGTGTGTGTGTGTGTGTGTGTGTGTGTGTGTGTGTGTGTGTGTGTGTGTGTGTGTGTGTGTGCGCGCGCGCGCACGGTGTGTCCAGCGTCATGTTCGTGGCGGTGGAAATGGTTGACACGGTCAGGATTCCCCCGTGGAACTTCCAGCGGCAGCTCAACGACGCCATCATTGAAGAGCTAAACAAGAAACTGGCAAATAAAGTGAGTTTGTAATCATTTGTGTGTGTACGTGGGTGGGGGCTGTGCGGTGTACACGTTGGGGAGCGGAGCACCGTCGCCCCTTCCCTTGCCCAACATGAAGTTTAGTCGTGAGCGAAAACGACACTTCTGCCTCCACAGGTGGTGTATAATGTCGGTCTGTGTATCTGCTTGTATGACATCACGAAATTGGAGGACTCCTATATATTTCCAGGGGACGGAGCCTCGCACACGAAAGGTATTGTTATTTTTAATGTTTGATACATATGGCGTTTTTAATTTTTACTAAGTGTCCCCATATAGTACACAGGCAATCAAATCCATGGCTTACCCTTATTTGTTTATTTGTTTTTATTTATTTATTTGAACCTTGCACCCTGTTTACTATTCTTTTGCATTCCGAAAATCTCGATTCAAAACCATTTTGAGCTTGTGAGGACGCCAACTTCCCTCTGTTATCAGTTCATTTCAGATACGTGGTGTTTCATCCTTTTCTTGACGAGATCCTCGTGGGGAAGATCAAATACTGCAGTCAGGAGGGAGTCTATGGTGAGTCGCGTCCGTGGTGTGGCTTTATTTCAGTCACCCTGATTCTGTGTTTGTCAGCTCTCACAGGGCTGGGTGTCGTTTAAAACGTTACGCCAATAACTTCACTCCAATAATGGTTCCTCGACAATATATATTTTTTTCAGTGACATTTTTCTTGTTACTGTACCAAAATTGCTGACTTAAAGTTCCTATATGTTTTTGATGTCACTGAAGAGACTATTTAGGTCACAGTAGGGTGACTGTGAGCCCTGAAAAACCTCAAATTATTTTTGTGAAAAATTCTCCTGGGAAACACGTGGAAATGATTAATTAAAAAATAAATGAAGATGTTTCTATAAAAATGTGGCTTTATTAATATAATCTGAGGATAGTGCTGGAAAATGGAGAATACTATTGGTGCAGACGTGAGTGAGGCTTGACTTTGAAACAAGCATCTCAGATTAAGTGAGTCAATTCAAGTGGAAATATTGGGACACACTTTTTTTAGTTTCAAAGGATCAGGAAGGAAATCTTAATTATTAACATGATGCTGGCTTTAAAGAGGGAAATAATATTTCAAAGTTCAAAGTGTTTTATTTGTCAAGTGTACAGTACAACACAAGGTCATTCGGTACAATGAAATTCTTGGGGCATGACAGGCAACAACTGTGTAGTGGGCACAATAAATAAATTAAAAAAAAAATATATATATATATATATATATATATATATATATATATATATATATATATTATTTATCATTATTTTTTTTTTTAATGAAATAAGAGTAATATAATATATATTGCTTTGAAATCAACATTTCTGCTGGCTCAGTTTGCCACAAGCGATCAGTTATTAAATGAAACCAAAATGGTCCAGAGAAGATAATCTGAGCTATTTCACCAGGACTGAATCCAATGAAGGCGCTGGGGCAAGGGAATGTTTCTGTCTTATGCTAACATTAACTTCCATGTAATATCTTTATATCTAATATAAAATGGGCTTCATAAACATGAAATGGGAAATTTCTTGAGGAGTTTGAACTCTGACTAATGCTGTGGAATTTGTCTATACTAGTATTGAATTCTGACAGACCCAGCACAAAATGTAACACTCCCAACTGCTTTCTATGCACATGACAGGGTGCAAGCCGTCCTTTGGCGTGGCTCCAAGACAACTGACTGCACAGACAATAAAATTCCACCCTTGTGTCACATTAAACATTAAAATCCACATTGTTCATAAATGGAAGAAAAAAACTGATTCTCACCATGTCTAAGTGTCTGGAACTTTCCAACACTGCATTTCAAGGTTCTAAGGATGTCTTAAAGAGCTGGTCTGGCAGGTTATGAGTAACTGGAATGTTAGTGTATGTATTGTATTTATTTACAAAAAAAACAATGAAGTCTAAAGAAATATCACAAGAAATTTGTGTTGAAAATAAAAAAAACATGTTGGGGTTTGTTCTGGAATGAATTTGATTAAACTGAGCAAGTTTAGCTCATCTTTATTCTGTCATACACACACACACACACGCATTATGTGCAGCTACAGCGGCCAAAACTCACGCAAATGGAAATGTGTTTTTCACTTTTCCCATTAACGCTTGTCCTTCCTCCAGGGAGCAGCTTACAGCACATGTGGACCAACTTCAGTGTACATCGCTGGTCAGACCATGTTCTTGTACATGTTTTTAGTGCCTGTTCTTACCATGATATATGGAGGAAACCCCAAATGAGCATGGGGAGAACATGCAAACTCCACACAGAAAAGCCCCTAATCAGGAGATAACCCTCAGGAGATAACCCTCAGGAGTGCGGTGCCAACAGCGCCCCCAGGCGTGAATTAAACCCAGGGCTAAAAATGTCCCGGTGAAGGAGGCTATGTATGATTTGAAAGTCTTCCAGTGACCCTTCTTCTTGTTTCTCCCTCTTTCGCTTCCACCCTTGAATCCTGCGGTAACATTGACTCCTCATACTTTTCTTTTTCACAGTGACCGTGGGGTTCTTTGACGACATCCTCATTCCTCCTGAATCACTCCAGCAGCCTGCCAAATTGTATCCTGGACTTTCCTTTCACTGTAAAAGATATACAACTACAGTGAACGGTTGACGTTTCATCTGCTTGTGATGACAAGTTTCTGTTGAGGTTTTGTAAGTTTTAAATGTATCTCCAGGGGAATCCCTCTGAAATAGAAGCACTAGCTTTTCCTCAACCGTCCTCTCAGCGACGAAGCGGAACAGGTTTGGGTGTGGGAGTACGAGACAGACGAGGGGGCTCATGACCTCTACATGGACCAAGGAGAAGAGATCCGTTTCCGGGTCACGGACGAGGTCTTCCTGGACACGTCGCCAACGGGGCCCACCGCCGCCACCGTAGACGCCCCGCAGCCCGGCCAATCCACAGCACCCCCCGCGGAGGACAGCGGGCAGAAGAAGGAGGCGCCGTACACCCTCATTGTACGACAGCCATTCTAAATGCTTTCTCAATCATGCTCAGTCTTGGTTATTTGTCACTTTTTCAAGATATCAGTTTGTTTTTTTTGTTGTTGTACACCTTACCTAAAATTGGCTCATGCTCGCCTTTCTCCCTCCCTTTGTTTTGTGTTCTTCAGGGGACCATCAGTGAGCCTGGGTTGGGCCTTTTGTCATGGTGGAACAGTTAAGAAAATGAACCTTCCTGGTGAATATAGTTGGGTGTGTGCACAGCCACCAAAAATGTTGACGGTCAACAATCTTTGAACTGACGGACATAAGCCGCTGCTGAGCTGATCCTCTTCATGAAGATTGTGGAGCTGTTGCCATGGACGTCGATTGCACGGCCTGATGTTACCGGTCTTCCTTTTACCCGGTGTTGGAATACTGGAGGAACGTGGTACACAGCGGC
>NC_137205.1:11219364-11266864 GCF_960531495.2 Zeus faber
CACTGCCCACCAAGCGCACGCGCACCTACTCGGCGTAAGAGAGACCCCTTTGTCCGTTTGCGTTGTTCCCAGTGTGATTAGTTATCGAGACCCGCCTCGGCGCTCTGTGGAGTGGGTTGGCGGGATTGATATAAATCCACACGGTGATTATCTTTATGAATCACCGATTGGGAACGGGGCGTTCTTTTCACGCTCCGTTCCTCTACTATAGCGCGTTAGTTTACTTTTCATGAGAGGAATAATAGTCAAAATGTCATTTTTGAAGCGGCTATAATGATCTCTCTCTCTCTCTCTCCAGCACGGTGCGTGCCCACTCAGGACCGGTGTACAAGGGGGTGTGTAAGAACTTCTCCAGGTCACAGGGTCACGGCTTCATCCGCCCTTCCCACGGGGGAGAGGAGATCTTCGTACACATCTCAGAGTAAGATAGACGCTTACGCACACCACTTATACACAAATAATGCACACATTGATCACACACGGCGAAACTATGCATTGACAGCATTTTTCAGACAATATTTGGGAGACGTAATTTCATAGGCAAGGTTTTATTTTAATTTTTTCCATTATTTTAATTTTTTACCTTTAGGCTGCTTTGGCTTCAGCGTACAGTCGAAATATACATTGTTTATACTAAACAATATGGCAAGAACAGAGACTGCATTGTGGAAGGATAAGATCGGATGCAGCGGAATGTTTTGTCCAACGGGGAATCAGTCACGGCAGAATAGAATTAAAAATACAGACACACACAGCCAGAAAAGTGAAGAATACTGAAGACTAAATTTGGTTATGTTAACTGGCCGTATTAAAGACCACCGCCAAAATGAAAATATTGGTTGTTATGATATTGAGAATTTCCTTTAGAATTTATATAAAGGAGCCCATAGTGTGTATGTATACAATCATACTGCTAATGAATAAATATTCTTCTGTTAATAATCATTGCATACACATTATAGGGACAATTAGTGTACATTGTGAATTTGTGCCTTGGGAAAAATATGTCAAATTAATGCGTATTAATGGATAGAAATATAATAATTAAGGTAAATATATTGTGCACAGTAATTCACCATTTGTTTTTTATTGTTTTCTCACCATGATGCACGGTGCCATTTTGGTCAACCACACTTTATATTTTATATTGCATTTTCATATTGAAGCCTTTTTCACACCGAATCCGGATCCTCCCCCTGGTGGCTGTCAGACGAACTGCGTCTGAGTTTCGCAACACAAATGTCAGGGAGAATGGGAGAGCTCTTTTTCTTTCTTTTTTTTTTTGTTCTTTGGATTGATTGTTTGATATTGTAGTTTGTCGTATTCGGACTGAAGCCAGCTTAAGAGTGTTTCTCCTCCAGCATCGAGGGGGAGTACGTGCCGGTGGAAGGGGACGAGGTGACGTACAAAGTCTCCCGCGTCCCGCCCAAAAACCTGAAGGTGCAGGCGGTGGAGGTGAAGATCACACATCTGAACCCGGGAACGAAGCACGAGACCTGGTCCGGTCAGATCATCAGCTCCTAGGCTTCACCCATCGCTGGCCTGGTGGCAGGAGGGTGGGGGTTTGGGGGTTGGGGATAAGGGGTTAAGTGCGAGATTGGGGCGAGGATCACCCACTGTGTTTCCAATCTGATTTTTCATTGCTGTCCAATTAGATGCTCACATGTCATTAGATAGTCTTGTTGAGTTGAGATTATTATTATTTTTTTTTTTTTACAATTTGTCTCACAGCAATGAATAGATCACTATTTTATTAAGTGCAGCCAGATACCAGCAAGGGATCCAAGTTGGTCAAGGGGAGAAGTTGTGGATCTGACGCTCCTGGAGATCAGTTGTCCGGCCGAATGGTTCCTCTTCCCTTCTACTTCATGTTGTACAGCACTCTTTTGATCTTCTGAGGATTTGTGAAAGCATGAGTTAAAATATGAAGTGATCCTGTGCGATCCTCTGGTGTTGTTTTTTGTTTTGTTTTGGGGTTTTTTTACATCAAGTGCCAACTATACAGGAGTTGGTGAGAAAGGTTTAACCGAGATAATGGAATTTGAACAGATATGATTGTGAGTAGGAGGAGAGAGAATCAACGCTGATGAAATATGATGAACAATTTTTTTTTTAATTAGAGGGGATGAAAATGTCATGTTGTAATGAGCCTAGAGGTAACAGCGGATTCATCGAATAACTTAATTATAATGTCGGTTATGACTTCGATTAACTTCAAAATGGCCTTTATTTATTTTGCATCATTTGAGTTTGGTGTCTGGGCTCCACTGCTCAAACTTAAAGAGCTAGAAAAATAGGAGGGATGAGCTCGAATCCCCCCCATTGAGAGAAGAGTAGAGCCCAGCAGGTGGAGGCGGAGGGAGCGCAGCAAAGCAGCAAAGCAAGAATGCAGCAAAGTAAGTAGGGCAGGAGGGATTGGCTGCTTAAATAGGCCAATCAAATAAGGGCGTGGAAGTGTGTGGCGCTGTCAAGTTGTCTGACAGAACTAGCCACGCAAGTTGCGCATCATCTCTGTCATTTTATATCAAATTACATTAGGGATGAGCGATTAGGGATAGGCATTAGGGGTACCTCAATATCACCACCAAATACTGATTTTGGTGCTCTAACGCTTAAATATCTGCAAATACCATCTCCCGATTTGATCCATTACTCATACACTATGGTATCGGTGCATCCCATGTCTATAGATAACATCACTTCCAAATGCAGAGTTGTCTGTTTATGACCCTGATAGAACATCATAACCTGCATTTAGGCCTCACCAGCCAGAAATGATGGAAACAATGACAAATGATAAAGCGAGGAGGGTGCTGAGGGTTCAAGGGGACAAGTGAGTTCCAAATGTACAAATATTAAATGTAGTCTTGAGGATAGAACAAGCATGAAGGGAGAGGGGGGATCGAAGCAGACAATTGACGACGACCAAGCATGGATGTTTTTGGGGAAAAAAATAAAATCTTACTGTGAACGGAAAATAATTTAACCTGAACCTACCCTAACCTTTTTGTCCATTTGTATCTAATTTTGTATTATTTATATTATTTATGTATTTGAGTACTTGACTTTTCTTTTTATGTTTGTTAAGATCCACTTACTTTGTGTTTTTGACAATGTAGCCAAAAGTTAAAAAAAAAAAAAAAAAAAAAATTGAAATTTTTGAAGAGATTTAGTATTATTAACCACAACCATTTTTTCCAGACTAAAGTCCATTTCGGTTTATTTCATGAGATTTAAATTTCCTCTGCTGTCTACAATTATTCTTTTCAAAGGGTTTGAGCCATGAATTGCTAAAAGACAAAAACTCTTTTCTAATTCTCTTTTTCTAATGCTCACTACCATGTGATCCGCATCACTTCATACTCGATAGCGCTGGACGACGAAATGAATATGATTTATCGTTACTTCCTTTTTGCCCGCGATATCCTTCACCGTGTGTCCGTTTCTACGATACCTTCTCCACGTGCTCCCTCTATGCATCTTGTCTGTCGATCTCACTGCCTGGATTTGTTCAACACAAAGCGTTCGTGTCTCGTCGAAGAAACCGTTGATTTCTGTAACGTCCAAGAGCACTTTCTTCCGTGGACAAGCCGCCGTAAGAAAGAACATTAAAGCATTTTGCAATCCTGTTGGTTTCTGTGGTTACTACTTAATAAGGCGGTTTCGCAGACAGGGTTTCATCTAAATCAGGAATAAACTAATCCTACTCAAATCAATCCCGAATTTAAAGTTGCTGGATTGCTTAAATTAAGATTATTTAGATCGAGACTAGGAAGTCCTAGACTAAGGTGATGAAGGACGAGTCAGCTCCTTCTGTCTTGGTTTTAGTCCAGATAATCCATTTCCTCTATTGTCAAGGTCGACCTGGAGGCCCACGTCCATTAATACAAAGATAAACCTGCCTCTGGCCTGGTTTAATGTAAACCTCCACTTAAACCTAGATTAGACCAATCTGCCTATTGGAAATCACATTGTTTAAACCAAGACTTGGGCAAGTCTGAGACTATTTTAAACCATGACAGAGAAAGGCCATTTCAGTTAGTCTGGATTAAATGTGATATTAAGTCTTAAATTAGGCCTAATCTGTGTCCGCCAAACCGCCCCAATGTGTGATATGTTGAAAACAGAAAGAATGTGTAGTATGACTGCTGGTAAGTTAAGTGTAATGAAACAGACTCGAGTAGGAGTTTGCAGGTTTAATTACATTGAAATCAACATGTTAATTTTAACCTACGCAAGAGTAAATGATACAAATAAACTGCATTTATTACCTTGGTAAAATAAAATAAATCATTAGGACACAAATCTGTTGGTGGAGACCAAAAAAGCTAATCATCAAAAAGATGAAATCATATTTTGACCACAATCTTCATAATAATAATAAAATGAGTGATGAGTGATCCGGCAATAACGGTACAATGTCGTTATCTGAACAATCAGTATGGATTAAGGAGTGTATAATGTGAAATACATTCACAGTTGATCGCTCTGGGTGAAAGAAAAATTGATTATTTTCCATTGATTGATAATCACAATGGAAAGAATCATCAAAAGTAACCCTACAGTTTCACATGTATTAACTAAAAATACTGTTAAAACTCTGAATGTAAACTGAGAGACTCAATGCTTGAATTTTAAAATAAATACAACAAAGCAGGCCTCACCGTTAAATATACAGATCATGGCTTAGCTTGTGGACATTCTACACAGAAATCTGTATTGAAATGTATTCTTTAACTTATGACGTGCAACATAACACAAGCAAGAGCAGGATGAAAGATTCTTCATTAATCGTGCTATAAATAACATAATGTTTTTATACACCGATCGAAAATGCAGCAAAACGGTAGTGGCTTGAATTGTTCCGAGGTCAATATCCTCAAACTCATCTTTATGAAATGAAAACAAAGTCTTCTTTTCTCTGTTTCTCTACAATGCCCACCTAGAAATGTCCTATTTCTCCTAAATATGTATATATATATATATATATATATATATATATATATATATATATTTTAATGTGTGTCTGTATTTGTATATCTGTATTCGCTACATTCAGCTTGTAAGCACCCAGTGACCGCTCAGTTAAGCAGTAATAAAAATACAGTTTTAGTGCAAATCAAATGTATTACAGATGTCCCAACATCATAATCAACAGTAACTGGAGCCTTTCCAGGATTTGTGATTTTCTATTTTTGAGTATAGAAGTGTAGAAATGCTACAAAATTCCAGAATCTAGGTCAGAAAAAAAAAAATTTCTGCCGGCATAGTAAAAGCTTATTTCAGGGAAAAGTAACATCAGATATAATATTTGTAAATGTGCAAAAAGGTACTGATCATTAAATATTAATTGGGATAGATATGTTTGATTCTACATTATACTATCAATGATGATTTTTAAAACTTGGCGCAAAAAAAAAAAATTCAGTAGTGATATCTGTTAAAAGTTCGTTAAAAGCCTCTGCTCGCCCTCTCCGGATCCTTTGTGCAGTACCTCCACTGACCACCGGGGGAGTCCACAGGGAGCTACAGACCAGAGAGCTCGGCCTGCTCAGGCTCATCAGGACTCATTCGGTGGAGCGTTGAAGAACAGCTCTCTGCAGATCCTGGCCGTGTCTTCCGGGGAGTAAACTGTGAAACCAATCGTCCGCGGGTCGTTGAAGATTTCATAGTCGTTTCCTCCCTGCACGCAAAGCAAGTTAGCTAGAATGAGCTTCGACGCATCTTCAGCGTCTCGAAACGACACCGGAGATACATCGGCACCCAAAACCTCATTGTTTTATTCCCACTTTCCATTCTCCTGTAGGCTATGAAAGCAATTTCTATGTGTGAAATAACTCCAAAACAAGACAAAAGAAAAAAACACACCCGCTCCGAAACCATGACCTGGGAGAGTTAGTCTTCAACCTTGTAACACGTAACAGACATGGCATTCAGAGCGGGCACAATCTCCTTGGTCCACTTACAAATGAGGTCTCGTTGCCAAAGAAGTAGATGGCATCCAGGCCTTCCATCTCCAGAACCTCCAGACACAGCCTCTTATCCCAGCCCTCTGGGAATATATCAAAACTGATGAGGCCGCCTAAGAAAAGACAGGAGCAGAAAGGGGGGGCGTTATGGTTCAAATTAAATGACACCGTATAGAGAATAGACTTTCCGAGCTCATCGTTTTTTTGAAGGACAGTGTTTCTGGATGGTGTGGTCATAGGAAACAAATGAAATATCTCGTCACTCCCGTTATGTTTACACACAACATACAGGACAGTGTCATTATGCGGGAACAAACCCGGTGAAACGTCCGTGCAGAGACTGTGCTCTGATGGCGCTGGCATTTAGCTCGTTCTCCGGCAGCGACAGTCTTGTTTTGTTTTGGGAGGGGGACTATTCAGACTGTTGGCAGGCTTCCATGTATGGGGGAGAAGGGAAAAAAAAAAAAAAAAAAAAAAAAAAAAGCTCTACACTCTCCTTTTCACCACAAAGAGGTAACTTACACAACGTGGTAGCAATGACAAGTACGGTACAACAACATACATGCATTTATGTATCTCAATATTTTTATAACTGAAACTGGGCCGTGGCTTCTCTGGCAGATCCAACTCCACTTATTACAGAGGGAGGGGACACCAGCTGAGTGGAGTCCAGCCAATCGCAGGTCGGTTTCCGCTCTCCGCACGCACGCACCCGGAATGGGGATCACCGGCATGGACAAAGTCCTCCTCCTCTCCCCAGCAACCTCAAAGTTAACCAACAGGCACCCAGCCCGACGGAGTAGAGGAACAAAGCACTGGTTTTAGTTAATTATTAAACCCAATAAGACTGCAGTTTATAGGTAACGCCTGCTGCGGTGTCCAGGCCGTGGAAACCAAAAACATATATATCGCTCTGTTTACGCGGACCAGTCCCTTTCCCTCTGTGGTCAGAGGTGACAGTAGCCCCCCCCACACCACACGCGGGCTGTGGGACACACACACACACACACACACACACACACACACACACACACACACACACACACACACACACACACACACACACACACACACACACACACACACACACACACACACACACACACACACACACCTTCCCTTCTGTGTGTGTGCATCCATGCATACGTGTTTGTCAAGCTCTGAAATGACATCATCTGTTTGGAATTATACAGAAGATGCTATTGCGGGGAAATAAAACAGCGGAACTACTGAAAGGTCAGTAAGTGACTGATTTTTAAATTGGGGTCACTATTCTTTTTTTAATTTTTGTATTCATTATTGTTCAGGCTATAATTTGTTGTTTATTATTCATTTTAGCGTATTTGTCATGTTCTCTTGTGTGCGTTTTCTTGTGTACGATTATGTTCACATAAACATATGCACACACATAATGAAGAACACAACTTTATGTAGCTTCCAGTCACACACTTATTTCTGCACACAGGGTAAATTCTTTCACAAACCTTTTAAATTGTGTCCTCCCTTGGGTTCCTGCCAAAAAGCTTGCCCCCTCCTCAAAGCTTGCCTTGTCTTGTCCTGATCAATTATTTTCTGCACCTGTGACGTCAAACTGACCATATATTCTCTGACTCCCTGAAAATAAACTGTTCGACTCAGAGAGCTGCTCCTTGGCACATCTCTCATCCGACCCCGTACAAGTTAAACCAACGTCTGTCTGCCTCTTTATTTAAGACCCGACTGACAAACTGCAGATTTCTGTAACAATTATGTATTTTCAATTTTTTTCCAAATATTACTATTTTCTCTTTTTTATACTTTCTATTCCATTGCTTCAATATAATTTTTGCCAATTTCTTTTTTTCCCCATGTAAGCTGTTTCTGACACTGCAATGAATAAAGTATCTATCTATCTATCTATCTATCTATCTATCTATCTATCTATCTATCAGCTACGGTGGCTGGAGGAGACAAGTTTAGTTCAACACAGAGATAAGAAACGGCAGATTGCTACATGAGAAGAAATAAAATAGAAAGATAAACGGCCGTTATCAGCGAGAGATGGCGGTTTCCAGCATGGGTGTTTATTTTACAAATAAAAGGCTGACATTCATTAACAGTCATGGGGAGAGAGGCCATTCTTAAATGTGTGCATGGGGCAAGTCACGGACACACTCAAAGCGTTTTCCAGCCATGTGTACTTTCCTCAGGAAAGAAAGAAAGAACGTGAGTTGCACGGTGCGCACGGCTCCAGCGACTCCCTGGAATCGCCCCTCCAGAGCCCACGCTAAACCCGCCGGGTAACGGCTCTCGTTGTATCCCGGACGCAACTCGCGGACAAAGACGCTTTGTTTCACTGAATCCTCCCGCGAGAAAAGATGCGAGGGAAAGAAAACGACTTGAATAGGGACGCGGAGAGAGGGACAGATTCACACCCACTCGGTCCAGCGACAGTGATTGGCCCCTCGCTTTTTTTTGGGACCATCTCCACGGCAGCGCGCACATACTGTACAGTGTCTGTGTGCGCGGGTCTGCCTTACCTCTGGTGAACCGCAGTCCCTTTCCGGCAAACTCCCGCTGCAGGGCGGCAACGAAATTCTCCCTGATCTTCTCC
Source organism: Zeus faber (assembly GCF_960531495.2). Lineage (NCBI taxonomy): Eukaryota > Metazoa > Chordata > Actinopteri > Zeiformes > Zeidae > Zeus > Zeus faber. The sequence goes on from NC_137205.1 coordinate 11,227,927, forward strand.
TTCTGTGGGGAGCGGGAGGGGGGGTGTCAGGCCTAGCTAGGAAACAACAACCCTGCTACGACGGAAAGTAGGTCGGAGGGCCGACTGTGTTAAAACAGTGCAGCTCAGTGATGGGAACAGTTCTTTTCCTGCATGAAATCGCAATTTCCGGCATAATTAACGCAATTTCGAGCTTGGAACTGTGCAAAATGGCTTGAGCTTGTTGATCCTTTCCCGAAAAGACATACAGAAAATCACCACACAGTACTCATTTCTGATTCTATTTAGTGCTCACGGTAGTCTGAATTGGGAGTTTGTTGTATAAACTTATATTTAGACTTTCATAAACATATACTTATTTTATAGATTTATTACTGGAACCCAAGCAAAAGCACAGTATCTTCTGTCCCCCCCCCACTAACTTTGAGTCCATGGTTCTTTCTTCCGTTAAAAAATAAATAAATAAAAAACTTAGAACTGAACTTTTTCCAGTTGTTTCTGTGTTATGCATAATTAATATTGTCATAGGGTGTGATCACATATGACTCTTTCTTCAAAATGTTTTTTTTGTAATGTTTTTGTATGATACTGGTAGTGGCTATCTGCCCAATACTAGGATAATAACATATCAGCACTGTAGAATATCACAAAAATATCATAAAAAAAAAAAAACATCAAAAAATGTGATTACATGAAATAACTCTAGTTTTCGCCTTTTAAGACACATCAAAGCACATTAGATGTCTCAAATGGAGAAAAATAGACGCAGGGTCAATCGCTATGTTCAACTTATCCCAAAAGCTCCAAGTCAATGCCTTTGATTAAAAGTAACGTGTTTTTGGACCGTCGGTCAGTTTGAGCAGTCACTAAGTCTTTGGTGACATTCCGCTGCTACTTTACCTTATCTATTTCAGAGAACTCCATTCGTTCCTCCGGTGTGCAGCTCCGCCCGATCGGCGAGATGTTCAGCATTCCATTACGAAACTCGATAAAAGTCCCCCTGCGAGGAGTAATGGGAGCAAGACTGTGACGTCCACGTTTTTAGATGTCATTAGTGATTGCTTTTTAGATTTAGACATTCACTAAAAACCAAAACTGGCTCTGCCCCCTTTTGAGCCTTGTCAAAGGTGTGCATCGGGATGCATTCCTGGCTCTTAAATGTCTGCCTTTCTGTCTGTAGGCATAGGAACATGTTTTTTCTTTGTTTGATTTAAGGCGTGCGTGCTTGCGTGCGTCTGTCTGCTGCAGGGCAGGGAGGATTCCGGGCTTCATACCGTTTCTTAGGGAGCTTAATGAGACCCATGTAGCTGAGGCAGAAGTTAATCAGATCCTGGAGCAGCTCTTCCCCGATCTGGTTCTGAATGGCCTGTCAGCGTGCAGTAGCAAATAAAATGAACCAATGTTAATTATTAACTATAAAAAAAAACAAAAAACAACTAGTGCACAAACGCCACAATGTGTATTTGTTAATACAGAAGTTTATGTTTACTGTGGAATATTTTTGGCTTATTGCCAACATTTTGTTGGCTGTTAAGGATCATATTTAATGCCAGGTTTATAGTACTTCAACATTTCTATCTTAAGTTCATCTCTCTGGTTTTCTAAGTTATTGTATTGTGAGTAGAATTTTAATTTTGGAGGATTTAATTTTTTGACATGACCTTTTACATTTTTAAATTCTAAATAATTTCTAATTCTTTGTTTTTTTTCTGTTATTTTAGATTATATCTGTGGTTTATCACTAGATTTGGTGTATATTACCATATCTTCTTATTGTGTATAGTGAACATATGTTTATTGTATATTTTTCCATATATTTTCCTTTTTTATTGAATTGCTTTATTATTATTGTTTTCCCTACTTACTTAATGTGAGCTGCTGAGACAATTACAATTTCCCTTTGGGGATTAATAAAGTATTATATATATAAGTATCTATCTATCTATCTATTTATTTATCCATATATCTATCACTTTTCTAACATTTCCCTCAATTTTGACTTTGAATTTAGTTTATCAAAGGGATCCTACATCATCGAGTCTAAAACCTCACTCCTCTTCTGTGTCCTAATTTATCTCCACTAAGATCCACAGGAAAACATTGTTAATACAACGTGCCTTTTCGCACGCACTTACATGTTTGGAGATGAGCTTCCCATCTTTGTACTGCACTGTGCCATTCTCGGTGAACACATAGTCGAACTTGTGGATCACTGCAAGAGAGATGGGAGGCGGCTGTGAAACACCGGATACACGGAGCTCCCTCGTGTTCAAGAAAACTTAAAATATCAAATACGACCTCAGACAACGCTCCCTCTGAAATCCCTCAGGTCAGAATGCAGCAATTATAGCGCCGCTACATCTGCTTCCTTAAGGATTACGCTTCCGAGCAGATTACCGTGTGTGTGTGTGTGTGTGTGTGTGTGTGTGTGTGTGTGTGTGTGTGTGTCTGTCACTTACCTGGAAAAGGTGAGTTTAACCTGTCTAACCTTCCCATTTGCTATTTGGTAACCGTTCTTAAAATGTAAAATATATTCTAGTGTATAATGATTGACAATTATTTCATTCACATTGACTACATAGGAGTAAAGTCATTTTCAATAAACCATGACTCTTATCATTTATTGTTAACAACAATAAGTCCCCTTCTGTCATTAAGGAATGCACTACAAAAGCTGCAAAGTCAACTTCTGCAGATTCTGCATTTTTGGCAAACTGCACGTCAATCCCTGAGCTTGTGTTGTTTGTCTGCCAGGTATTACATAGTACACTACTGATTCCACCCGGCTGGGTCTCGTCCAGTCTGTCTCACTGTTTGTGAACTCAGCCGAAAACACCCTTAACACCTCAACTTGGCCAGTGTGCCAGTTGTCCTTCACTGCAATAAGACGTGCGCACAATAACAGAGCGTTTGAAAAAGTGCGTACGATAAAGACGCTGCGCTTCACAGGCACCCGGGACATCGGCGGGTCACGTTCCTAAAAAGTCTGCTGAAATGGACCCCCTGCGCTCACCATCGTCCCCGTCCCCCAGCTGCTCCGCAATCTTGGCGTAGTCCGACCCTCCGACGATGCCAATCTTCACCTTCCTCCGCAGAGTTTGGAAAAAATTGTCCAGCTGGGGATTGATTTTCTAGATAGAACAGAAACAAAGCTGTCAGACGGTCCTAAAAGTTAAGAGGCCACCTATTAGTGGCACAACATCCACAGTATACAACAAAGACCTATTATGGATTGATGAAATGTGCACCTTTTAGGCAAAATACATCTGCATCTCTCACAAGGCAAATTAACTTATGATTCAAGATTCAGGAGGTGTATTTGTCACAAACATATACATACGTTCATACATTAATGCAGTGAAATGTCTTTGCAACACACCCAGAGATTATGCACAATAGTTACTAAACCGAACATAATTGTAAGGATGTAATGCAGTTGGTGAATAGAAAAATATACGTAAAATAAAAATACGACTCAAAAAGATAACACAAAGTGACCAAGTTATGTGTAGTAAAGTGCATGTGAATAAAGTGAGTATGGAATATACAGTACAGTATACAAGAGTACGACACAGCAATACAGTAACACCGAACAGTAATACAGTAACTTGCAGTACAGTATACTACATACAGTACAGTAAGGCAGTGGCGCCTGTGTGAGTGCCTCGGTGCTTTTTGTTCGGAGCCCTGGTGAGTTCAGCATTGAACTCGTGTGATATCGTTCTTCTTTCTAACATTTCACTCCATTTTGACTTTGAATTGAGCTTATCAGAAGGGATCCAACATCATCATCAAGTCTAAAACCTCACTCCTCCTCTGTCTTAAATCTATCTCCGCTGAAATCCACAGGAGAAAAGAAAAACATCGTCAACACGAACGTGCCTCTCCGCACGCATCAAACGACTTACGTAACATCGGGGCAGTTGACATATTCTGCAGATTTATTCTATACTGTGTTGAATGAACATGGAGAGCAAAACATACAACCGAATTAAACCCTATGAATGACCTTTGTTTATTATGCACCATAAATTAGATTTTATTTTTTAACACTTTGTAATGATGTGATCCAATCCCATCTCTTTATTTTCGGGCTGCTCTGGAAAACTGCACATAGCTCCGGCACCTCTTCTGAGGGGGGGGGGGGGGGGGGGGGGGAGACATGTAAAAACCAGAAAAGGGGAAAGCAGGACAATCCCCCGTGTACGTGTAGTAAACCGTGCGCCGGCAGGTCGGTGCTGTTGTTGTTGTTACACTGGAAGGCGCTGCAAACAGAGCAACCCCCGGCAGGCGCTGGTGCGGGATCCGAAGCAGCGACACGCGGTTTTCAATCTGAAAACGTCTTACTTCTCTCGGCGCCGTGAGGGTCCCGTCCACGTCGAACAGGCAGAGGACGTTCCTGCTCGATCGGTCCATCGCGTCCTCGGTTCCGGCACTTCCCACGCTGGGGGGGGGGGGGGGGGGGGGGGGGGGTTAAAAAACAAACCAAAAAACACTCTGCGCTCTAGTACTCTACTCTGCGCGTCGGTAAACGTGTGCTCCGACGTCGGCCATCCAGGGAGAAGAGAGGAGCCCGGGAGCGCCGCGCTGCTGCGGCGGTGTCGGACCCGACGTCGGGGTTTGTCGCGGCGGCGCGGTCTCAGGTTTCAGAGTCATGACGCGTTAGAGACGCCGCGGCCAATCGCGGACGCGTTTTGTCGATGACGCCGCGGCGTGGGCGAGGCCTGGCACATCCACACACAAACGCAGCAGGCGCGGCCCCCATTCCAATGAGTTCCAATGTGTTCCAATGTGTTCCAATGGAGGAGAAATTCAAATGAAATCCGCGAGTGAATGTTCTTTTAAAGGGCATTTCCCGAGTGGAAATCTCGGAGCCGATTGCTCGGCCACTGCGCGGTGAACAGAATTCCCTTTGGCGCGGTTTATTCGACTTTGTGCTTTCACTTCAATCTCGACAACTCCTTACTTTTTTTTTTTTTTTTTTTATTATGTTAACGGTTAGTTATGTTAACGGAAATTTCGTAGCTTTCAGGATTTGACCAGTTGGCCACGCAAACGCAGATTTAATGCGGACGCCCGTGCTTTCGCGAACAGAAACAACGGAACCCATAATGGCCCTCTCAGTGGGGCGCACCGAATAGGAACGACCGATTTCCGATATCCACTGGAACGCAGCACAAGACAGAGTGGCCCTCTCTCTCATCACTCGTCTGACCTTTTACCCAGAAATGCACTGGCGACCGAGGGTCGGTGATGGTGCCCAGTGACGGTGCCCCGTGACGGTGCCCCGTGACGGTGCCCCGTGATGGTGCCCGGTGATGGTGTCCGGTGACACACCGCCTGTAAGTTCCAACCCACATCAGACTGACTATGGTTCATCAACCCTGCTTCGGGATTTCCACACGCTTATCCTCCACCTTTCCCCTCTTTGTTAATTTAATCAAGATGGAGCAACTTTCAGACTGATGAGCAATGATGGGATCCCAGCCCCCCCCCCAGAAAACCCCCCTGTTCCTATAAGGACACTGTGGATATTGTGAAGGATACAATCTCATCTATCACGGTCATGTTCTTATTCCCCAGCGGCGACCCCACACAAAAGCCTCCCACCCACCCCAGCTGTGACACAGTCCATGCTTCCCAAGTTCCCACCAGCCAACAAGGTTTTTTTTCTTGCTTATTTACTTGGGATATAAATGACCAGAGAATTTGACAACGAGGCTGAGGTTGGCTCCTGATTCGAATTTTGCAGTCCACCCTAAATGGCCGCAATAACGTTATTTGGCCTGCAGAGGACTCTATTTAGTGACTAATCTATGTCCTGCCTCGATTGAGAGATTCCTTAAATGACTAAACTGTTATACTCTTCAGAAAAATAAATCAAACAATAACCTCCAGGATTTTCAATGGAATATATAAAACAAAAATCGAAAAGATACTATGTGACAACAACCAAAAACACAACATGACAAGATGACTGTAATTAAATGAGAAAGACAAAAAGTGATTGCACATTCTGCACAATTGTCGTGACTTCACTATAGGATTTTTCATTTTGACTTTTATTATGAAAAGGACTTTTGTTATTAACCTCTGAGCATGGTATGCCGACTGCCGACATGGTATGCAATTTTTCCCTAATTGTTATGTTTTTACAGTACAGTGAAATCTCTTGTTATTCTGGATTCTGATACTGAGTAACAGTGTTTGTAATACACACGTGTCAGAGTTTCAAGACGTTTTGAAAATTAGGGGGGAGAGCCATAGAAATTAAGGAAAATTTGCAATGAGACAGTACAGTTGAGCTCATTACCGGCATAACTATATATATATATATATATATATATATATATATATATATATATATATATACAGTGCATCCGGGAAGTATTCACACCCCTTCACTTTCCCCACATTTTGTTATGTTACGGCCTTATTCCAAAATGGATTTAATTCCTTTTTTTCTCATCAATCTACACACAATACCCAATAATGACAAAGTGAAAAAGGTTTTTTAGAAATTTTTGAAAATGTATTAAAAATAAAAAACTGAAATATCACATGTACATATGTATTCACACCCTTTGCTATGACACTCAAAATTGAGCTCAGGAGCATCCTGTTTCCACGGATCATCCTTGAGAAATTTCTACAACTTGATTGGAGTCCAACTCTAGTAAATTCAATTGATCAGACATGATTTGGAAAGCCACACACCTCTCTATAAGGTCCCACTGTTGACAGTGCATGTCAGAGCAGAAATCAAGCCATGAAGTCAAAGGAATTGCCTGTAGACCTCCGAGACAGGATTGTATCGAGGCACAGATCTGGGGAAGGGTACAAAAAAGTTTCTGCAGCATCGAAGGTACCGAAGAGCACAGTGGTCTCCCGCACTCTACCTAGAGCTGGCCGCCCAGCCAAACTGAGCAATCGGGTGAGAAGAGCGTGGTCAGGGAGGTGACCAAGAACCTGATGGTCACTCTGACAGAGCTCCAGCGTTCCTCTGTGGAGATGGGAGAACCTTCCAGAAGGACAACCATCTCTGCAGCACTCCAACCACTCCAGCCTTTATGGTAGAGGGGCCAGACGGAAGCCTCTACTCAGTAAAAGGCACATGACAGCCCGCTTGGAGTTTACCAGAAGGCACTTAAAGGACTCTCAGACCATGAGGAACAAGATTCTCTGCTCTGATGAAACCAAGATTGAACTCTTTGGCCTGAATGCCAAGCGTCACGTCTGGAGGAAACCAGGCACCTCTCATCACCTGGCTAATACCATCCCTACCGTGAAGCATGGTGGTGGCAGCATCATGCTGTGGGGATGTTTTTCAGCGGCAGGAACTGGGAGACTAGTGGGGAACGATGAACGGAGTAAAGTACGGAGCGATCCTTCCAACAGGACAACGACCCAAAGCACACAGCCAAGACAACGAAAGAGTGGCTTCGGGACAAATCTGTGACTGTCCTTGAGTGGCCTAACCTTATACCTAAACTTGACCGTCTTTGACCTTATTCCTTAACCTAATCATCTCGAACATTATACCTAAACATAACAATCCCGAAACCATTACCTAAACTTAACCATCTCTAACCTTATACCCTTATTTAAATATCTCTGACTTTGTACCTCAACTCAACATCTCTCACATCTCGACTTTTCCGGTTCCGGTGAGAGCTACCACTTCCGGTTCCGGTCAGGCCTTTGCGTGTGCGTTGCTGTTGTTTGCTCCTGCTTTGGTTTTGCTGTTGTTGCTGCTGGTGTTGATGTCGCTGCTATTTCTGTTGCTGTGGTTGTTTCTGTTGTGATATTACAGTTAGAGGATCATAAGAAGGGTGTGTTTTCGGAGAGAGAGAGAGAGAGTCAAAGGGATCTCCCTCCCGAGGTCTGATTGAAAACTTGACCCGTAACTTAGGGTCGCTAATTCAAGGACCGTGACTGGATTAAGATGAGACGGTGCACACGGTTGAAATTTCCGTTTCCGGTGGGGGCTACCACTTCCGGTTCCGGCGACGTCTTTGCTGTGCTTTACTTCGTTGAGATGAGATGGTACACACTGTTGACTCAATACAGATGAGGACGTGCGCTGTTGCTGTTGCTGTTGCTGTTGCTGTTGCTGTTGCTGTTGCTGTTTTTGTTGCTGCTGTTGTCTGCTGCTGGTATTGACACTGCTGGTGTTGTCGTTGCTGCTGCTGCTGGTGCTGTTGTTGGTGCCGCTAACCTTATACCTTAACTAGTGTTGTCGTTGCTGCTGCTAACATTGTACCTAGACTTAACTCTCGCTCGCTTGTACCTTGCTGCTGCTGTTGTTGCTGCTGGTGTCGATGTTGCTGCTGCCGTTGTTGTTTCTGTGGCTGTTGTTGCTGCTCTTGTTGTTTTCTGTTGCTGTTGCTGCCACTGTGGTTGGAGTCGCTTTTATTGTTGTCTTTGTTGCTGCTGTTGTTTCAGGGGCATTCTTTTGTAATGACCGGCTGACAGCTACGTTCTCTCTTTCTTTTTTGTATTTCTTTGTGAAGCCCATTGTGTTGCCCTGGTATGAAATGCGCTCTATAAATAAAGTGTGACTTGACTTGACTTGACTTAACCTGACAGAGCTTGAGAGGATCTGCAAAGAAGAATGGGAGAAGTACCCCAAATACAGGTGTGCCAAGCTTGTAGCATCATTCCAGAGAAGACGTCTGTCATCGCTGCCGAAGGAGCTTCAACGAAGTACTGAGTTAAGGGTGTGAATACATACAGTATGTACATGCGATATTTCAGTTTTTTTAATTTGAATACATTTGCAAAATTTCTAAAAAAAATTTTTTTGCTTTGTCATTATGGGGTATAAAATGAATTTAATCCATTTTGGAATAAGGCTGTAACATAATAAAATGTGGGGAAAGTGAAGGGGTGTGAATACTTTCCGGATGCACTGTGTGTGTGTGTGTGTGTGTGTGTGTGTGTGTGTGTGTGTGTGTGTGTGTGTGTGTGTGTGTGTGTGTGTGTGTATTTTTTTTTATAAATATCTGTGTTCACGTTAAAAAAATATTGATGACTAGTCCACTAAAAAAAGACCATAATTCCTTTTTTCTTTCCTCAGGAGACAGTGCCCTCATATTTTAATATTGTCGGTTAATGATAGTTTAACAAGGGTTGGCTATCAGTCAAAAGAAAAAAAAATCGAAGTTAGCATCCCTAATAACATTTCAAAAGAAGGCATTTTATCAGCCCTGAAAAATAAATGAAAACTACTAAACATACATCGACCTTCTGGCATATACTGTATCATAATACCAGATCTTAAAAATAACAAACAATGGAAAAAAAATCCCTTTTCTTTTTCAGTAATTGCAAAATGAAACACTGTATGTGACCGTGTTCTACCAGTAATGGAACCTACACATAAATCAGCCACACTGCGTTTTACTTTATTATAATCATATCTGTATTTGACAGCCGCCATAAATCAACACTGATTGGTCCTGAACGAGCGTCAAATGCGGCGCAATTATTTTTATTTTGTCTGGGGGAAAAGCTTGGTTGAGGTGCAGTGAAAGTACACAAACTGATGCGCTTGCAAGTGTGCAACCCCTGCGGCCGGGCCTCTCGATCAGTAAACTGTGTCCTCCGCTGTCCCCAACCATTGATATTGATTTATAGGTTTGTCGTTTGTTTGTTGACATTTTTAGTGCATCATTTATTATTAGGCTACCCATCGGTATGAGGAAGGAGTTAACAGAGGGCAAACACTGACTGGCCATAAAGGGAATAATCATTATCTTAAATGTAGCCTAACTGAAACCCCCCACAGCATGAACTTAATAACCCCCCGATCGCACTGCACGTTCTCTATGAATTGAAGTAAACTCAAAAGTCCCAACTCAGCAAATTTTAATGTCTAATCGATTAACAAATATTGGATCGATTATTGAACCGCAAACCTCCAGCAGCTGTAAGTCCTGCGGCCAGTCACCCCCCCACCGCTCAACACAAGCTCTGCCCTTTTTATAACTGTATCGATTATCGCCACGTTTGAAGTACATACGCCGAAATAAACTCATTTGATCATGACGTGATATCACATTCCTGGCCCTTCCTCCTCACACCACCGACATGTTTTGGATGGTAGATTGTTTTTTGCTATATCAGAAAGATGAATTGGTGTTTAGGAACTGATGCATATTTTTATGTGGAAACCAGCTACTTGATGTAAAATCAGCCACAAAGCGAATTTAGGCCGTTTATCACTGCTAGTATGGGGTGAGGTGGCACACGCACACGAGGAGGCAAGGTGGAATTAGTCAGGAGCAGATGGAACATGTCATGAGAGGGTTTACAAGAGCACCTGCGTGATCAGGACATGCGTCAAGTGACTACGTTACAGTCAGCTGCGGTGTGTAGTTTAATATCACCTCCTTCATCCTTGCTGCTGTATTTCTCAGAACACAGGCTAAATAGTACTTTTTAGTTGATTGGGTTTCTTCTTTTGCTTCTTTTTCTTCTTCTCCTCCTCATTTCATTTCCCTTTCTTTACCATTGTGAAGAAGATGTCTGAAGGCAAACATTTCATTGCCAGTAATAACTGCTGCTGTGCGGTACTCATAGTGTGCATTTGACAAATAGATTTTGATGTAGTCGTTTGGTAGGTTTGTGTTTAGGTTTAGGCTTAGGGATGCATGATCGACCTCTGACGATACTGAAATCTGCTAACCTGGTGTTTTTGCACAATATGAATAAATGAAGCGTAGCTGGGGGAACTAGTTCTGTCAGACAACTCGACAGCACCACATGCTTCCACACCCTAATGGACCGACCTATTAAGCAGCCTACCGATCCTTCCATCCTACCCTGCCTGCTTTGCCGCCTGCGTCCACCTATTGGGCTCTTTCTTTTTTTCCAATGGGGTATTCGTGCTCATCACTCCTATATTTGTAGCTCACTAAGTATGCCTATGTTTTCTGTCCACCTCGCCGGCACCGTTGAGCAGTAGAGTGCAGATGTCAACCTTGAACAATGCTGAATAAATAAAGATCCTTTTAAAATACATCTGAAAGTTGTCTGTCAGAACACAAGTTTTCATTTCATTGCTACAAAATAACTGCTATATATATATATAGGTGTCTAAAACAAAGCTTGATTTATGACTTTATGACACTAATGATATTGCCAAAACATATTGAACATATTAAACATTTTGAACATGTGATAATGGTACATAACAAAAGTATTGGCACCCTCTTTTCAAACATTTTTCAAGTCCTTCCATTGACAAATAGCAGTAGATATTAATTCATCATTATATTGGTACAATATATTGGGTGTGATTATGATACGGGCCAATGCCGATAACGCATTAATTTAGAAAGGATCTTCTGACACTGATAACATGTGCACCGCTAGTTTAGGTATAGCAACGTGTGTGTGTGTGTGTGTGTGTGTGTGTGTGTGTGTGTGTGTGTGTGTGTGTGTGTGTGTGTGTGTGGGTGTGTGTGTGTCTGCCTGGGTTTTAGGAATAGGTCAAGGTTTATTTAAAAGCAGACTTAGTATCTGCTTTAATGCTGAGTGTAAAATGTTGATGTAGTCTTGCGTCCAATCTCACCAACCAGTTGCAATGGAATTGTTGTGGTTCATGGCTGTTCCATACTGTTTACTCCGCCTGGACAAACACTTCAGTTGTACCGAGACAGAAGCACATCATGCTGAAGCCTACCATGCTAAAGTACCATCAGAGCGACACAGAGGTGTGTGTTTATTCAGGACCTTTTACGACCCGCTGAGATGTTGACCAGGCAGGAAGCCCGTTGTTTGCGAGTGCTCTTATTTCGGTGCACGTCAGAAGGTGTTGCAAACTCTATGTCAATGGAACCTTTGAGCAGTTCATTGTTATCAGATTGCGGTCCACTGCCATTGAGTAAAAAATAGGTTATTTTTGTATCGTTGTATGGCCCTTTGGTCTGTGATGATCTTGTTCCTTTATTCCCGGTGTAACCCTGTAACAGGGTGCAGGGTTATAACCACATGTCATTTTACGGTTGGTGTCTGTGATTTTAGCTACGTAGATGTGAGTTAAAGACTTAAAATAATCACTTCTTAAGTTCAGGCCGTGTGATTTGAATCGATGACAACAGAGTAATAGTTGTATCATCCGGGTGGGTGGGTGAATTACATTTTACAGAAGGAGGAGATGCCAGTTTATACCCAGCTACGACATTTATGGGCTCCATCTACCCTGCTTTTATAACAGACAATATTTATCAGCTCCCAACAAAGCCTTTACTTTTATGGCCTATGGTGACCTTCGCTCCCCTCTCAAGCTTTCCCTTCTGCTTTCAGCCTCTGGCACCTTCTAGACTGCATAAGAAACAAGCAGTGAATGGCATACTTTTGTATCCGCGTAGGTTCTCACTAGTTCCTTGTTGACGGCAACTTATGAGGGTAACTTTCAGGACAACATGTGAAATCGTTATCGCTATGACTCGTCAATTGTTGTGGGAAAAGTAAAATAGCCTCCCAATAACAAATAAAACTAGGTGTATGCGGAAATGAAATAAGACCAAGTATTGAATGGCGTTTGCCACAAGTGTGTGTGTACCAAAAACTTTACTGAGGTATAATACGCAAACAGGTGTTGTCCGCGACTGTCGTGATTCTTTGAATGGGGAGTCAGTTCACTTGGAGCGTGGGAGTCCTGTCCTTCCTCCCTCCCCTTCCGCCTGCACACACAGTGTCTTCTGACAGTTGTTCATTAACGTGTAGAGGACAGGGGGATGCGGACGAGCACTTCTTGGGCTGGAGCCATTGTATACTACGCCAGACAGATTTGAAACCGACCTCGCTGTGTATCCAGTGGCTTGGATCCAATAACCACGAGGATTTTAATTTTTTCATCGCAAGAGTAATTAAGAGTGGTCGGCGTCTGCGTTCTCACTTTTGTTTTTACGCGTTGTGGGGAAAAAAAACCCGAAGGGACAAATGTAAAACTCCAAATTCCGCATTTTCTCCTCTAAGGGAATATTCATGACCTCTAGGAATACAACTTTGGGGCGAAAGAGATATTTTAGCTATCACAATGTCCAAAGCTCACTGTTTACTATATCTGGGAGTCCTGACTGGAATGGCGGTTGCCAGTCAGATGCTGGATCGGTGTTTGTCATCCAACCGGACTTACACCATGAACGTTGTGCTTCTGGAGGACAACACCTACGAATGGAGTCTGCGCTTTGTCAAGGCAGCTGTGAAGAACGCAATTGAGACCGACAGGAAATGCAACGTTGCTGCAGGTAAGGGGTAAACCGAGTTCTCATGAATTTATTGAGTTTCTGTGTCGACAAAAACGCGAAACCCTGATTCTTATTCTATTGCAGGGGTTTCAAACACATCGCACCCGTAGGCGGTAACTTTGACACCCTTAATGTGGTCACATCTTTAAAGACGGCAATGATTTACTAACTAATTGAGTAAAGTGAAGACATTATTTCTACAGTTTATAAGTAATTAATATGAGAAAGAGCATCAAAAATTTAAAACTGGGCGCTTGTTTTTTTGAGGTTTTTTTTAGAAGGTTATAGAGAGTCAGTCAGAAGTTTCCCGTGGTTTCTCCCTCTGCTAGTGCTAGACCTTTCTGTGTTTTCTCTGTATTGGACAGAGCCAATTTCACTAAGATCTATTTTGTAGTATTTTCGATTCTTCTCTTCAAAGTCTCACATAGAAATTATTTTTCAAATGACGAAGATTCCAAAGAGGCAAAAAATCCTCAAGTGGTTTCATCAGAACAGAGAAACATGTGCTCCTGTCAAAGTGTAATGCTTTGTTCTGTGTCCTGATACGCACATTTAATTTTTGGAATGGTGTGTGTTAGGCGGCGGGGGTGGGGGGTGAGGGGTGGGGCGGGAGTGACACTGCCCTCTACGAGTAGCTACCTTCGCCACATCCAATTTCCATTGAAATCACAGCACTTCAAGGTCTTAACCTTGTGGATGACAATGCAACGACAGTGATCAAGAAGGAAAGATCGACATTGTTAGGGTGAACGTCTTTCACAGTGGTTTGATGTGTTTTGGTTTAGCATGAAATACAATGCATAGGGCCACCCATTTTCTGAGAGACACCATATCCTTAATTTGATTAATTGCCCCTATTCAATACATATCCCATAGAGTTGCTCAGTCACAGCAAATCAGCCTAATTTGGAAAGGTTGTTTTTTTAAATCACAGTTGTACAGCGGTTTCAAAGGACCACATTTAGAAGTTAATTTGGACCATTGGAACCACCAACCCTCTTGCCTAATCTCAAATTAATAACTCAAACAGATTAATGGGTTCATTTTATTCCTAACTCTTATCTTTTCTTTCCATTGTACAAGGTTTAAACTTCACCTTGACGGCCAACTACTACGGCTTCAACACAAGCCTCTTCAGGCGGCAGGGCTGTGGAAGCAGCACCTGCGAAGGAGTGGAGATCCTGAAGATGCTGCACGTGAGTGCGTTTTGAAGCAGCCCACGCAGTGGACATAACATAGTCAAAACCGCAATTCATCACATCTTCTGGGATAATGCATCAATTGTTTTATAAGGGATGTTTGGATTATGCTGTAACAAAAAGGTTTATGTAGATTGTAGATTGTGTATGTTAAGCAGAGATTGCTATTGAGTTTACACACTGTTGAATTGGCTGTAGGAGCCCATGACTAACAGTGTGACGACCTCAGTCCTCGCACCGCAAGAACTGCTGGTTGACGGGGTTCCCCGGGTGAATTCCATTAACTAATGCTGGGGTACAAAGCCAGTCAAAGTCAGAACCAGTTATTCTGACCATCCCATGAAAGAACGACTGCATGAGGTGTCTTGTTCCGTAGAATAACGGTGAAGTCGGCTGCATCATGCTGGGCCCCTCCTGCACTTACGCAACCTTCCAGTTGGTAGAGTAAGTACCTCCCATCATACGTGTACATCCCATGAGTTTACACTTCTTAAACGTCTCACTTGGTTGGGTGTTGTCAGCGCTGACCTTTTGACGTTCTGGTTGTCTCCCTCAGTGAGGAGGTGGGTCTGACCCTCAGCATACCGATCATCTCCGCCGGGAGCTTTGGCCTGTCGTGTAACTACCAGCAAAAACTTACCCGCCTCCTGCCACCGGCCCGCAAGATCTCTGACTTCTTCATCCACTTCTTGAAGGAGGAAGCACCCTTTAAGAAACCTTGGGAGCACGTGTACGTGTACAAGAAAACCAACACCACAGAGGACTGCTTCTGGTGAGCGAGGATGCAGTGGGAGGTCCCTCAAAAAACGGAAACTTCAGCTTCCTCCATCTCTGGAATCCAAAAAAAAACGTTATGTCTTATGTCTGAACGGTTATTTACACTGTATTTCTCACTAAGCTGGGAAGCTCCAGCCACCTGGGACCTTGAGCAGGAATAAGCTGGCGAAGAGACCGGAGGGACGGTCATTCACAATTAATTGGGATTGTATTCCCTGTGCGTTTGTGTAGGTACATCAACGCCTTGGAAGCGTCCTCCGCCAACTTTGCGACAAACACGACGAGACAGATGGTGCGTGGGGAGCAGGAGCTTAAGGACACCCTTGAGTTGGAAATAAGACACAGCAACAGTAGGTTTCCATTTGACCTGCTCCTCTTTTAGCAGCAAGAAAAAAGCAATGTTGTCTGCATACCCAAAAAATGCTTCACATGCACTGTTCATACTGTTGCTGTTTTTTAATACACTGTCACACAGTTTTCATTCTGTGCGGAAATCCGAATGACATCGCGTCAATAAAGAGCATGACCGATATTGATGGGGACATCCTATTCATACTCCTTGACATTTACAAGTAAGCGGCGCCCCCGAATTCCACTTTCCACACAAACAGCTCTGTAAGTTTCATAGAGTTTAAGTTTTGAAGAACTTTAAAGGATAATTCAGGTAATTTTCCTTTCTCTTCCAACTACGGCAGTCGTCCGTGATGCAAACACGATGGGATGCTTCGGAATCTACTGTGTATATTGAAGCATTTGATTAAATTTTGGATCACATTATGGATGTATAGAAAGACGGCAAGACATGAAAATGTCCCGGTCGGAAAAAATAGTCAGAATTATCCTTTTAAACAAAGATAAGACGTAGATGCTATGTAATATAGAAAATGTTGTGGTTTTTGTCCAATAACCTCTCCGCTGTCGTAATGACTCTATAGTGTTACTGTGACACCAACTTCCCTTTTTACCAGCCCGGAGTACTACATCAACACAACGTCCAAACCCGACATGGAGGACGTCCTGGTGGTCACGCTGCCGCAGAGAAACTATAAATACAATTCAACCTCGGAATTCAATGACACCGTGAGTCACTTTTTAAAAGAAACAAAAGGAGCTCGGAAAATATCCCCCGATTTCTCCTCCTCTCGCCTCCCTCTTGTCCACTGGCTTTCCTGTTCGTATTTGTACGGTAAAAAAAAAAATCAGTTGTTTCGCTCTTTTCTTCCTTTGTTCCCGGTGACAAACAGATAAACGACTATGTGGCCGGGTATCACGACGGGGCGCTGCTGTTTGGCCACGTGCTCCGGCAGAGGATGCTGGCTCAGCAGCGCGGCGGGCAAAGCCCGTCCGTTGACGACAACCCCTTTGGAAGCATCTCCTTCGACGGTAGGACCGCTGCTGTCCATCAGCTCTGACATGAAGCGCGGCACCGCGGCTGTTTATTTCCGTATTTCGCTTTCAGTTCAAATGTAATGGTAATATATGACGTGACATTTTAAGGAATGGGCGGGAGTTATGTGCTGGATGAGTTCGGGGACAGAGACGTCAACTTCTCTGTGCTCTACACGTCCAAGGACACCCAGAAGGTTTGTCCAATCGGCAGTAGCGGGCAGAGACGGATAAACGAACAATAGAGTGACCTTTTTTGTATTTTCACCTCCTTTTCCAGTACCAAACCCTGTTTGTGTTCGACACGTCTCTGAATAAAACCAGAGTGATTGATGAAAGCCCTGCCCTCATATGGAAGGGCGGGGTTTTACCAGATGACTTGCCAGACAATCTCAGAGGTAAACGCTCTTGATATGAAATGTCGCCGTTTTGCAATTCCACTGATATGAGTTTAGACTCAGCTGTTAATGTCAAGGCTAGGTCCTCAATGCTTGTGAAAGAGCATTGAATTACTGAAGCCATTGTAGGTATTATAAAAAGATATATATGTCTATGTTTCCAGGCCCAAGTTTGCAGGACATCATTGTAATAGTTCTGAGCGTCAGTGTAGTCGTGGTGACAGCCATCGCCCTCATCTTCTACAGGTAGACCCACACATCCAGTAATATCACATTTATAGTTTATAATATTGGGTCAACTGTGTGTGTGTGTGTGTGTGTGTGTGTGTGTGTGTGTGGCTTCTCTGTATAACTCGTGTATGCTTGTCTGTGTGCTCGGCATGCGTTGGCTGATACCAGACAGAACAGGAAGGAGCGTCTGAACCACAAGAAGTGGTCCCACATCCACCCCAACCTGATTGGTCCGCTGGACGAGAAGGAGGTGTCCCTGAAGGTGAGCCGCAGCCGTTCCGGGCCAATCAGAAACCTCCCGCTGATCACTCAGCATCTTAGATCATCGATGAAAGAGGAGACGAAGGCTGACACGAGATAAGGGGAGATAAGTTCAAGTTCAAGTTCAAGAGATTATTGTCACATACATATGCATATGCAGTGAAATGTCATGACACCCGGTGATTACGCACAAGCTCTACAAGCTCTAAAAATACTAAACAGGCGGGATAAAAGTGTTAGTTGAGACGAGAGATTGTGAAACGTGAGGGGCTGTGACACGGGGTAAGATTCAGTCGGGAGAAGTGTGAAGAAAAAGCAGAATGGGATGACATGGTGATATTAATCTTTCTACCGTTTTAATTGCCTCAGCACAGTTCAGGACCTTACGAGTCAGAGGAGTGATGCATTGGGCTGTCAATCATCAATTTGCGACATTGTTTGAAAGCAAGGCGTGGTGTACTTGTGTTCATAGTACACGTGCGTGTGTTTTGCACCCGACAATGTGTCCCTGTGTGCATTTATGTGTGTACCGGTGTGTAACAGATTGATGAGGATAAGAGGAGGGACAGCACGTACCACACCCACCGGGGCCGCTATGACAAAAAGGTATCGCTACAGATTATGAAAATGAATTATTTACAATAGAAAAAAAAAGCTTTTGCAACGATTACAATAAAATAATACATAAACATGATTGCTTGAAAAGCATAAAAAATGCGTTCTCCGCTTTGACGCTTGTATCTGTTTGACCTGCAGCCGGTAATCTTGAAAGAACTGAAGAACACGGATGGAAATTTCAACGAGCATCAGAAATTTGAGCTGAACACAGTAAGGCCGAGTGTGGAATTCTTTCCTGTTGTTGCCATAGATTCTGTGAATTCCTACAAGCGTTTGAGTCCAGTGTTTTGGGAAATTAGCTTTTTGTCTATCTTACCCAGATTCAGACGGGAAGGTCAATAGCAATTGACCGAGATAGCTGCAGGCTGTATGCTACCCTAACTGTAAGCGCAGTACAAGGCTGCAGGGGGAATGGACTATCTCTTATGAAATACACCTTCCAGCATCTCAAAAGCAGAATTATTTAAGTGATGCGTGCAGCCTGTACCACAGTTAGCATGCAGCCTGTATTTATCTCTCATATTATCTGCCACTACACTTCCATATGTTCATCTTATGGACAAAATTATCAAGCAAAATGTCTGCTGCAGTTCAGTTTGACATTGTATTTATTTTACATTTTTTTACCTGTGCTGTCAGCGTGCTGGGCATACCAAACAGAGTCTGCAAGTGGAGTTCAACTTTCATCTGCAATGCAACTCTTTATTAATTCTTAAATCATCAAAAACTGCTGCAATAACTCTATCCTGTGACAGCTGTGGCAATAAATGAGGGAGGAAAGGAGAGGGATGTAATCAGGGGGGGTGTGTGTGCGTGCGTGCGTGCGTGCGTGCGTGCGTGCGTGCATCTGTGTGTTGACAGTTTGCCTTGAGCGGCAAAATATGTAGAGCCTGCTTGGGCTAAGCCCTTGATGTCTTTGCATCCTAACAACGCCCCCAGTGGGTGCTCAATCCAAAAATTCCACAGTTGTCTGGTGGCCATTGGTTACTGTGCCACTTCTTCTTTCTTGTTGAGTTCCACATGCCTTTCCAAGTTCCTCTTTCATGCAGGTGGCTCTTCCTGTTAATCACGGGCCGCCAAGGCTTCCTTGTCATAATTAGGATCCTTTATCTTTCTTGCCATGAATGAGAAAGTCAAGTTCTCAACAGATAAAGATAAGGTAGTGTGAATCATATCACCTTTGATCACTTTGAGAAGGAAATGTGCAATAGATGTCATTACTCAGATATTGCTTTTAAAACTAAGGTCCTCGAAGCACCTAAACAGACGGCAGACTTGAATTAGTTACCGTAGTGATATAAATAGTATTTTCATTGCTCACCTCCCTCTTTCAGCTCCTGCGTATCGACTACTGCAACCTGACCAAGTTCTACGGCACAGTGAAGTTTGAATATGGCGTCTTTGGGGTTTTTGAGCTCTGTGAGCGAGGCTCCCTCAGGGTAAGAGAGCTTGGATGAGAAGCCTTTTCTGGTTTCATGACCACGACCTCTTGACATAATGCGACATGTGAAGTTTTTTTTAATGACATTTTGACAAGCGGCTGAAAATAAATCAATGACTACGATGACTTTACGATGACGAAAGTTTTTTAAATGTATTTATTTAGTTTTATTCCTTTGCTTTACAGCATGTTCTCAATGACCGAATCTCCTACCCTGATGAAACCTTTATGGACATGGAGTTCAAGATATCAGTAATGTACGACATAGCAAAGGTATGAATATCCTACATAAATATAAATGGTATATACTTATTTTCTGGGAGTGAAACAACGTGTATCTGAAGGGACTCAAAACCTGAATCTTCTGCTGTCCATAGACACTCCCTCTTAGATTCCCTACTCTATGTCACTGTGCCAACACGTGTGTTCTCTAACTCCTCCCCTGCCTTGTTGCCCCTGCTACAGGGACTATCATACCTTCACTCCAGTAGCATTGAGGCCCACGGTCGCCTCAAATCCACCAACTGTGTGGTGGACAACCGCATGGTGGTCAAGATCACGGACTTTGGCTGCCACACCATCCTCAGTCCAGCCAGAGGTGAGACTCTCAGAGCTCCATGTTGTCTGTGAAGTCAATTATTCATCTAAAACAACAAGGACACCGGAGTCTCACCTTGGGCTCTCTTTCAATTGATGATTGCATCAATGTGCCATAAAAGCACAATAGCCTAAATCCTAACCTTAAAAAAGGAACGTATTTGATTAGATTAGATTCAACTAATTGTCATTGCTCAGAGTACAAGTACTGAGGCAACAAAATACATTTCTCTGCATTTTACCATCCTAGTAACTGACGTACCTGTAGATACTACCAATTTGGGCATTATCAAAACAAGACACGGGGGTACTGTGACAAGTATGACACATTTATCCACTCCCGGATGTATTTATGATGTTTAAGTCTGGTTTTGTGTACATTGTATATTTAAATTATTACTCCAAGAGGAACAGTTTAACTCAATACAAGGTACTATTTTGGTGTATTTTACTTTAACTGGGTATATTATTTTGCAGTTATTTCCTTGCTCACATGTGGGCAGCTTGGAAATACAGCTGGCCACAGCTTGAGAAGGGATCCTCAGTGATTCAGTGAGAAGTGATTCCCGACCTGGGGTGCCCGGCCCCTACAGGTGGTCGCCAAGACCGCAGGCGATGTTTCCTAATAGTCGTAGAGATAGAAGTAGAAAAAAGTGTTACACAACTGGGGAACCAGGTTTGGGAAAACCTCTGCACTAGAGTAATGTTGATATAAATCCAAATCCGTTGGTCGGTCCTTAGGAGTAGTTACTGCATAATTTCTTTCTGTTATGTGTGTCCTCTCCCCTCCAGACCTGTGGACAGCCCCTGAGCATCTTCGTGAACAGGGAGTTTCTCAGAAAGGCGATGTCTACAGCTACGCCATCATCGCCCATGAGATTGTAATGAGACAAATCCCTTTCTACACAGCGTTTTGCTCTGACCGTGCAGGTAGGATGTTCGTTCATATTTTCACGTCATGAATTTGTGTAATTATGTCATTTTCAATTGTTTTCTCCTATAATTTCCTCGTTCTTGTCCGTTCTTTACATTTCTACGGATCCCACCGGTGACATTGGCGGGAAAAATATTATTGCGTGGCCACAAGTTAGTAATGCGTGGCCGCTGGCTGCAAGTCTGTAACTCGTGGCCACCAGAAAACTTGTGGCCGCGAGTTAGTAAGGCGTGGGAATGAGATGATTAAGTCGTGGCCATGAGTTAACAAGGCGTGGGAACATGACTAAATTGCGGTCACGTTTTAATACCACATGGCCACAAGATAGGGAATCTGTTATTTCATTTTATTTGAATCTTGTGATGAATTATAATAATATCTTGCAATATCTTGCAATCTCTTGCGGTTAAGTACGGTGCCATCCAGAGCTGCCAAGTCTTATGGTTTGACCGTGAGACTCATGCATATCAACCAGCTCACACACCACACATTGTATTTCCCACACTGAGGATCCCAAAATAAGTGAAAATTGTTTTTGCTTTATTATTATTTTTTTTTTACAGAGGCCTATACACCAATCAGCCACAACATTGAAACCACCAATAATAACCACTAATATTGTGTAGGTCCGCATGGTGCCGCCAAAACATCTCTGACCCATCGAGGCATGGACTCCACAAGACCTCTGAAGGTGTCCTGTGGTATCTGGCGCTAAGACGTTAGCAGCAGATCCTTTAAGTCTTGTAGTTGTGAGGTGGGGCCTCCATGGATCGGCCTTGCTGTTCTAGCACATCCCACAGATGCTCCATCGGATCGGACCCTAACCCTGGCCATCCACATGATGTAGAAGAAAACGTGATTCAAGAAGGTGGCCTGGTTTCCACGTTCTTCCATTGCTCCGTAGTCCAGTTCTTGTGCTCACGTGCCCATTATAGGCACTTTCTGTGGTGGACAGGGGTCAGCATGGACACTTTGACAGGTGTGCGGCTACACAGCCCCATACGCAGAAAGCTGTGATGCACTGTGTGTTCTGACACCTTTCTATCAGAGCAGCATTAACATTTTCAGCAATTTGTGCTACAGTAGCTCTTTTTGGGATCGGACCACATGGGCTAGACTGTGCACCCCACATGCATCAATGAGTGAATGGGTGCCCATGACCTCGTTGCCAGTTTACCAGTTGTCCCTCCTTGGACCATTTTTGGTCAGTACTAACCACTGCATACTGGGAACACCCCACAAGACCTGTTGTTTTGGAGATGCTCTGTCCCAGTCGTCTAGCTATCACAATTTGACCCTTGTTAAAGTGGTTCAGATCCTTACGCTCGACAATATTTCCTGTTTCCAGCACATCAACTTCAAGAACTGATTGTTCACTTGCTGCCTCATATATCCCTCCCCTTGACAGGTGCCACTGGAACGAGATGAGCAATGTTATTCCCTTCACCTGCAGTGGTTTTAATGTTGTGGTTGATCAGTGTATATTTCCTCACTGGCGCTTGCTTGGTGCCCGTCACTGTTCTCTTGAATGGGAGATCCTTTCCGCACACACGTTACGTGCCCACGTGCAATCATGCTTGTACCCCCTTGTGATATCACTCCGAACTTTTGGTGAAAATTGGCAGCCCTGGTCAATACTAAAATTCACTTAATTCGGCTGGGTTGAAACGCAAACAATATGCGAACGTTGGTCAAAGTCGTCGACTTCATCAAGCAGGAGATGGAAGGACTTTGGAAAATACAATTCGGCAGCCCCCGCCGGCGTTTCTATACTGACGGTGTATACAGGTGAGAACAGCATAGACTCTATGCAGGTCACGTAGACTGAATCTCCTCTGATAACCACCCCCCCCCCCCCGCCCCACCCTCCCGTCTGAGCGAGATGAGGACCATGTGATGGTATATCAATGTCATTACTGTGAAGTGGTAGTTCCCATTTCCCTAGCCAACTGAAGTAACGTTAACACAGCAATCCAGATCCTTTATTCATTGCGACAACAAAACGGACACCCACCTCGCAGCTTCCTCATGCTGTTTAATCTCATATTGAAAGTTGTGACCATGCAATAATAAAGTTGTGACCACGACTTAATTATCTCATTCACAAGTTTTACTAACTCGTAGCCACACATGACTAACTTGTGGCCACGCAATAATATTTTTCCCCCCAATGTCACCAGCGGGGGGCTCTGTACATTTCTGTCCTCTTCGAGTGCTGGAAATGAAACTGACGATGGAATAATAGTGTACAGCACCTCCTGCTCGCAGTTGTGTGTAACCACCATACACATAGTCACCATAACTGATTAAAGATTGTTTGTTGTCTGTATTTACCAAGTCAAAGAGCTTGGTAAATTTAGCTTTAAATTGCCCTCCTACCTACAGGGCTGGACATAATAAAAATAACATTTTGCCTCATTAGAATTTGTTCTCAATTCTGTTTCTCAGAGAAGTTGTACAGAGTGCAGAACCCCAGTGAGCTGGGCGTCTTCAGACCTGACCTGCCCTTTGAGGGAGCGTCGGAGTGTGAGTCGGAGGTGAGAGCGGTTCCTTGTAACAATGTGGACATTTTCTGTTCTCAACACATAGACTTGTGTGCATATCTGCCAAGCGTCTTTAAAGTTATGCATGTGCACACAATCAATTCCCATACAGGAAAACCTGTTCGACATATTTTAAAGAGTTTTTTTGTGTTTGTGTGGACCTGCAAATCTAGTTGTACATGCTACAAAAGATCTGCTGGGATGAGGACCCAGAACGACGACCAGACTTTAAGAAAATAGAGGGAATTCTGGGAAAGATTTTCAGGTACGTCAGCAACCTGGGAGTTGGTGAAACACTGTCCCTCTCACCACATTAATCATTGTATTCATTTTGTGTAACTTTGGAGCTGTGTCAAAGTTCCATCTTTCTGTTTAACCCAGTAACCTGCACAACCAGGCCAGCGAGACGTACATGGACAATCTGATCCGTCGTCTGCAGATGTACTCCAGGAATCTAGAGTATTTGGTGGAAGAGAGAACCTCCCTGTACAAGGCTGAGAGGGACAGGGCTGACCTGCTCAACTTCATGCTGCTGCCGGGGTACGTGAGCCTCCACATGGATTCATATACTTTAAGAATCAGAAACCGTTTATTCCGCCAGGTATATTTACATACACTAGAATTGGTTCTGGTGAGGTCTGATGCGTTACACTGCGGCTTATTCGCATGAAAAAAAGATGCTTAACAGTCCGAAAAAAAACGGAAATTAAATGTAACAAAAAAGTGAAGTAAAATAAAAATGAATTGTCAAATATATAGAAATAGCAAAAAAAAAAAAAAACAGAAATACTCAGATATATAAAAATATTCCATATGCGATCCGCAGGCTATACATGATAAATTATCGTTATAGATATATACTGTAGGGTATACATTATAAATATAAATTATTATAACTATGTGCTTACTAGTTTATTAGAGTATACAGTGTAATACCAGTGTTATTACATATACCGTATATTGATGCAAGTTAACAGAAGATAACACTTTAGCAGCACAAAGTTGAAAAATGGTAAAAGTAACAAAAAAAAGGACACTCCCATAAATACCCAGACTTGGACTGGTCTTTCACTCCTCAGCCCTCCCTTACATCAATGAAAAATAACCTATTTTAGGACTGAAAAATAAGGTAGAAAAGGCAGAGCGTCTGTTGCCTCCCCAGTTAAGTATATGTACGTTTTTCATGTTTCATTAACGTTTCATTACGTTTCATTAACGTTACATTTAGTTAGTTCATTCATCAACATTTCATGAAGCCATCAGTTCCGACAGAGCCATCCTGTCACCTGCCCTGTCTCCCCAGGCCCGTGGTGCGTTCTCTGAAGGAGACGGGGAGTGTGGAGCCGGAGCTGTTTGAGGAGGTGAGCGTGTATTTCAGCGACATCGTGGGCTTCACCACCCTCTGCCACTACAGCACGCCCATGGAGGTGGTCGACATGCTCAACGACATCTACAAGAACTTCGACGGCATCCTCGACCACCATGACGTCTACAAGGTGCTCTAGTGTGAGGAGCGGGGAGATCGCAGGCGGCTCAAAGTCTTAAGTTCAATTGATTCACTCGAATCCCTTCGTGTTTCTGTGTCAGGTGGAGACTATCGGGGATGCGTACATGGTGGCTTCGGGGCTACCCAAGAGGAATGGGAACAGACACGCGGTGGACATCGCCCACATGGCCCTGGACATCCTGTCCTTTGTAGGGACCTTCCAGCTGCAACACCTGCCGGGCATCCCACTGTGGATCCGCATCGGGGTGCACTCAGGTACTGTGCAACGTCCACATCTTGGCAAGCTTGAGACATTTTCATTCAATTCATTTTCAAAATTAGATTGTTTCATGGGTGCAGGTCCCATGTCTGAAATTGTGTTTGTTTGTCTGTAGGTCCGTGTGCAGCAGGAGTGGTAGGGAACAAAATGCCTCGCTACTGTCTCTTTGGAGATACAGTCAATACAGCCTCACGCATGGAGTCCACAGGCCTGCGTAAGACACACACACACACGCACACACAAAATGCTGGAGGTCAAACACACTTGTTCTTGATCTAAAGCCATTCTGCCTTTTCCACATTTCCTACAAAAACCTCTTACGGATTTCCATCATTCTATCATTCCTTATCATATTTGCAACCATCTGTCTTGTGAGGACAGATGACATTTCTCGTATTTACGTTCCAGCGCTGAGGATCCATGTCAGCCAGTCCACCATCAACATCTTGCAGCGGACGGACTGCCAGTTTGAGTACGAACAAAGAGGGGAGACTTACCTCAAGGTTAGATGAGCTTTGGTGTTTCGGCTTCTTGTGAAAGCGTTGTAAACTATTCTAGCTAAGTATAAACCTATTGATTCCCCCATATGCAACAGAAATATACACAGATCAGCCACAACATTAAAACCACTGACAGGTGAAGTGAATATCATCTTGTTCCAGTGGCACCTGTCAAGGGGTGAGATATATGAGGCAGCAAGTGAACAATCAGTTCTTGAAGTTGATGTGTTGAAAACAGGAAAAATTGGCAAGCATAAGGATCTCAGCCACCGTGACTAGGGTCATATTGTGATGGCGAGACGACTGGGTCAGTCTCCAAATCGGCATATCTTGTGGGGTGTTCAGTGTTCAGTACCTACCCTGGACACCAAAAGTGGTCCAAAGAAGAACAACCGGTGAACAGGCTCATTGATGCGCGGGGGGAGCAAAGTCTGATCCCACAGAGGAGCTACTTTAACACAAATTGCTGAAAAAGTTAATGCTTATATGATAGAAAGGTGTCAGAACACACAGTGCATCACAGCTTGCTGTGTATGGGGCTACGTAGCGGCAGACCAGTCAGAGTGTCCCCTGTCCACCGCTGAAAGCGCCTACAATGGGCACTTGAGTATTGGAACTGAACCATGGAGCAATGGAAGAAGGTGGCCTGATCTGATGAATCACGTTTGCGTCCATGGTCGCGTCCTGGTGCCAGATACCACAGGACACCTTCAGAGGTCTTGTGGAGTCCATGCCTTGATGGGTCAGAGCTGTTTTGGCGGCATAAGGTGGACCTACACAATATTAGTGGTTATTAGTGGTGGTTTTAATGTTGTGGCTGATTGGTGTATTTTTCTTGTATGGATACCAAATATGGACATTTTCCTTTTTTAGGATATAGGATATTTTGGGATATAAAGAGATTACACGGATGTTGTGAAATTTTTGTCATCTCCATATTAATTTAAAAAATAAAATATTAAATTTGCTGTATGTAGAGCATCTAGCATTTATTTCTGCTTTTCATATATTATAAAAATCATAACCATCTATTTTCAAAAAATATATAATTTCACAATGTATTTGAAATAAATCTGAAGGATAGAAAAAATGTACATCATATTTGTTTTATATATATTCTTGAAAAAAAATCTGCAACAAAAATATGGAAACCTTTCATATATTTTTTTGTATATGTTCAAATTCATATTTTTTTTAGATTTGTCATTATATTAAAGGCACTAACTATCAAGCTCATGTGAAACGCCTTAACGCACCGTGTCTGGTACTCTGATACTCAACAGGGTAAAGGCAAAGAGATGACATACTGGTTAACAGGCGTGACGGGGGCAAAATACAACCTGCCAACACCTCCAACAGCGTAAGTTCAAAGTCAGGATTCGGGAGGATTCAATAACTTCGAAGAGACGGCAATAGTTCAGTAGCCTTAATATGGGTGTGAAGGACATATTTTCCTTCCCAGCTTGCCCCATGTTGTGTTCACTCTTCGTGTCAGGGAGAACTTCCAGCGGCTGCAGCAGGACCTGGCTGAGAAGATCATGTTGAGCCTAGAGAAGCGCAGCGCCAGCAGCGACAGCTTCGAGAAGAGGAAGACGCTGTCCACCCGTGTGCGTCGGAGGGAGACCAACAGCAGCCTGCCAGAGTACTTCCACCTGGCCGTCACAGACAGCCCCAGCACCTACCTGTGAAGGGAAGTTCTTCCACTTTGGTGCCCCCCGCCCCCACCACCCACCACAATATTCCTCTTCGGGTGCAGCGACACCTTACCACCAGTAGTAAAAGGACTTCTTGTGAAGTCTCGAGCTGTAATGTAGACATGACCAGACACCGCCATGAAGACGGTTCACTGTCAAAAACGTTGGCAATTCAAATTACCTATATGCAGCTACGGTGAGTGTGCGGTGTTTCTTCCTGCTCTATCACCGCATAAACATAGCGTGCGGTTATCCACCTTCTTACACCTAGTTGTGTCAACATGCAGCCCTGTAGCCAAAATCCTCCATACGTTCCCTGAAATCTGCATTTCACACTCAACACGCTGCCCTCGACAGATTATCTACTACCCAAAAATTGACTTCTGTTGGCCAGAGATGTGTTGCAGAGTTCAAACTTTTTCCAGAATATGATAGTAGTAGTAGCAGTAGTAGTAGTACTATTTTTACCATATGATACCTTATATGGTGATGTCACTACATTCTCTAGATGTGGAGGAGCTTGCTGCATGGTGCAGATTTTAGCTGAGACGACTCCATGAGTTCCATGGATGATATCTCTCTTCATTTAAACCAGTGAAAACGTAGGCTATCGATTGAGAAACTTCAACAACCAGGTAATATGTCGACTGTTCTGCATTGTGCTTATTACTCGTTTCACTTTGAAATGGGCCGTGGAAAAGCTTACCAAACGCTTATTGCATGTGAGGAAATTATTTACCATGTAAATATGTTCAACTATAAAGACGGAGCCACTTTTGTAAAACCAATGCTTTGCCAAAATATTAATCATCCGAGAATATTTCTCTTTCTTAACATAGCTATGCTACCTTATGTCTTCATGAACTCTTTATAAACCTATTTCCATGTTGTGATTTTTTGTTTTGTTTGTGTTTTATGAAATTTAAATACACCTTAATGCTGAAAACAGTCTGCTTTCAATGTTTCTTTGTGCTGTGTTAATGTTCTGACCTCGAAATTAAGGAAATATAACCAACTGAAAAATTGCACAAGTTCCATAGAAGAAGTCAGCAAAGATACAGTATCCACAACAAGCCGCTATGTCATATACCATGCCAGCTTGTTTTAGGCAATATTGAGGTTTAAATGAGTCTTACCATCACCACATATTTTTGGACGTGTACGCATTGACACATTTGTCACAGGATCTTTATTGAACAAATTACCACAGATGACTGCTGTGTGTCCTTTTAGATGTTGTTTCCTACAGTAAAATCCTTCCATACAGCTGCAAGACCACGTGTCGTCCACCATTACGAACGTATCTAACACTTTGAAGTTCAAACCTTTTTTCGGCACATTTGCTTCAAAACAGATCGTCGCGTCGGACAGCTTCGCGCACTAAATTCCCCCACAATACTTAGTCTAGTTTTTCCACATAGAGATGTTTCGTTAGTACATAAAGTGTGTATACTTCTAGTTTTCTACTTTTTGAGTATACTTGAAGTGTATTTTTTGGTACTTCTTATTTACTTCATATACTAATTTAATATACAACTCCATAAGGTAACTTTTTTTTAAATGCCCATGGTTGTCAGCTTGTCATTTTAGAGCAGCAAAAAACAGTGCAAGTCAAGAAAGGTTTAAAAAGTAAGAAGAAAATAAAAAAAAACACATACACATCTATCAACAAAGTTAAGACGAAATAGCACTATGCTATCTAGTGAGCCCAATATGGGCAGAAGGCAGTTGCGCCAAAGTAAGTAAATATACTATTAATATGGTGGTTTCAATTGAACACAACTTTAGTATATTAATTGTGAAAAAAAGTATACTAAATATAGTAGTTTACTTTCTAACAATTATTTACTGCACCTATAAGTATTCCCTTTTCCACTTGGGTGGATACAGAAAAGGGAAAAAAATAGTTGCATTTTGATGAATTAATATTCAAACTCTTGTAGGACATGGATTAATGAGTCATATCCTGAAGTCAGCTCAAGCAATGAACGGCTGAATTCACCCAGAGAGCCCTACATGGTTTTGGTTGTCACTAAGGCAGTGCCACCCAGCTCGGTGGCAGGGAGTGGAACCCTGTGCTCCCTGTAGTCGACCCCACCTCGAGCCCCCTCGGGCACGCCAAGCCTCAGGGCCTGTCCACAGGAAGTGATGTCACCACCACCTTGCGGAAAGAACGATTGGGGAGCATCGGACTCGGTGGCTATCTGGTACCCCCCATCCCGCTGGCCCCTGCCTCCCACAGGGGCCACTGGGATCCTGTCCAGCAGTGGGTCCATTTTGGCAGGTGGCTCGGGACACGGCTGTGGGCGCTCCGCTGAAAGGATGAGGAAAATAAATACGAAATTAGAGCTCTTGTCATGTTGGTTACAGTGTTGGTCTGCAAAAACTCCAGCTACAATCTTGGGTTTTCCAATTAGGGGGAAAAACGGCTGGCATGAGGGTTGGGGGCGCAAAAGAAGAAGGATGTTACTCAGAGATGCGATACCCCCAACGGCCAAGTTATTTGAGATTGTTTCAGTTTTTCAAAATACAAATTCTTAAGAAAAGGAATGTACCAAATGTACCGGGACATATCAGGAAGAATGAAACAACTGTTGACACTACGTTGAATTAATAGTTGTAGCTTGTGCAGAAATCCTTGACAAAGGTCCAATCAGCCCAAAATACCGTTTGACAACAATCCCCATGGTCATCAACTTGAGTGAAGAATGAGTTCAAAAGATTTTATATTCAAGTGCAATTTTCCCATTCCTGGGATTCCTAGGATTTTAACTTGTCGTCAACAGTTTAGCTCAACAGCTTGTACACGCTGAACATCCGATCAACATGTGAAAAAGGACATTATCAGACAAACAATGTCTGTGTGTGACAGCTGAGCGGACAGAGACAATACCTCTACCTCAACTTCATTTTGAACATTCCTATCTGTCCACTGAATAGGGCCCCTGTGATAGAGGCGTATGAGAACGCGTATGAAACCTGCAATGCATCCAACCATGTTCTGCACAGAAAGCGTTACAGATCAACAAAATCACATCTTCTACAGCAAACAACGCTCAGGGGCAGTTACACAAAGTGATTGTTATTTATTGTTAGTTATTTGCCAGCCGCAACCAATAACAGAAAAAGCAAGCGTCTAATTCACAAAGCGCCCCGCAACCGGTGAAATGCACCACAAACTGCACTGCCATCCAAATAGTGTCTTGGTGCGCCGGTGCCATTTACGAGTATTTAAGTGAGGTATTAATTCAAACATTTGGTGCAAAATTGGCCCCTTTCTATGCAAGGAGCCTCGTTGCAAATAGCGTCCAATTCACAAACACCGGTGCCAATGAGAAGAAGAAGAAGAAGAATCTTTAATTGTCAAATGACACACCACACTACAACACATGCATACACACACACACACACATGCACATGCTTTGGATGGTGGCCAGTGAAATGTGGCCTCTGCATTTGACCCATCCTGGCTTGTCCTTCCTCTGGGGGGGCAGGCAGGAGCAGTGGGCAGCATTCGTCGACGCGCCCGGGGACTTGGTTCCAAATGTCCATCACTGGTCAGACGATGATGTGTGCATGTTTTTCGTGGGGGTCCTTTCTGATGTTAGATGGAGGAAACCCCATGTGAGCACAGGGGTTGCAAAACATGCAAACTCCAGACAGAAATGCTCCTATTTGGGAGATAACCCGCCGGAAAACGGTGCTAACAGTGCCCCAGGCCGGAATTGAACCCAGGACCTTCTTGCTGTGCAATGCACTGTGCCGCCGTGCAATGGCCTCACGCAGTTAGAGTGACGCTATCACTGTCTGTAGAGAGCTGGTGGTTACTCTGCAGAGACCAAAATAAAAAAGGGCAAAAAACAAAAGGCAGCGCTACCTGATTGTCTTCAGAGAGCTTGTGCAATTGGAGTGCATTTATAATGGGTGTCACGCCCAGACTTTCCAGTGATCTATAAAATATATTTTTACATTATTATTATTATTATTATTATTATTATTATTATTACTGTCACGGCATCTGAAGGTAGCGGAATGGGTACAGTGCGTTATTTTCAAAACACATTCCAAAAGCAACTTATTGAAACTTTGAATAATTTTTTGTACAAAAAAAGATGTTACAAATGTTCACAAAACCGGTTCTATTATTCCTATTAAACTCAAAAGATATTGAACCCCCCCCCCCCCCCCCAAAAAAAACGAAAAGTTATAGAGAATAGCGATAGTGGTCAAAACTGGCATCGAACCTCAGGACCAATCGACAGCTCCGCAGGCCGTGGCCTGTCAGGTGCATCAAAATATATTAAATTAACTGTCATCATTTCTACATTGCAATACTAAGATTCGGTGACAACTAGAACGAGATTTATTGATACTATTTAAATGTTTTATAGTCACTGCACATAAGTAAACGCCCCAACCTCGCTGTGCGTCTCCCGCGTAACTAGGGTGACCCCGCCCCCAGTTACGCACGGGGCCCTGTTGCGCGTCTCGGCAGCCTCCCCAGTTTTATATTTATTTAAGACGGATTAATCGTAAAAAAGGGAAATGTGGAGCAGTGGCGTAAATGCGTAATGACTCTCAAGTGGAGACCACCCCCCGATCAGACGCAAAACAAGGGCAAATTGCTCTCAGCAGCAAATGGCTGTGTTTGCACCAGTATATCTTTTGTGAATTGGACGCTATGACGGCGCCGATAGCGGACGCAATGGATGCACAATTCATGGTGCTATTAGCGGCCGCAATCAATTTTTTTGTGAACTTGCCCTTCAGTGTACACAGTGAACATTTCAGGGATCACACCTGTGACCTCTCGTCTCCAAGAACCTTTTTATCAGTTGACTAACTCTATAGCTCCCTCTGCTAATATCATAGTTAAAAACTGTCTGTGACTCCATAATATCTGTCAACGCAGTTATCATTCTATAAGTCTGCCTTTTTTTGTCAGTTAAAGCAGTTTTGTGTCGTACGTGGACCTCTTTCGACCGCCCCTAACCAGCGGATGTGTGTTGGAACCAGAATAGACCGTGAGGGGCTCTCCCATGGGAGGGGAGAAGAGAACAGAAAAACATTCTAGGGTGAGGCATGTTGCGCTTCATCACCTGCCTGAACTCCTACCACGACTTCCTCCATGCAAAATGGTCAAATCTGCACCAAACTCCACAAAGCACAAGTTAGTTGCCACCTGTTGCACATGCAAGGGATGTTCCCAAATATGTGCATTGGCCGACATAGAGCTATGTTTTTTTTTGCTATATCAGCTTGTTCATTTTAATTTTCAGGCCGAGCTGACAGTAAAAAAAAAAGACTGGTCACCTAAATGATTTGCCTTGGATTTAAAACTGGGATAATTGGAGATCTTTGTGGAGTCATTTGGTAAAATTGTTACGCGAGATTTTATAAAAAATGGCTAGCGTTAGGCTTATTGATAATTATGAATGATTTTGATATATAAACATAATTCCAGACAAAAAAATAAATGAATAAAGGAATTTGACCGTGTTAAAAATGTAGCAAAGTAAAAAGTAAGTAAGATATTTGCTTTGAAATGTAGTGGAGTAAAAGCCAAAAGTGCTTGAAAGTAAATATACTTAAGTACAGTAACAAAGTACTTATACTCACTAACATTGAGCCTTGGAGAGTTAATTTATAGACGAAATGAACACAGGTGTTGGCAGCGATCAACTCTATTTCCCGTAGGTCTCCCGTTCTCTCGAGCTCTTCTTTCTACCTCATTCATCATCCTCACCGGCTGTGTCGCGGCTCCTGCTCTGCTGTGTGAATTTGACGGACCACAGGACCAAGACCACGACAGATCCCAGCGCCACCACCGCTACAAAGACCCACAGAAACGGAATCAGCGCCGTGATGGTGACGGCTGCCGGGGTCGTGGGGCTCCTCGGGATGGCGACTGCGGGGGGACTTTCTGCAAAAGAGATGAGGGGTTAACAGTATGACTTCCCTCCCCGCCACCAGCGCATGCTAGAGCCAAGGAGATCCTAACTTGAATTAAAACAACAGCACAGAGCGGCATCAACACAAGTCTGTGGGTTTTACCCGTTATCGGTTTGTGCCAAGGCCTCGGCTGTTGCCTGGTCTTCGCCAGCGGCTTGGGAAACATGCAGGTGACAAGGAGAATGTCCCAGTTTGACCCGGGAGGACAATTCTTCCTTGACATTGTGAAGACCAAGGTCAGGCGTCGAAAGGGTGGACCTGGAGATGTCTGCGCCTTAAGATACCCGCGGTCTGTGTCAAACTCCTGTTTCAAGGCATAAAATGACTTGTAATGAAACCATAGAGGAGAAAGAGAGGGAGAGGGGGTGTGGGGAGGGCTGAGAGGGCAGGATCTGTGATGAATATTTCTCACCTAGCGCAACAGTTCTCAGTTTCGGCATGTTTCAGTTCTGCTATTTTAAAGGAAAGGGTGATTCACCAATAGGGTCCCCTGGGCCCTGAGTAAGAAAAAACAGGGTGGAGAGGTGGAGGCAGGGGGACTGGAAGTGTCAGAATGGAAATCCTTATCGCTTATATACGGTGGGGAAAAACACTATTGATGAATAAATGACAAAATGATTCATACGAAATGATAAACCTACTGATGAAACATTGGGGGGGTCTTTTTGATATCACTCACCATTCATCCCAATGACATAACACAATGATCGTTTAAGATATATTCTTTTTAATTCACAATGAGCATCAAATTTGTACTTTTTATAACCTTGTATTCACACTAAAAACGAGTAAAATGGCTTTAGAAAAGACAGGCAGTAAGGATCAGGGGCCCTGAGAGAAATGAATTGCATTGACTGTTTCATTAAGCACCATGGCAACCGTGTTCAACTGTGTAAAAACGGTTAAAATTCAAGGATTTAAAAAAAGGTCATACCTTAACAAAACAATCTTACAGCGGCATTTGGTACAAAACATTCATCCGTGCAGATTGTCAGAGCATATCAGGCAGGTTAAGAAAGGACAGATCTCCCAACAACTAAATTCCATCGGTAGCTTCACCAAGAGTCAGAGCCATTTTAAACACTGAGCTTTACTGAACCCAGTTAAAATCTAGACAAGAGTGCAATTTGGTTTTTTTTTGGTCGCTTTACGATTTGATATGTACTTGGAACCCCTCCACACAGCGCTTCAGGGCCCGAAGAGCAGGGGTTGCATGGCGACGAAGGTGAAGTTGTAGAGGCGCGGCAGGCCCTGGTGCCGCGTGCCGTTGAACTGGTCCCAGGAGAACGGAGCCAGGCCGCCCTGGGTCGTGGGCCCGTTGAGCGCCTCCGCGCGGAACTGCTCGGCCATGTGGAAGTCCGTCACCTGATGGGACGAAAAAAGGTGAGTTCAACCCGCTTGATAGGCCCTCCAACGGGGTTTCTAATAAGTGGAGACCGGGCTACCTTGGTGTCGTAGCAGCCTCCCGGCGACGGCCTGGCTGCGCTCAGGTCGTTACGGCAGCAGATGGACTTGCAAGGATCGCCCTTGGAGTACGGATCCTTCTTGTACTCTGCAAAAAAACCCCCAGAGACTTGAATGACGAGTCTGCTTCCCGCCAAAAAGAAGGAAAAAGAAAATGAAACTTGAGAAAACCCACCATTAAACCTCATGATGTGCTTGAGGGAGTCCAGGTCCTTGACCAGGGCCTGGTCGCGGCGGAAGATCTTGGCCCGGGGACAGAGGTCGTAGGAGTAGTCCTCGCCACGCTTCGCCCAGACCTCCTCGTAGCCGCTCAGCTCATAGATCCTCCGGTGGAAGGGAACGTTGTAGGATGGCCAGTAGCCTGAGGCGCGGAGAGAAGGACGAAATTTGAAGGTACAGGCAGGATAAGAGAAAATATGAAAAATGAAAGATTGCCTCTTTGAGTGTTATAAGCAGTGAAAAAAGTACAAATGGATGGAGGAATTCTTCCACCATGGAGCCCTCAACCAGCTGAGGAGTCCAAAGAAAAATCCAAATTCAGCGGTGCCGCCTTCCTTCAATAAACCCGCGTTATTTGCGCCTGAGAAACGTCATCACAGCAAACCGACACAAACTGAGAGAACTAACATTGATTTGAATGATTTGCAGGACCCTCCCTCAGAAGTGTGCAATCACACCAGATGACGGGCAAAGGCCGCTTGTTTCGACACATAAGCCACACACACACACGCTTCGAGGCATAGAAAGAGCCTGACACGAGCCGAAAAAAGGCCAAGCAAATCCAGACTGAGATTTCCACGGAATAAACCCCAACGTGGGAAATAAATAAATGAATAAATAAAAAATAAAAAATAAAATAAAAGGGGGATGCGGGTTTCCATCCTTTTTATTGTCCGTTATTTTATTGTCTGTTATTATTCTGAGGCGTACCTCTGCGCAGGGCCTGTGTCTGGTCGGAGAACTCCACCAGCCCGGGGATCTGCTCCACCACAGTGAGGGCTCCGTCGTCGATTCGGACACCCAGCTTCACTCTGCTCCTGTCCACCACCATGTACTGGTTGTTGTAGGTGCCTGGAGCAGGGAGGCCCAAAAGAAGTCACAAAGTGGAAGAAAAGGACGAGGGCCTTTAAAGAGCGGCGTTCAATCACGTAGAGTTCAATCCAAACCAGGACAGGAACACAGAGGAAAAAGTGACACGAGATTGGGGACGACGGCCCGATTGGGGACGACGGCCCGATTGGGGACGACGGCCCGATTGGGGACGACGGCCCGATCGGGGCTTTCTAGCCTACTTCACTGACCGGAGTTGTGCCTGGAGAAGGTTTCGGCCCACTCCCGGCCGCTGTGCGCCAGGCTGTGAGCCAGCCGGACCCGCTGCCACGCCAGCAGGCTGCTGGGCGTGACGGAAGCGAAGAGGGAGGCGTTGAAGACGTTGTTGGTGGTCTGGGTCATCATCAGGCCGCTGCCCAGCAGGTAGAAGTCGTCGAGGGACTCGAGGAAGCCTGAGAGAAGGACAGGGGGATGGACGACAGAGGGACGGATGATCCTGGATCTAACTTCAGTTCACCCTCACGAACACCACCGTTCAAAACAATCGCTACGGATGTACGTTCACGGGGAGTCATTTTATTTTCTTGCTGCAGATGCCAGATAAAGGACCGGGCCGCTCCTAACCCGGGTAGCTGCTGAAAGACAGCCTCCCAGTGGCTGTGGAGGGCTCGCTGACGTTGAAATCCCAGTGCTTGTAGATGCGCATGGTGGCGGCGTAGGTGTACCAGCTGGAGTGGGAAAACAGCAGGTTCTCAAAGCCCGGCAACATCTGAGGAGGACGGAGGGTAAAATGGCGACAAGGAGGTTAGTCTATGATGGTTAAACGTTAGCGTTTGGGTTTCAAAACATCTGACAACGCACATACTGGAAGCTGCTATAACGCAAATATAGGGCACATAAAACATCTACGTACTACTCACATTTTTAAGTAAACAAGAAATGTATTAGTTAATACAGACACAATAAATAACAATGCAATCACTATTAAATTGTCTTTAATCCACATTTCATCAGAGCACCCAGTATAATGTATATAATTTTTTTTGAATATCAAACAGGGAAGAGCGGGAGAAGATGATTTCACACAACAGCTTAAAAAAAGTATTTTTGAGCTTTTTCGGAATTGTTTCCTCGGATAGTTCAATAAAAATGTTCAATATTACGCAAACACAGACTACAAAAATACAGACTTCCAGATGGATGCCGACCTTGATGAGTGCGGAGCAGTGGCCCATCCCCGGCTCCCTGAAGCCCCTGAAAGGAGCCTCAGCGCTGCGGACCAGCACCGGAATCAGGTCCAGCAGGTCCCCCACCGCGTTCAGGAACTGGACCGCGAACAGGGAGAGGGGCTACAAGCGATGGGGAGGGGCAGAAAAACAGCTTATAGTCGGAAAGTAAGCATGAGACAAAAGCTAGACTTTTTAGTTGGGATTTTGGAATAGTGAGCGGTGGGCGTGTCACCTCTCTCCCTTGTTTCTTGGCCCAGTGTGCCACCCCGGCCTGGAGCCCGTCCATCTGGGCCACGATGAAGCTTGCGTGCTTCCAAAACGGGTCAAAGCTCTTATTCAGCTTAATCTGCTCCCTGGTCCACGAGTCTTGCTTTCTAAAAGGAAAAAAGAGAAATTTACTGCACTACTATTATTATTATTTGATTTTTCCACACTTTTTCCACTTCATGGACACTCAGTAAGCACTATACGGTTGATTGGCACAGGAGTGTGGCATGTTGCCGGCAATCATTGCAATCTCTAAAGACTCGATGTAAGATGCTGGAGTACAAGATAAGGAAAGATTAGAATTTATAAAAAGATGAGGAAAAAGCCAGAACTATTTGCAATATAGAGAAAATGTCTGACAGATTAACGCTGCGATACACCCTGGGCTCACAAGGTGCTGGATCCAGAAAGCCTGTATTCCATTCTGGTCGTTTGTTTCTGGCGGCCATGTCCGTTCCAGTCAGTAAAAAAAATATTGCTCATTGTCAAAACTTACTAAGCTGCAATCTACTCAGTTTCAAGCAATTCCTGCGACAGATACTCGACACACCAAAGAGATTGCGACAGTCAAACAGCCCCCACCTCCAGGGTTCAGGATGTTTTTCCGTGAGTAACGGGAAGGAACACACTCACTTCATGAAACTCTGCACTGCCACCAGGACCTCGGGATTAGGGATGAGCTGAGGATACATGTTGGCGTAGTGGTCCATCACCTGCCTGTGACGGGAAACGACAGAGCATGGAGAGTGTGCGGGATTGAAAAGTACAAGCACTGAAGTACACTTTTGCAAGTATCTGTAGTTTTCTATTCTATTTAACCATCACACTACTTGAGCTAAAAAACAATTAAATTGGGGTCATATCAATTCAGGAGCAAATACTTAAATACTTTCACGAGTAAAAGTATAAATGTCAACGTGGTATATTCAGAGTCATTTCGTCTCAGGGTATTTGCACTTTTACTTGAGAACATGGTCCAAATACTTTTCATATTTCTCAACCAGAAGTCCCAGGATCGAACTGGGCCATGGGTATTGATCCCACTACAAGGCTGCTTTTCCCCCACTTTAACCTGGGAACAGGTTAAGGAGCATGGGGGTGGGTGTAGTGTAAAGAAATACTTCCATGGAATAAAAAAAAACAACCAGTATTTTAAAAAAAAAAGACAATGATGGGACAACGTGCTTACTGGGCGGTGAGGAAGCCCTCGAGGTACCCGGCCAGGAAGAAGGTGACTTCGTCGGGCTCCGGCGTTTCCCCGTAACCCGCCCGGATCTCCAGCACGCTCCAGCCACTGCTGGACAGGGTGTCGTTCAGGTACCCGTAGGCGTCGCCCTCCTTCTCCAGCACGGCCTCCTTCAGCAGCACCGTCTTGTGCGAAGAGTCCCAATAC
>NC_137205.1:11271864-11291864 GCF_960531495.2 Zeus faber
CTCGGTACATGGGCTCGCCCACGGCCTGGAGGAAAGAAGAATGGCATTCATTAGCCTCTGGTGTTTAAATGTGGCTCTGTATGATCTCCTTAGCGGAGCGCACCATAAAACCCTGTGAAAATGTAGAAAAACCTAGGAAATGTCCTTCAACACAACTTTTACTTGAGATATTGGAGATTTAAAAACTCACGATGCTGCTGTACTCTTCGTCATCCATCTCCTTCACCTTCAGGCAATATGACTGAAACACGAGAGTGAAGCCGTTCATCCACTGATCGCGATGGAACTTCTGATCCAATAATATAAAACCTTAAACCACGCCAAGCTACCGGTAATGTGCTCTCATACCAGATACTCGAACTTGACATCCAGGTACTTGCGGATGGTGAGCTTGGTGTCTGGTATGGCTTTGTGAAGGTACGTGTTCAGATCATGCAGCATCTGTGCGTGAGGAAACCAGAGGACATGGACAATTCCATACAACAAATTAAAACATTAAAAAGGACCAGCCAACCATGAAGCGCTATCTACAACAATCTACAATTATATTCTATGTTAGAATACAACATAAATAAATACATACAACAAAAAAATATGATTTGTTTTTTATCATTATTACCAAATTAAGATCAAGATCAAGATCAAGAGGTTATTTGTCACATACATATACATAATGTTGTGGAAAAAGATATGATTATTTAAAAAATGCCCTTGGGGAATTTAATACATATAGGAGTGAACACCTCATAAAATTAGTGACTTTTATGTAACAATGCCCTAAAGTGAGGAGTGGGTGGTCTTAAAGGTCACATATTAGGCGTTTTCACACTGCAGGAACCTTTTCATAGTTCTAAGAACTTTTTAGAGGAACCCTCCCTTTTTTATGTCCATACTGGAACTAGGAAGGATCGTAGTTCTTAGAACTGTGTTTTAAGGAACTTTTTTTTTTTTTTTTAAAGCACCTACTCCAGGGCAAGAAGAACCTTCAATGGCGTAAGTGCACGGTGATTGGTCCAGACGGAAGTCCATGGTCCCTCTGACTGAGGACAGTCCGTCCGGTCGAGTTTCATCGCTCTGGGTGCGGACCAGCTCACTTACACTCAGCAGTAATAAAAAATTAACCAA
Organism: Zeus faber; assembly: GCF_960531495.2. Classification (NCBI taxonomy): domain Eukaryota; kingdom Metazoa; phylum Chordata; class Actinopteri; order Zeiformes; family Zeidae; genus Zeus; species Zeus faber. The sequence continues at coordinate 11,272,990 of NC_137205.1, forward strand.
TAAAAAATAAATAAATAAATGAAAAAGGGGGCCTTCCCAGTTCCTAGTTCCCCTCCGGGAGTCCCCACAACTGTTTGGTGCAAAAATGCCCCATCTGAGTACCTCCACCCAAGGCTTGAGAACTACATTTGCGAAGGAGGGCAATGTTTTTCCCTTGCAAGCCCCGGAACCGATGGCATTACGTGGAGGCTAACAGCCAAGCACGGGAACGGCTCTGTTGTTGGCTGCACAGACCAGCACAAATCCCAACATCAGCCCCCAGCCTCAGAGGACAGAAGAGCTGAGTGGATGAAGTTTATTTTTGATGGCAATGTCCCCGCTACAGTTGGCAAAAACATATATGTGTGTGCTACAACAAAGGACTGGCCACAAAACTTTTCCTGAAAGAGGACTCAATACCAACTGCCCGTGATGAGGGAAATAGAAACATTTTAAAAATAACTATGCTGTGTGTTTATTTTGCTGTTTAGCACTAGCAAAGGCTAATAACTGAGGTAATATATTAGAAGTCATTTTCTAGAAAGTTACTGCCGTTACTTGCTGCAAGATGCACATTAGTTTACGGTATTAGTTTGTTAGTTGAATGTCTGTAAATGAACTCCATCTTATCAACACCCTATGCTCCCCAGGCGCAGCTATACGGCAGCCCACTGCTCCTAGATACGTCAGTTACTAGGATGGTAAAATGCAGAGAAATGCATTTTATTGCCTCACTACTTGTACTCTGTGCAATGACAATGAGTTGAATCTAATCTTATCTAAATAATGGGACAGTAAAATGAGAGAATGGGTGGTGATGTCCCCAGAGTGTTTCTTGCTGCTGAGTTCCCAAGTGGGGCGTGGGGAGCAAGCAGCTCATTTGCATAAAACACCAGACACAGAAACATCCCGTTGAGAACAGGGTGTATAGAGGCATGTAAGAATGCATAAGCTGAGTGGTATTTTTAGCAAAAAAGACATGTTTTGGAGACCTCAGAGACCTATATTAACTTGTTGAAAAGGAGCATAATATGTGACCTTTAAATAAGTTGTAGAAGTGATTGGATGGCATAACAATCTTGGTCCTGCATGAACATTTACATTTAGTCATTTAGCAGACGCTTTTATCCAAAGCTTCTTACAAGGGAGAATAAGATTCAAGCTACATTGTGACAGAGACATTAGTGTAACAATAAATACTGCTAAGTAGAGCTAAGTAATTGTAAGTTAGGAGAGGGAGGAGGTGCTCTCTGAAGAGCTGGGTCTTAAAGTGCTTCTTAAAGACAGAGAGGGAGGTTCCTGCTCTGGTCGTTTTTGGCAGCTCGTTCCACCAACGTGGAACTACAAATGAGAATAAGCTGGATTGCCGTGGTTGTGCAGCCGGCAGAGCCAGGCGATGCTCATTTGATGAGCGCAGCATCCGGGGGGTAACATGTGCTTTTACAAGACCATTTAAGTAGGTGGGAGCATTCCCAGCAATCACTCTGTAGGCCAGCATAAGAGACTTGAACTTGATGCGAGCGGCTACAGGTAGCCAGTGGAGCTCGATGAGCAGCGGAGTGACATGTGCCCTCTTTGGCTGGTTGAACACCAGTCTCGCAGCCGCATGAATTGCATGACCTTGACTTTAGGAAACATGAATCAACTTTTTAAATGCACTTTCTCCTTGACGTTGCATCGTACTCTGCACTCACAGGCTTGATGGTCTTCAGCAGCTGAATGCCGTATTTCTCAATGTTGCGATGAGCTTCAGCGAACTTCACAAAGGCCTCGCTGGCCGCAGCCTGCGGCTCCCGGACCCCGATGACTGAGAACACATCCCCAAATGCTGAAACAGGAAACGTCACATCGATATCACAACAAAGTAACAAGTCTGGCTTTTAAACGAAAGTCAAAGTCAGCAGCCATCTGCCATCTGATCTGCTTTGTATTTTACTGCCAAATGGCAGTTTCTATCTTTATAGCGGTTTGGTGGGTTGGTAAACTGGACTATGGAAGGTGAATACATGAAGACTACATTAGAAAGTACATTAAAATATGCTCATTATGAATACTTAATTGATCGATTTGTAACCATCTGAAGGGTGATTACCCACCTCTATGAGTTTGAGAGATCTCAAAAAATGCTCTAAGCAGCCTCTTTGTGTGCTCCATCAGTCCTGTGAGGAAAAACAGGAAAGAGAGGTGGTGTTTGGGCAAACGCTAGTGACACTGTATATCAAAAATAGCAACTTGGAAATTAAAAAAATAAATAAAAAAATAAAAAATTAACCCAATGTCGGCATGGATTAATAGTGGTTTTAAAACACGTGGTTTGGACTTAAACTTAAATCTGTGTGAGCTTCCAGGCCAAGTTCAACCAAATAGTGACCTCTGGTCATCTTACAGTAGATTAAAGATTTAAGGACACCATACAGGGGTTAAACTGGGATTTCAGTGGACCCTAATTTTAGTATCGCCACACATGGCCTCAAATGTTCTATCTATCTATCTATCGCAACTGTTTACTGCTAAAAAATTTAAAGCACCCTGCCTTTATAAAGCTCTGCAGTTTTCTCCAACTCCTCCAGCCTCTTCACCAGTCCATCTGTGGAGAAAAGTGGGTTTCAGATTATCTTAATACGTCACAGACACTATGTTATATTTGACATATGAATGATTCCAGTGAGTTCTCACCGTTGCAGAGAATTGCTCTGCTGAGTCCAAGAGCGTCTGCTGTGCCAGAGCTCATGTTTTCCACCAGGCGGTGTTTCACTTTCTTTAGCACTGAAAAGCACAACACTCCACTGAACACATACTGTAGCAACAAACTGGATATATGATACGTAATGCTGGCTTTTATACAGTTATATTAGGGGTGGACTATGCTGCACACATATAAATTATGCATTATGTACATTCCCACTGTCTGTATTTTAAAAGAATGTTTATGTGAATGGTTTTGGTACCTATATCCAGAGATTTTCCCTGTTTGGGGTCTGCCTGTAATTTGTTGTAGTGGATTATTGCTTCTCCCTGAGAAACACAAGAACAATAATAACAATAAGTTATAAAGTTATAAACATAACTTAATCAAAATGAAGTTGAATGAGTTTTATTCAAGCAGTTCTAAATCTAGTGGATTTGTATTTAGCATAAAACCCAAACACTGTAATAGTTAAGATAATTTTCAGACTGAACTACCAAATGCATATGGTTAATTGTGTTTATGCTTTGCAGTGGTGTGACCACAGCGACACGCTGTAATCTTTTAATTCCCACTTTGGACCATCTCCCTAATCCACTGTGACAGGAGTCATAGACCTTCCTGTGCTTACAATGGATCCCAAAAACAACACAGCCACTCTGCATTGATGACGCTATGGCACATGCCGCAGACCATTGTCCTGATCATTCTATTACAGCTTGACTGGCAACCAGTTGTGCCTTTATTCATTGCTGTCTGTTGGTGCAATAACATGCAAAGCTGACAAATCTGGCAAATTGGTTATATTATTCAGAAACGTGGGACTTATCGGTGATAAATACTGCAATCTACTGTGAGTAACTTATTATTTTTTGTTTTAACTTGGGTATTTTAAAGAAAAACATCTTTCATGGTGATTGAATGATGGTGAATTTTTTTTTTAAATTCAAACAAGACGCAGATTTGAATAGTAAGAATCAATATTGAATTTCCATTCAACATCAGTAATATCTACTTGTTTGCAAAAGTTTAAATGGTTCCTTGTGGAACCAGCCAATATAAAAAGAATGTTCAAGTAATGATTATAAGCCTGCTGTAATGTTGTCCAGAGTCTCACTAGCCACAAGAAAAATGTATTAGCCTGCGGCTAACTGGATGTGGGTAAATATATTTAATTTTCTTAAGATATCCATAAAAAATCGTAACAAGTGAGAATACATATGAATTGCAAATGGCTTGAATGACTGTCTTTCAAGATGCATTACTATCCAGGTCAGGGAAGCCCTCCACCCCTCAACCCCCGTACCTGCACAGCTTGAATCATCTTGGCCACCTCCACCTTAGTCTTTCCTTTCACAGCTTTGCCATTCACCCCCTTGATCTCGTCCCCTGCTGCAAGTGTCCCATCTAGAGCGGCGGGCGTGTTGTCAAAGACCTGTGAGATAACAGAGAACAGATTAAAACAGAGAAGGGAAGATAATAGCGTGTTTACTATTCTAACAAAGCAATAAAAACATACTGATAAATTTCAGGCACCAAACATTATATATTCTTACAATGTTTATAATTGTACAAGGTTCTGGAAATGATGGACAGGTCAACTGAATAAAATTAAACATATGATTTTGTAGCTGCTTATGCATACCTGTACAATGTAGAGACAGGGGCAGTACTGTGCTCCGCCACCAATGCTGATCCCTATCAGGTTTTGAGCATCTTTCTTTAAAGTCACAGTGCCAGGTACTGTTGGTATGCCCCTGTTATGGAGACAACATGACATAATCAATGAATTAATCATCAATTATGAACAAATCAACTATCCACTGTTGATTTGTTGTTGGTTTTGGTAAGGGGATATAGAGTTATAGTAGATAGTGTAGTTTGAGGGATTTTTTACTTCATTGTTTTCCTGTAGCTGGATTGTACAACATTATCAAAATCTATTGATGAGGTTTTTTAATTTTATATGCTGTAATTTTTAAATTTCCCTACAGAATGTGCGAGTCAGTGGATGGGGCAGGCTGGTAAGAACCACCCAAATTGCCAAAAATATGCATGAGAGGAAGAATAAGCAATGGTCTTTTCACTGTAATTAGCTTTGACAGATTGCCAAATATAACGAGATCACAGCAACTTGCAACTTACAACTTGTCCTCCTCCAACTCATAGTCCATATCTGTAAACATCACGGGACGGTGTCACCCCTGCCCCTGTGCAATCTGAAAACAACACAAAATACACAACAAGGGATCAATCTACAAGCAGCAGCTTAGATGTAATCATATTGGTGTTCAGGGTGTTGCGGTCGAAACAGCTGTCAATGAGTTCCTTCCTCAATCATGTTTGGCAGCTCAAACTGCAATCACAGCGAGATGTACGAGCGACAATGCATGCGTCGACTTCTGTGGCCAAATGGTACAAACCCCGCTGGCTGCGTTGGTTTATTTCAGGCGTCTTCAAACGCTTACAGCTACAAAATGCAGGCTAACGCAGCTAGGCTAACAGCAGCTGATTCAAAGATGGGGACGTCTATTGAATAAGCGTCAAATAGTCGTCTTACTCACGATCGGCGTTCGCTCCAGTTATTCTCTAATAAATGTATCTTAATATGCATACAGAAACCTTTTTTTCAACCAAAGGATGGCCTTATTTACAAATGTTTCATTTCTTGATAATTTGACAGGTGCTGTTTACTTTTTGACGTCACATCCGGAAACTCACCGGACGCTGAGCCTAGCGGTAAACTATTTAAATGAATAGTAATTTTTTCCACATTTATTTCATGAATAAAAGTATAATATAAACATCATAAAGTATAAGGATAACGATTAATAGTAAAAAATTTAAAATGACAAAATGTAGTGCATACGTTTAAACATCGAACTATTTACTTATTTATCACACGTATTTTAAGAATACGTACAATATAAATGAATTGTAAATATAAACAATTACAAAATACATTTTTTATTTTTTTTACTGATTAATTGAAGTTGACATCTGCCAGTTCTGATCGGCATTGACAACAAACAACGTTCAACGTCACTGAGTAATGGATTTGAATACAATCAATTCAGCCACGCGTGGGGATTGCGTCCGAGGCCTTTGAAAGCGCATCACCTCGTCTAACCAAGAGACGTCATCACCTCGTGACGAATTGAACAGTTTGCCTGTCTCTGCACTAATTAGGGCCACTTGATAATAACACGTTCCCGGTCCAGCCCCGGTCGTTGCGCTATAAAAAAGGCAGTAAAAGCGACCCAGCGAACCAGTGTTTCTCTCCCTCGCCCATGAATAGGGGGATCGTGTGTGTGTGGGGTCCAGTGGTTTACAGCTTCTACTTGATTCAACATTATTCACCGACAACCCAAAATGAGCATGGTACGTATTTGCCATTTCTTTTTCTTTCTTTGTATTGTCGGGTTTGGGCTGTTTAACGTGAAAAATGGTGTGTGTGTGTGTGTGTGTGTGTGTGTGTGTGTGTGTGTGTGTGTGTGTGTGTGTGTGTGTGTGTGTGTGTGTGTGTGTGTGTGTGTGTGTGTGTGTGTGTGTGTGTGTGTGTGTGTGTGTGTGTGTGTAAAAAAAAAAATAATAATCATTTATTTATTGTGTGTCCCTCAGAACCTTGAATTGACGAATGTGCATCTGAGAGCTGGAGATCAGCTGAAAATAAAAGGAATGGTTCTGCATGATGCTGAGAGGTAACCTTTTCCCACTATAACTTCTAATGTACACCTTCGATTTAAATTTTTTTCGCTGGAGAAAGCTGCTAGTCACTAGATGCATGTATATTATTTGTGCCCTGATTCTATCTAATTATTATTATTTTATTTTTTTGTAATTATGATCATTAAGGTTCCAGATCGACCTGGGCAGTAATGCAGATGACCTGGCCATGCACTTTAACCCCCGTTTCAACGATGACTCCGATGGGACTGTGCTTGTGTGCAACTCCAAGTGTGCTGGTTGCTGGGGTGACGAGCAGAGGGAAAGCCACAACCCCCTAGAGAGAGGCGCTGACGTCAAGGTGAGGCGTTCCGTAAAGAAACTCCCTCTGGGTGAGGGTGAGGGTGAGGTTAGGTTACCCTAACATTGAGAATTCAGTGATCCCTTGTATATCAGCGGTGCCACTACGTTCAACAGAAAAGTGCTCCAAGACTTCGGTCAACGGTTTCCCTTCTAATTTACACACAAGATGTTTCATTTTGGATGTGCTGATTTAATTTGAGCTGTTATCGGAGAATGTGATTGGTGTCACAAAATACGAGAATGCCCTAAAGGAAAAAATACTTAATCATTAACCTTATTATACTGCTAGAAAGAAAAATTCAACATTCACAAACTTCAATTTATAAAATCTGAACCACAGTTATTTAGTTAAAAAAAAAAAAAAATTTGAAATTGGCTCACATATAAAAGCTATTCCCGACTATAAGAATTAAAAGCATTATGTAGCAGTGTGTAGAATTTACTGGCATCTAGGGATGAGGTTGCAGATTGCAAAAAAAACAAACTGAACTGAATATGCATGACCCTCAAAGGTGCAGTGTGTGGAATTTCAGGAACAGACTTGGCAGAAATGGAATAATATTCACAAGTACAGTATGTTTTAATTTGTAAAGTCACATGAAACTAAATCGTTGTGTTGGCGTGACCTTTAGAATGAGCTGTTTATATCTACATAGGGAGCAGGTACGCTTCCATGGAGGCCACCATGTTGCATCGCCATGTTTCTACAGTGTCCTAGAACGGACAAACCAAACACTGGCTCTAGAGAAGGCCTTTTGCGTTTTTCGCGAGTTCCGTGGTCACAGTCTCTTCGGATGCCGCTATGTCGCAGTGCCATGTGGAGGTGTATTGAGTTGGTTTGCGATCTGCAACCTCAGCACTAGATGATTTTACATACTCTACCTTTCTTTTTTTTTTTTTTTTTTGTGGACTTAATTGTACCTTACTGACACCTGCTGGATTGTTAAGTGTGTGTGGTGTGTGGTGTGTGTGCGTGTGCGTTCTGCATTAGTATTGTCTGTAATAATAAAATATTTTCAGGTTGTTTTGAAGCTGACTGGTAACATTTTTGAAGTGGAGCTCCCTGGTGGGCAGGAGGTGCAGTTCCCAAACCGTGACGGCATGGAGGTCATCAGCTACGTCAGAGTGAAAGGAGACTTCAGGCTGGACTCCTTCAAGATCTGCTAGGAGGGGGAACCGCTGTTCACCAGCTGGGGTGACACGTCAAAATATGAGTTATAAATCACTGTACAATTCTAATATTAGATCATCGTTAATGAAGATGTTAATATTTTGTTTGTTAATTTGCAATTTTGCTCACTATTAAAACTTTAAATCCAAATTATCTCTTGTGTTGGGTTTTCTTGTATGCCTGTAATGTGGGGCTGTTTTTAAAACCAATAAATAGATGTAAGCTAATTACTTTTTTTTTTTTTTTTTTATACAAAGAATAACAATCCTATTTCCTCTTCTCCTTTCCATAAGATGCTCAGTCCATAAAATAAGTATTGGGCAGCTTAAGTGTGTGAAATTAATCAAAAGCAAAATATACTTTATAAAATTAAAAAGATTGCTGCATAATGTCTTTACAATATCACTATTTTTTTTATGGTAACTTGAATATGGAACGACAATCCTTAAAATTGAATCTTTGGTCTAAAATAGAGATTTTCTTGTAAAATATATTTTCTTCACCCTGTTAAGAACATTGTTTTGAGCTAAAATCAAATTGACAACCACCTCCAATAATTAAACCTCTTACTCATATCGGTCATTTAAAAAAATAAAAACCCCTTTTCCAGAATATACAAACTTTAAAAACATGATACTTTACCTGCCGGGGGATGAGACCTTGCTGTTTTCACAGATATCAGCCGGTGTATTTGCAACAACACCTTTTCTATGAACTGTAATTCCAAAATGCAACTTATACAATATAAGATTCTGCACGGAGCTCATATCGCCCAGCACAAAATGGGTTTCGTGGATAAAGATGTTCATTCTCACTGTTCCCTTAATACCAGAGATGACTACTTTCATGCCATCTGGCTCTGCCTACCTATACTTGAACATTCTGGACCAACATCACCAAGAAGCTATCAACCCTTCTGGGTCACAGCTTTCCAGTCTCCCGACTGTCTCCGCAGTGACCTCTCCTCAGTTGACCCACCACCGTCGTGCCAGGCTTGTTAGACATTCCGTCTGGTCCTGTGACCCGGGCGGGGACCTGAGCCTGGGGCTCCCCATACGGTCTCCCCTTGGTGGGGGGCGGGCTCCTATCGTCGCACTGGGCTGCCTGGGTTCCTGTCCTCTGGCACTCTCGGTGCTGGTGGGGGCAGGCTGCCGCCCTCTGTTTTGTGGTCCTGGGGTGGGCTTCGCTCTTGCGCAAAGCGCTGGTGGGCATGGGGGTCCCACTGGCTCGTGGGTGGTTCGGCGGGGTGTCGGTCTGTCAGCACGGGCGGTCTCATCACAGGCTCACACACACCACCAGGAGGTGGATGTAACCAGGAGGGTGTTGGGGTGTGATCAAAACAGGTTATCACAGCCCAGCGCCCTCCTGGTTACATCCACCTCATCCCTTATTTACTACCATAACTACGACAGGAAGAGGCCACATGACCAATTTCTGAACCAGTTTTCCTGCACCTTTTTAAAAATAAAATAAATTAAAAAAATAAAAATAAAAATAAAAAATTTAACTTTTTTTTCCAAAACATGTTGTCCGATGTTTGTTCTTCCATGTACATGTTTGTTTCTATGTTTGTGTTTTTTCCATGTACTTGTTTGTTTCTATGTTTATGTTTTTTCCATGTACATGGTATTTGGTTCTATGTTTATGTTTTTTCCGTGTACACGTTGTTTGGTTCTGTTTATTTGTCTCAACCGTGGTGATTCTCCCCCTCTTGGACCAGTCATTAGTTGTTTATAGACCCAAACATGGTAAAATAGTTCTCCAAAGAAGGGGGTTGGTGGGGATTCTGTATCACAAAAAGCTGTGTCTTGTCATCCTACAGGTCGTCCACAGGACAGAGTTGTTGCAACAGTTCTTGATGATTAAATTATAAAGAGTTGCATTGCAGGTTGAGAAGTTGAACTCCACTTGCAGACTAGCTCTGTCCTAGATGCAATGGCACAAATACTCTGTGTTGTATGCCCAGCATGATGACAGCACAGTTAAAAAAAAAACCCCAGATCTGCGAAGAGGGGGAACCGCTGTTTACCAGCTGGAATGGGAAAAAAAATGAGCGTAATGAATCACTGTACAATTCTATTATTAGATCATTGTTAATGAAGATGTTAATATTTTGTTTTATAATATTTACAATTTCCTCCATTTTCCTCATTATTATTATTATTATTATTGAAACTTTCAATCCAAATGATCTCTTGTGTTGGGTTTTCTTTTGTGCCTGTTATCCTGGGCAGTTTTTAAAACCAATAAATGTAAGCAAATGACTTATTATTATATATTATTATTTATTTTTATTTCTTACAAAGAATAATAATCCTTTTATCTCCTCCTCCTCTTCTCCTATCCCTAAGACGATCAGTCCATAAAATAAGTATTGGGGAGCTTAAGTGTACAAAATTAATCAAAAGCAAAATATACTTTAAAAAATAAATAAAGTAAAAAAGACCCCAATAAAATGGGCTACACAATGTCTTTACAATAATATCACAAAATTAAATGTTGTTTTTATGACACCTTATTTATGGTTACTTGAATGAGGAATATGTAATAACATCTTTAGAATAAAATACAGATTTTCTTATATTCACATATTCTCTTCACACTGGTAAGAACATTGTTATGATGGCATTTAACAGTGTCCTCAGCCATGAGTCCCTTTACTGGTAGAGTTCATCCCATTTCCAATTTCCAAACATAGAAATGTATTATCGCTTGGAAATGATATTAGTCTGTCGCTAAAGTCATCATAAATTGAAAATCCAATTTTTTTCAATAAGTCACAATTGACACCATCAGTGTCTTTCTCCTCTTTCTCCAATCTAGGTGTTGAGGAGAAAGAGTATGTTTATCCACCTGAATACATTGAATGAACTACAACACCTTTGTGATTTACAAAGTCATCTTTTTTATTATATACGGTAAGCATTGTTTACTTTCAAGATATGGAAGCTAATATTGTTAAATCCTAAATGAACAATCATATTGCTTTGCAGACATGGATGCAGTCGGTCACATGTGAGTCAGATGAAATCATGTTTCTGAACAAGTCACAACGATGACTTGAAATGTGTAGCGGTCATTTCCTGCCACAATCGGTTTTGGTTTTACAACGGTGTGGGCTTTGTGACAGGGATTAATATGAAATTACAGTAAGCACACACCTCATATTCTTCATTCAATATCTGTTCTATGGCATAGTTACCTCAAACATTTAGGAGGATTTGATTGTTAAACACCAGTATGAGTATATTGTGTTAAAATATGTACAGGGAAAAAAAAAAAGATGTCAATGTTCTTGAACATTATCTTTCTGCTCAAACATAACTGTGGTCAATTGGAGTGCAGTATGTTTCATTCCCCATTGAAATCCTTTTTATTGTCAGCGTAATGTTCGCCTGGATCACAATGTCCCAGTTCATTTCACTGAGTTCTATGGGGAGAATCCCACATCCAGAACAGTGTCAACAATGTGGAATCCACGATGGTGGCATCAGCAGTGGGGAACTCCCGTTTCAACTAGTTGACTCAGGTTCAAATCTCAAAAAAAGCCGGCGTCTGTTGTTTTTAGGGATTAACTCGACAAAAGCGAAAGAGTGCATTTAGCATTCAGACTTTGATCTCTTCCTCCTCCTCAGAGAAGGCACACGGCTCCTTGCGGCTGCGGGAGAAGGACGACGTGGTGCTGAGGCGTGGGTGCGAGGCCGGGGGATTGTTGTCGCTTTGACTCCGCCCCCGTGAGAAGGACCCGCCTCCGTAGTGGCGCGAAAGCACGTCGGCCGCCCTCTGGAAACTCTCCGCCTCCATCGCCGCCTCCTCCTGCTGAGAGCTCTCCGGCGAGGCCGCGCCCGGCGTCTCGGGAGACGTCCCGTCCTCGTCTCGCTCCGCCCCGTCGGAGCCCCCGCATGGCCCCCCGGTGTCCGGCCCCCCTCCTCGGAATGACCCACTACAGGTGGAGGGGACGGGACTCAGGGCGGGGGTGTCAACGGGCAGCTCGATGACAGAGTTGCTCTCCTCTTCCTCTCTCGTGTTGTCCTCCTCTTCTTCTTCTTCTTCTTCTTCTTCCCTGCTCTGCCCTTCGTCCTCGCTGTGGTTGGACAACTGGAAGGAGCCGGGGTTGTCAATCAAGCTCAACACCTCGGACATTAGGGACGGACCCAGGTCCAAGGTGAACGAAGTCAGGGAGTCAGAGCGCGTCAGTGTGAAGCCGCCATTGTCCGATAAAGAGCCTTTACGGACGTTTGTGTCCTGAAACTGTCTGTCCAGGCGGGAGAGGCGGGGCAGGGTGACAAAGCCAGACTGCAGACCTGTTCATGGTCAGAGGGACAAAAAGATGTTTTGGTCAATACAATGGGAAAATCTAGTGAAGGATGAGACATGAGTGAATGGAAGCCAATAAAATAAAATAAAACCTTTCAATTATATAATATTTTTTTTGTATAGAAATACAATCAAAATATATATATATATATATAAGAAGAAGAAGAAGAAGAAGAAGAGAAAAAGAAGAATTATAAATAGCAAATAATTTAATTAATAATTATAAATTTAATTTCAAGAAAAAAAAAATATATATACAGAATTGTATCTACAGTATATATATTATTCTACTATGTTATTGTACTGGAAAATACATTTGAGAACTTAAACAATATGATAAGATTACGTTTTTAAATTGTCCAGCAGCGTGACTTCTTCTCCAGAGGGCAGCAGAATACAACAAGTGGTATTATGGGTGACTTCCTGCAGGGCGACCCTAAAACCTCTCACACATTCCACAATGCCATGACTTCAGGCTCAGAATGCAGTGCACCCTAAAGGGACGGAGCTGACGTTTTTTACTTTTTACTTGTAATTTGTCTCCCGGGAGAGTTCCAAATTACTGCCGAAAAAGACGAGGTGCGTAAAAGAGAAAGAGAAAGGGAAACTAATTGAAAGCGCCAACCTGTTGAGTCAACATATAGGAAACCAGGAAGAAGACCTGGTCATTCAGTCAGTGCAAAATAGAGTAAAACTGGATGAAACAGCTAACAGCATAATGGAAATGAATTTGGGATATCTTAATATGGAGGTTTTAATCTGTCATTCAGTTATAATTATTTTTCAAACGGTGAATACTTATTTTCCAAAAACTTGAAAGTTTTTGATCATGGCAGAGACGCTGCAGAGTCCATTGAAGTTCAAGAGAAACTCAGGAATCACAAAAGGAAAGTGCTTAACAAGTTCCAGCGATCCCCGGGACAACTAGCCCCTCGGGGTGACACTCCTGTTCTGGGAGAATGGCAAATGTCTTTCGTACGGGGTAATTCCAGAAAAAAGCATGGTAATGACACACACGCACATTCATCATCAGAAAGGTGTTGCCTTGGTGATTTCTGATGACTAAGAAGATGACTAATGTTTCTCTGTGTCTTATGTTATTATTTTTAATAACTTACTTGTTTATTTTCCCATCATCTCAGCTGGATACTGCATTGTTTTAAGAGTTTGCCGGGACATCTGAAACATTCTGGTTGGGTACGTTCGGTCAAATCAATTTTAAAAAGGGTGCCTCGACAGATCGTGACCTCGACAGATCGCCATTTTAAATATCTCATTTATCGCACAACGCAACTTGTTCCAAAATGTGTTACTTTACAGGCATCTTCAAATGATCTCTGCGATAGATCAGGTTACAGTGTTAGTGTGTAGTGATCCGTGTGGGAAGCTGGTGGGGAGTCAGAGAGTTTCAAATGTTCAACTGGACACTTCTGGCGGACAGAAAATGCTTCATCTGAATCTAGAGAATATCCAGAATGTAAAGGGGGATCCACAGTGGTTAAGGTGGATGAGGTCAAACTGGTTAAACCCTAAAGTCACAAAATCTCAAATGAACATTATTATATATCATTATACATCAAATAGCGCTAATAGTGTGTACTACTGTAGTGTAGTGTGTAGTGGATTGCTCTATGTAGGCGCCGTTCTCTTGCACAACAGCCTTGTTGTTGCCTCACCGTATGCGAAGAGGGAATCTCCGGGCGAGCTGATGGAACTGGGGAACAGCATCCTCTGCAGGCAGCCGTTGGGAGGGTCGATGTTCAGCTGCGGCAGGGAGATGGCGTTCTTAATGATGGGCGAGACGGCCGGCGGAGGGGGCGATAAGTCCCGCGAGCCCCCCCGCGGCCGGGGCTCTGGGTTCCTCCGTACGTGGCGGAAAGTGCGCATGAAGAAGCCCGTGGTTTTGGAGCTGCTGGTGGAGTCCGGGCTTCCGGACTCCCTGCGACCGCCGCCACCGCCGCCACCGCCGCCACCGCCGCCACCGCCGCCATGGTTGCTAAGGAAAGACGTGTCCCCAAACACGTCTCCGCCGCGGCCGACATGCATGGTGTGTCGGAAGTCGCCCAGCGGCGGGCTGATCATGTCCACGGAGAGGTCGCTCTTGAAGTGACGTTTGCCCTGAGAACCAGCCACGAGGCCCTTGATCCCCGGCAACTTCCCCAGACTCATGATGGCGAGAAAAAAAGAAAAAAAACACCCCAATATCTCTCAGAATGAAAGCGCAAAATTCAAAGTAGTAAGTCCAAGTTTGAGTTCCACAGCATGGCCCACTGTGAAACGAGAGAGAAAAGAAGGGGAAAACTGTTGAACGGTCTGAATGGTGGAGAAGGAGAATTCAAATATCTGGTTGTTCAGCATGCTAAGAATGTGTGCACAATTAATTCTCAACACGGTCAGTGCCAACTATTCATCCCCTGTCGGCCTGTGGTTTCCCTTGTGGATCCACCCCACAGCCTTGCATGCTAAAAAAAAAAAGGAAATGTGTTTAGGATATGACTCTAACCATGAGACCATGTTTCTCTGATTACTGCAGTTTATGGAAACCTGGGATTGACTTGAATTCTTTATGTGTTGAGAAACGTCGATGTATGGCGAGTCCCAGCATGTGAGGTAGGGGTTTATGTGCCGTGTACCCTGAAACGGGAGTGAATAAACTGGATGTGACACTAGTTGGAAGTCTGATATAAATGGTTTGTGCGCTTTCTAGTGAAAACTTATTTTTAATTGTGAAATAAGCACAGATTAAATAAGCACCTCAGCATTAAATTTGTCCATCAGTCAAACCGTTGCTGCAGCTCTGCCAGCAGTGAAAACCTCATTCCGAGAGGATGACAGACAAGTCTTATTTTAACTGGGTTGTGGGAAACAACAGTGTTACCTGGTTACCCCCAAACTCCAGCGTGCCAGCCACCCAGGCCCGTGTTTGCAAATCATTATCCGGCATCCCCCGAGGTTTGGCGGAGTCTGGTTTAACGTAAATAATTATTCCGTGTGTTGTTTTCCTCCAGCCCTAGTAAAAATTCCCGTAAGGTGGTGCACAACACAGCGGGACGTAGGCCCGCGGAGCATCACTGGTCTCTTTTTGTTTCTACTACAGCGTCTGGCCCTGTAACCCTGCAGAGATAACACACTTGTGGAAGTTTATAAATAATCCCATTAATAGAGCGTAATTGGATTGAGTCACTTTACAGGCCCATTCCTGCTAGAATGTTGCCCGGCAGCTTCACTGCTCGCCACCAGGTTATATCACACTGCGTGGCACAGCATGTATCCAGACAGCGACTGTAATGGTACAGTACGTCTTTTTTAGGTTTTTTAGCTGACTGGTACTGTGTCGTTTTATCACCCTATGATCCACTGACATCCACTCTACATGGAACATGGATGGAAATCATGTAACTGCCCATGTACATTGCCGCCATTCACCAGTTGTTCAGATACACATTTAAAAGTTTTCCAACTTGACCCTGTAATGTAGACAACAGCTGAAACACCATCAGTATCAGTAATCTTATGCTTACTGGTAGTCCTTTTTGCACCTGTTCTTAAAGGTTGACGAGCTTCTGACAGATCCTCTATGTCTGCGTTTCATCCAATTAGGGAGCTCGGCGCACCTCACAAGGCCACGGCCGTCCCGGCGGGGAGAAAGAGAGAGCGTCTGGCATCGGGGCGTCGTCTCCCGCTAAAGAGGTTTGTCCATGCGTGGCGCCACACCGTCCACGGCACTCCCTGCGACTCCTCCACCTCCGCTCTGGTGCCGCCCGGTCCGTCACCCTTTCTTTTCTTTTTAACCCACTGCGTAAGAGTTCAGGTGGCGTGCCGGGCGCGGGGATAGCGCTTTTTTTCCCGCTCGGGCAGAAGCAATAGCGTCAAGCGCCGTAATCCAAGAATTTGTCCCGTCTGTGCGGCCCTGCGAGAGAAAAGATAAGGCCCTTCCAGGATCGTCCGTGTGCGGGATTAGCTCCTAATCCCTCCTGTTGTCCCTCCCTCTCTTACCCCATCTCTTCATCCCTCCCTCGCTCTCTGCCCTCCTTCAATCCACCAGTTCACTAGGGGCGTCCAGGTAGGGGGGCTTCTCAGTTTTCATTCAGTATACTTCGGGCCGTGGGAGCTGTGGGAGAGAGAGAGAGAGCGAGAGAGCGAGAGAGAAAGAGAGAGAGAGAGAGAGAGAGAGAGATTAACAGAAAGAGGGAGAGAGAAATATGAGTAACATGCTTTCAACCAACGACAAAAGCAACATCAATTCCTCAGATTGAAATGTTTGGATTGAATTTTTTCATTTAATTGAAAAAAAAAGTCCTCTGATTTGGCTATGGCCGCATTTGTAACAGCCAGCATACCCATTAGAATGTTTCATTTCACCAATATGACCACCACCAGATGAGGATTTTGAGTCTTTCATCTTGGAAGTCAGGCCTTTTTGATTTGTTTGATGGATTTTGTTGAGATTATAATTCTTATGTGACCCTTTTCTGTGGATACTGACATTCAAAGCAGCACCCTCCAGTGCAGTGAGAACTTCAGACATTTATGTGATTTGAACTCCTAAGCCGATCTGCTGCAGTGTGGCGCTGCACTTGACTTTTTACCGCAGCTCGTTGCTATAAAGAATCAGCACAATCTGAACCTGTTGCTCCAATCATACAATATCCAGACTTATACAGACTTGGATTGTTTCTGTCTGGTAGGGGGATGGGAGCACCTGTAAGACCCCAGACACGTGTCGCAGGCTGTGGGTGTCTACCCGTCCAGGGCCCTGCCAACGGTAGGATTAGCGTCAGAAAGCCTGGCAGAAAAGCCTCTGTCAGTCAATCTGGACCCAGGGCACCACCAACGGATACACGGTCACGGTGCTGGTCTTGGTTCCTCCCTTCCTCCGCTGTGCTTTGATCCAGGTTCAGATCCCTAAACCTTCCAACTAATGCCGTCAATACCAATAAGTTAAAAAACAAATGTGTGATGACCGGTCGCCGTCGCTACAACCACAGAAGGAAGGTGCGGGACGGGCGACTGGGAAGGGGAAGGAGTGAAAGCCGATAAGTTGATCAGAGTTTGGTTTGACAGCAAGTGGGGGCCAGGGGAGTGGATTTTGGGAGTCTGTCCGTCGCCTGACCGTGACTGATCCCTCTGTCCATTAACCTGTTTATCCAAAGGGAGCGATTAGAGCCTGACGAGCACAAGACGAGACAGTAATAGGCAGACGGAGAGGGACGACAGCACGCTGCAACAATGCTTCACATGCATATGACCTCACCGTGGTACCCCCACCTCTCCCCCTTTAACCTTTCATTTGATACTCCATCCCAGTATTTAGACATCTAATTCCCCATTTAATGAGCGCTTTGGCTAGGAAGTATTTTAACAACACGAGTGCCCCGTTTGCATCTTGAGGGAGTCCTTCCCCCTGTCTCTGTGTGCACTCCATTTAGCTCGACTTCAGTTTGCACCACGCGCAATAAAGCTTAATACCGGTGCAGGAATCCACTCCTGCCTCATTATTCGGGCAAATGGTCTCATTAGAGACGCAAGCGGAGGCCGGTTCCGTGGCCAAACGTGCTGTTTATCCCCAAATTGTACAGTACCTGCACACATCCGTAAACAAAGTGGGTTTGGCTGAGAGGCAGACCAGAGCTGCCTGCGTGATTGTGGAGAAGAGGGTAGGGGTGGGGGTACGGGCAGTGTAGAGTGTAATGGGAACAGCCGGATGCCATCCATTATGAGCATCAAATAAAGGATCTGAGAACCCTGATGAGAAACACATTGCACCTCCGTGCTTTGGGGGGGGGGTCTACTGTCGTGTGTACATTCTGCTGTTTTCAATTAAATCCTTCATTTTTGGTCCAAAGTTTTGTCTTTCTTTGTGTCTCGGATGCGCTTAGTTTCTCACACCACTAACAGACGGTCGCCAATGACCACGCAACTGTACGCACGCACACACACACACACACAAGTACGCACGCACACACGCACGCACACACACACACACACACTCGTGTGTGCATTCTGCTGTTTTCAATTAAATCCTTCATTTTTGGTCCAAAGTTTTGTCTTTCTTTGTGTGTGTCGGATGCGCTTAGTTTCTCACACAACTAACAGACGGTCGCCAACGACTACACAACTGTACGCATGCACACGCACACACACGCGCACACACGCGCGCACACACACACACACACACACACACACACACACACACACCCTTGTGTCATAGTGGGTCACACATATGCACATGGACAAGTCTATATATACAAACATGGCACACACACACACACACACAATAAGATATATACTTTGTGTGGAAGTATTGTTCACAAGCAGCAGTAGCCCAAAGCCAGACGCTTCCCCTGGACCGGGGAGCCCTGATCCATTTACGGCGCGGCACCAGAGGGCTGTGGTTTGGGTCAAGGCAGCCTGACCATCACACACAAGTCCAAAATAAAACATTAGCTAAGTTTGCAAGGACCATTGCGACGTGGCAGCCCGGTCCACGGTCTGTCAGCTTCTCCTGCTTTATCTACATGGTGCGTTGTTCCCAGCTTCATCATTAAAGGACTGTGGTATAACATCTGATAAAAGTGAGTTTCTTTTCATGTACTTTCACTCCTTCTCACACTCTCTGACCCTTTCAGGTTTGTTTACTCACTAGGGCAAGCACTCAAGATAAGAATACATTTTTCCTCAGTTCAATGGCTG
>NC_137205.1:11296864-11431864 GCF_960531495.2 Zeus faber
GCAAGCAAATAGACATTAGGAGGGGACCAATAACAGCAGATATCGGATATTGATCTGATACCAAACTAAAGACCTGTTTTCTTTGCTTTTTCTCACACAGAGAGATGTTTGAAAAATGAATTATCAGATCAGATCAGAATGAGCTTTATTCGCCAAGTATGTACATAGAGTAACTACAAGGAATTTGACTCTGTTTTTTTCCTTACTCTCAATGTACAAACATGGACTAGACATACAGCTGAAACAAAGACAACAAGCCAAACGTAAACATTGAACTACTATATACTGTACAGATGTAGATGTATATAAAATGATATATATACTGTACATCTACATCTTACATTTCAAGCATTAAGTTCTCAGGAATTATACTCTATGTCGAGTGAAAGTCAAAGCTTAGGATTCGGTATCAGTAACGGTCCATCTCCAATAGAGATGCAGAGAAAAGGGAAAGAGAGACGGCCCGCCGACCACAAGGGAAAGGATAAAGGGGGGGGAGGGGGGGGTCGGTCCGTCCGAGCTGAGCCAAGGGTTTGCACAGAGGAGCGGGGAGGAAGAGAGGAGCGGTAGGGAGGAAGGAGCCCGTGTAAAACAGGAACGATAAAGTCTCCCGGACAAGAAGAAAAGGGGCTTCCTCCGCAGGAAATGACTTTCACACAAATCCAAAACAGCATGCTAGGAATCCTTTAACTCTTCACCTGCACGCTCTCATTGTTGAATAGCAGACTAGTATCGGTAAAACCATTACAATTGGTTCGTGCTGTTATAGAGGTCTTAGTCTTAATACGTTTCTTAAGAGCCTTCTACAAGATAGCCATACATTTGGAGAACAAAACAAAAATTGAATGTGATAGAATTCAGTGGGGAAAGTCACACACACACACACACACACACACACACACACTTTACTTTTGTCCTTTCCCTGTGTCAGGGTTTTGCCGGTCCTTACGATCTGCTTCTACGGTTCTATGTATTACTTTTGCTAACATCCTTTCCTATTAAAGAACAAAACAAAACAGGAACCTCTCTCTCACTCTACTCCAGTAGCACCACTGATCTCTACAGAATGTTTAGCTGGCTGTGACAAAATTCACTTCTATTAAGTTGCTTTGGACAAAAGCCTCTGCTAAATAATGTTATGTCATGTACATCACCCCTTTATCCTCACAGTGGGTTTCTGAACATGTAACTCATCCCGGCCCCAAAAGGACCAAATCCTATCGCCAGGATGAGCTACTGCTGTGGCTCTGTGAGTGTGAAAACACTTCTTTCTAGTTCTAGTAATTTGTCAGAGAAATTTTTTTGGGGTTTTGATCATGTCTCAAAACCCAAATGAATTCACACAAGTATTATAAGGATTGGTAAAATCATTTTTCAATTAAATTTGAGGATTATCTATCTATCTATCTATCTATCTATCTATCTATCTATCTATCTATCTATCTATCTATCTATCTATCTATCTATCTATCTATCTATCTATCTATCTATCTATCTATCTATCTATCAATCTATCTATCTATCTATCTATCTATCTATCTATCTATCTATCTATCTATCTATCTATCTATCTATCTATCTATCTATCTATCTCTCAAAATATTTGCAATAATTATGCAATTTTATTTTGGTGAGCTCAAAAGAGTCCACCCTTTTGTTTCGGGTTAACTTTTACAATTTTGAGATTTATAGTTAAGCTGCTCTGCCAAAACCTCAGTTCTTGAATAGTTTATTTCCTTCTATTTTAGAGAGAATCTCTAGCACAATGTTATTGTACCGCGGATTGTGGTGTTTTGGTGCTTTCCACTTTTAACACATAGGGCCCTATACTGCTCCTACTGTATTTTGGGAGCGTTAAAGAAGAGGAGGGCGGAGGTGCCCCTGGAAGACCGTGTGCAGAGGGGTTGGGTTGAGGGCCCCGTTAAAGAGAGCTGATACTTGTATTTTTGTTTGGACTGCGCCCCTGGCTTCCGTGAATTCTGACCCGCCAGGAAGCCACGTTTTGGCCAAGACACAATGGGCCATTGTGAGGCGGGCTCCTCAGCGTCTTCTGAGGCCGCGACAGGAAAATGGACACGAACTCACACACGCTGACAACCACAGGCAGACAAACATGCACAGATGTACACACTTAGGCAAATACACACACAGAATGCTCTAAAGACGCTGCTCTGACACTTACTCAAACACTGGGATGGTAACTCTTTTTACAACCAGGATCTAAATATTGTTGCTCTTGCTCTGTGGGTCTCCAGGGTCAGGTGTTTTGCAGAACACGACCTGAACGATGGCCAGGATGGAACATTACGCCTCCTGGATAACATCTCGTCACTTTTGAAACTTTTCTAAACTTTTTCAGATGGCTTGAGCTGCAGTAGTCCACAGGATGCCTCGGTGCACTCACATTTTTGTCGGGATGTCGGGATGTGCTTTCAACAAAACCAGTCCTTAAACAGTAATGGTATTGGAGATTAAACTCCTTGCTCAAAAAAGTTCTAGACAGAAAAGAGGGGAAGAATTCAACCATTTATACAAATTTTTCAGTTTTTCCCTCTGTGGTTTTATTTTCATTTTTTTATTATTATTATTATTATTATTATTATTATTATTATTATTATTATTATTATGAGTAGTAGTAGTAGTAGTAGTAGTAGTATGAATATTTTTATTAGTAATATTGGTATTAGTGGTATTATTATTACTATTGTTTTTTATTATTGTTGTTGTTATTATCATCATTTATAATAATAATAATAATAATAATAATAATAATAATAATATTTTTGGTTGTCCATCTATTGTTATTGTTTGGATTTTTATTAATATTATTCTCCATGGCACTTTTCAGGCTAAAAGCGTGGACCCACGAACGGCACATCACAGACATTTCGTGGTTCAAGTTTCACCCATACAGAGTCGGAATTTGTGAAAAACCAATGAAATTTGACCGGAAGTAGCCGAACGTTCGTGCATAACCAACACGCCAACATTCGCAAACCAAAACTTAAGGTTGGGTGGTGGTTGGGAGAGATGAGTTTGTGGCATAAGACGCTTTGCAACATAATCATCCTATTTGTTATAATGTGCAGGTTGTAGTCCCAAACGTCCATTTGCGTTGCGCAAACTGCACTTGTGTGTGTGTGTGTGTATGTGTACCGTCTTACCTGCTTGACGTCGGCGGAGCTGTTTGATTGAAATTTGATCTCTTTTGCTCTTTATGTAAATGAAGGCGTTCTGTTCACATCTAACCCCGTGTTACATACGCTGTTGTGTCCCTCCTTACTTTGCAGGATTCGAGGAAGCTGTAACATACAAACTATAGGAGTCCATGATGCATTGCATGTACCCAGAAAATGATGAATAATCACAGAAAGATTTCAACCCTTTTTCGGGTTTCATGGAATCGTAACCCATCGGAAATCTTGGGTTAAAAAGGCAAATCCACAGAAAGGCGTCACCATGTTGTTGTTGCCCCACACGTCATCAAACGGTCATGCTTCTGTAACTACAGCATGTCATCACTGCCCAACCTGGCTTTAAACAGTCACCTGTCCATCACTGAGAGTGCAGCTCTTTTTCCACAGACGCACGGTGAGTTATAACAATGACAAGTTCTGGTTTACAGGCAAAAATATACGGTTGTATTTAAAGAAATTTCATCTACATGCAGCTTCCTACAGGTAAACGTAGTGGGCGTGAAGTGAAAAGGAAGAAGGCATTAAACAGTGACGAGTCCTTCCCTAATAAGTCAAATTTCAAATGAATTTTTATGTACAATAAATGTTATCTGTATCACATAACATGCAATTCATCTATTTAACTGTGTTCTTGAATTGTAAGTTGTTAGCACCAAAGTACAAATTGAAAGTACCATGTATTTATTATGTTTGTGAAGTAACATGTATTTATTGTGCTTTTGATATAAAATAATTACAACGTTTGAGTTTGTTTGTGTCAAAGTCCAAGGCAATAAAGAATCAATTGGCCAAACGTCCAGCCCTAGAGGTCAGTCACACTGTTCTAAGAGAAAATACAAAACAAAACCTTTTGAGAAAACCTATGAAACACAAATTGAAAAAAGACAGAAAAAAAACATTCAAAAAAGAACAAAACTAAATATATCTATATTTTATTATATCTATGAAAAAAGTAAATGTAGATGAGAAGCCTTTAAAGTGTTGAATCCCCGGTGTTAAGAGGCTCATTTCCCGAATGATTCACAGTTTGGAGACTTCAGGGACAAGCAGTGTGCAGCAATCAGTTTATCAGCAGTTCTTAAGAAGAAGATCAAGAATGTTTTCACATGGAGACAAAAAAAAATACACAATGTTTTGATTACAGGAACTAATCTTTATCAGGATATGAAAATGTTTGGTGGAATAAAAGATAATGTATCAGGAAGAGATAATATTGCAATAACAGAATTGCCAAGAAGACAAACTATGTTAAATACAACATCACAAATAATGTATTCTGAGCCGTTTACTGGCTGCATTGGTATAGATCATTATGACTTTGCGTTAGTAATATAATATAATAATTATAACAACGCTATGCCAGTTGATAGAGCAATTCAGAGATCACTGTTAAATAATGATGACGCATGCTTATTAACTATTCCTGGACATACATATGCAATTATCAAGCAGGGATCTTGATGTGCAATTGCTGATTCACACTCAAGGAGCAAAGTTGGACTGCAAGAGTATGAATCACCCAGTAGTTCTGTAGCTTACTACAATAAGATTTAATCCGTCAATAGTCATTCCCATGATACTACTAATAAATTCTGTCATAGTGATTACTGGCCATACTGACAGTACTTTGTACATTGAAGAAATGGAGCGCAAACAGTGTGTGTGTAATGACACACCCGAAGGGTTAGGGTTAGGTACACCTGGCTAAAAAACTACAAGATAGATTTGTAAATACTTCAAATATCGCTGAAAGAACTAGACATGTAACAAAAATATATTCAACTGGTCTAACATTTACAGATGAAAAATTGGGAATTTTGTAATTCGTGTCGATATAAAACGATGCGTTCTACAGAACCTCGAGAACCTTGAGAACTTTTAATAGCTATAATGTAAAGATGATTGACCTTTTGTCGGGGTGCTTACTGATTATGTCACACACACATAAGGACAACTGTTATGGCCGGACAATTAAAGATTTTGTCCAACACAGCAAATTCTGGTCAGAATCAGGCTGAATTTGTGTAGTTTGATCACGGATTACAGAAAATCTGTAAAATGTAATATGTAACACAACAAAAATAGAATGGTGTATTGCTGCCTGCATATTTATTATGATTAATATCATTATTATTAGGGGTCCAGCGCGAAGGGTATTATTATTATTATTATTCCCCACTCTCTAGGGCATCAGGAGTTAGACTGGCTGTATGCCAGCTTCCTTCAATGTACAGGCATTACAATTGTCTATCAAAAATATATTATGTTATTAAAGGTTGAAACTGTTAGTTGTTCTCGCTGTTAACTCTACACGGTCCCTTATTTTCTCGAAAGATATTGTACAATTCCATCCAGAGCTCTGTAGCCCCCACGGATGGAGACCCCAGGACCGTGCATAGATCACGTATGGCAGATTTAAAAACAGATCACAGAGAACAGGAAGCCGCTGTTTGTGTGTTTGAGACAGAGAAAATGATCAGTCATCTGGATCAGTGAGACTCCAGAGCGGAGGTTTTTGCATTGACTCACAGGCGTGAGACATGGAGTCTGTCTCTCTCTCTGTGT
Organism: Zeus faber; assembly: GCF_960531495.2. Taxonomy (NCBI): domain Eukaryota; kingdom Metazoa; phylum Chordata; class Actinopteri; order Zeiformes; family Zeidae; genus Zeus; species Zeus faber. The sequence goes on from NC_137205.1 coordinate 11,302,627, forward strand.
TAATCCCTCACTCCCAGTTTGTCTGTCTGGCGGGGAGCCTCCAGCCATTGTGCTCTGAGACGTGGGTGTATTCCTGTTAAAAACATGCTCATTGGAAAAAATTAAAATTGAAAGGCCAAATAAAAGAAAAATACAAAATAGAAATAGCCAAATATATAAATATATAATATAGAAATTAATATACAGAGATGCAGAGATAATATGCAGAGATTCAAGATTCTAAAGATTTATTCATCACATACAACATGTAGTGAGATGCTTTTTTGGCAAACTCCAGGATAAGTTATTGGTATGGGTATAAATGACAATTATAAATTATTACTATGCATTTATGATTTTATTCAAGTTTGTACATATTTACAAAAATAAACAATGGAGGGTCAGCTCTTTTAATTGTGGGAGCAGGGAACAGTTTGAACACCATTTGAAAACATGTCCACGATTCCCTTTTAAAAATGTCATTGCGATAGGCGTCATACACACACGAAAGAAACATGTGTTTGTTCAGTGGTCGTGTATGTACAAAAGAAAACCCTCGACAACAGGAAGCCGTATTAGACGGCAGCAGAAGAGGAGTGTGGTGGCCATGGGCTGTGAAACAGTGTTGCCATGTGACCTTTGACCTCCGACCTGTCACTAAGCTGTCCATGACCCTGCAGGCTCTCATCTATGGGGTTGTCAGTTCATGTGCACACATGAAACAGGTATGCGTAGGCCCATGAATGTATAAATATAAATATAAATATAGACCCATACTCCATACTGTTGGTGTGTGGGATTTATCTGCACTGAGATTGATGAATACATTTAATTTTAAGATTTTAAACATAAATCTGTAAGAATTTGACCGACCTATTTGGATTTAGCATCTGCTGTTTACATTTGCATTCGGATGTGTGGTAAACTCTTTGCTCTCATATACTTACACACAAACAAAAATAAACCTCTTGAATGTTGAATCTTGAAAATAGAAATTTTGGCTGAATGAATAGAAAGTGACGACAAGTGTGGAAAATGTAAAATGGTGCACAAGGTTATGGGCAAACGTAATTCTTCAAAACGGTTTGTCTATCAGAAATAGACAAACGGGGGTGGGTGAAGTGGTTGTGTGGTTGTGCTTGGATTTGGATAACTTTGTTGCACCCTATAATTCAGATGTTAACTCCATCTCAAATGCCTGGGAAGGAAAGCAAGAGTGATTCCAGAAGGCATAAGCGAGGGATGCGTTTGTGTGTATGTCTTAATATGAAATACGCGGTTCACAGTGAACGTCTGCTTATTTGTATGTTGTATGGTGAGCAGAGACAGTGGTATCCTACATCTGATCACTTTGTCTGATGGATGAGCTCTAACATTTGAGGTCTAATGTTTTAACCGCATAATCAGCATTTTGAAATGCCGCCAATCTATCAAACCATGCAGGTTTGACTAGAAGTAGAGCAAATTCATTAAAACTCTGGGTGGTGCCCTTTTTTTTCTTCGAAATTTCCTATTTATTTTCTTTCAGATTGTCCGGGTGAGCTCCAGGAAAGTGTGTGAAGACGCGGCAGGCGCCTCGTCTCCAGGAAATCATTATTTTTCTGACCGAACAAGTTTAGCAGCAGGAGGTTGAGTGAGAGCACAAGGAATGAGTTTAGGGCAGAGACAGAAGGGGGAGACGACTGAGAGCCTCCCACATTGAACCACGGGCTCCATGTTGTAGGAAAGTCGACCCCCCCTTTTTTCGGTCCGTTCACTTTGAGAGACGTCACCTTGGAGGGGACGAGCTCTTCGGTGCGGTTTGCTCCCACAGTCACGCAAAGGACAACAGGGAGTTTGAGTGGAGGCCTGTTCTCCAAGCGTTGTTAAAATAAAAGAGTGGACACTAAAAAGGGTAAATGATGGTGCTAAAAGTGCAATAAAAAGGCAAAATAGAATTGGTACTAAAAAGTCAAATTGGCCTCAATTTTTCTCCTAATCATATTTTTGCAGATTCGTTGCTTTTCCAGTGGCTTTTTGTTTGTCGAAGTAAAAATTCCGACCGCATACTGTGATCCAGTTTGTGTTCTGCTTTATACAATTGGAAAACAGGAAATTGCATTTCTTAACATTACAGTGGGTTTTATACAGAAGACGTAATGAGCCAAAATTATTCAGGAAATGTAAGGAAAAATTAGTCGTAGAAAAACATCCACAATGTCACAATGGAAACATGACATGCCCCTCTCCCAGCGTGTTCGTGAAGCAGATTTATCCATGTTTGTTAAATGGTATTAGAGACACTTAGAGGCACCACAATGAAGAAATTGGAGAGAATTATTTTTACATAATTTCTTTTGAGGAAATATTTTATTTATATATATACAGTATATATATATAACATATATATAACATGCTCTGAAGAAGATTGAGTGGCCCCGAAAGGGAGGTTTAAGTCCGTCCCCTGCCATGATGCAACGGCATTTGGACCAATCGTGGGAAAAAGACAAAACATAGTTTGCCTCAGGGGCTTGCGCTGCCAACACTGCAAGAACCCAGACCATCACGTCAATTCGTTCTTATCTTGTTCTGAAGACATCTTTTTGGTCCAGAATGTCTACTTCTTTGTACCTCCACATTGAACCTCTTGCGAGCACACTTCGGGAGCAGGCTTTTGACACTGAGGAGTGCTAAGAACCTGGTAATGAAGCACAGAAAAAAGGAGCGGACAAGAACAAGCTTCCATGAAGATCCCTTCAAATTTGTGAAGGGTCTCTCCACAAAGGAGAAGAGTGGAAGTCTTTCAGTGCCAAAGGCAGACCTAGTAAAACATCTAGAAAAGTCCTGCACGGACAACCAACACCATGAAGATGATCATCCTCCCACCTGACATGCCACCAATTAATCCACTTGAACACCAACTAGATATCAGCCCAAGATGGAGTGAAGTTGGGAAAAGTGTGCATAGAGCGAGGGCCTCATTAGTTCCAGGTCCCATTAGTGGAGTTCCATACAGGCTCTAAAAAAATACACTAGATGTTCTGTGATCGTCTGGAGGCTCTCGGAGGTGGTATGGTGCAAGCAGGAGATACCAACATCCTGGCGGAGAGCGGAGGAATCCTGAGCCTCCTAAATGTCGAGGGCAAAACATTTCTTTAGCGCGGTGGCTTACAGGCTGGATACCTGCAAAGAAACCATCTGATTGACACATTGTTAAGGATACGGTAAACTGAACCCAAACACAGGACACACATGGTTTTGGGAGCTGGTACAGGAGTTTAATGTGCAGAGAGACAGGGAATAAAGGACAGACAGGGACTTAGGAACTGGAGCTGGCGGGGAATCAGGGCCCAGGAGCTGGCGGGGAATCGGAGCCCAAGAATAGGCGGGGAATCAGGACCGAGAGTTAGAGGCACACACCCAGGGAAACATGCAGGGAAACATGCAGCAACACAAGAGACGATCAGACACCGACAGAGTGAATGGGACCAGGTTAAATACAAAAGGAGTGACGAGGAAAGTAAAGACAGGTGGTGAGATTGCTAACTGCTGACAGGCGTGCAGTGACAGGGATGTTACGCAAGACAGACAGACAGAGGGAGCTAGAAGGAGTAGGCAGCCTTCAGGAGCTGGAACCTTGCCCAGGCCAACAGGGCAGGTAGGGGGAGGCCTTCTGGAGTGCGACCAGCGGGGTCCGGATCACTTGGGAGGTCGACCCGGCCTCTGGGCAGATGAGCAGGGCAGGTCCGGAGAACGACCTTGTATGCGGGGCAACTTAGGGGGCTAGCAGAGTGGCCAGGCGTTGGATGCCTGCTCAGGGACGGGAACGGGCTGAACCTCGGGAGAGGCAGCCAATGGCTCGGGGATGGGAAGAACTGAGCCTCTGGAGAGGCGGCCAACGGCTCGGGGACTGGAACAGACTGAGCCTCTGGAGAGGTGGGCAGCAGCTCTGGAACTGGAACGGGCTGTCCCTCAGGAGAGGAGACTGAAATTATAGACTCTGGAGAATGGGGAGACGGAGAAGGGAATGCATATCATTTGCACCGGTTGATTGCTAACATCCGGCAAGACTCAGGATCCTGTTTCCATGAGCTTGCGAGTAGCCGGAGGAAAGTGGGCTCATCCCCTTCAAACACCTCCTTAGACACTCCAAAGTCCTGGCAGGAGAGAGGCAAGTGAGGGTGAGCCGTCCAGGAAGCAGGCTGGCGACCATCAAGCCTACAGCTAGCAGGCGAGTCTAGAGGTTTGCCCCGGGTGAGGAACCCCCTGAACGCCATGAAGACTGGGTCCGCTGGGTTCATGTTTGGTCCAATCCTACTGTTAAGGATACGGTCAAGTGAACCCAAACGCAGGACACACGCGGTTTTGGGAGTTGGTACAGAGGTTTAATGTGCAGACACACAGGGAATCAAGAGCAGGCAACAGAAGGGGGATCAGGAACAGGCGGGGACTTATGACCAGGGAGGCAGGGACTCAGGAACAGGACGGGAGTCAGGACTCAGGACCAGGACCACGAACAGGCAGGGAATCGGGGTATATTACTTCCTACAGCTTAACCCTGACTGAAGTCCTTTTCATAGGCCCTGAGAGCATTTTTGATAAAATACAACAGTGTTTTGGTCCTTAAGCAGCAAAAGTCAAGAGACCCTCAAAAAACTTTGGAGAATTCTTTGACCAACACATGAACTTTGAGTTGCATGCAAAGAAAGTGGTCCAATCCTGTTTCTTTCAACAAAAAAAACATTGCTAAAATCAAATCTGTACTCTTCTTTCATGATCTGGAAAAAGTCATTCATGTTTCTGACCCCTCCCATCTTGATTATTGTAATGCACTGTTCACCACCCTGAGTCTTCTGTGTCTCGGCTCCAGTTAGTCCAAAATGCGGCCACTAGACTGCCAACAACTAAGATGCAACGTTGGTCAGACATTACTCCAGTGAAGTGTGACCTACATCAAATCAAGTGATCCATTTGTATCCCAAGCTGCCCCATCTTGGCTACTGGGAGGAAATGGAACAAGGCTACTCTGTCTCAGAGACGCAGGCCTGTGGTACAGGAGTGTGGCAGTTTCGCCGACCAAGCGCCACCCAGGTGGCATGTTCAAGGACCTTCAGTACAAAGACACAGAAGATGGGGTTGTAGACACCATTTTATTGTAGATAGTGGGCAAGTTGGAATTAGCCCATGAGCAGATAGACATGTGACATGACAGGGGCTGCTCTCCTGGGTGTGTGTGGGGATGGGGGTTTTACCGAGCAACGACAGGTATGCAGCTACTCTGATCCCAATTACCTAGATCCAGGTCAGGTGTGGCTGCTCAAACCACACCATCGCCACACCACAAGTAGATAAGTCAGCAAGAGGAGGCAGCAAGATGTGAAAAGGCCGTCGCTCAGGCAAGGCAAGGGAAATGGATGAAATGAGAGTGAGTGGAGAAGAGAAATCTCCTGGAAATAGCTGTGGGAAATGGAAACATTTAGATTGAGCTTCACCATCAAGGTTGCCTATGATCTCCTGCCATCTCCCAAGAATCTCAGGTAGTGGTTAGGAGAAGATCCCGCATGCTCCATCTGCCAGACTCCAGGAACACTAAAATTGATCCTGGTGGGCTGTAAGACCAGCCTCACTCAAGCTGATGCACATAGCAGCCCAACCAGGTGTTAAGGTGTCTTGCAATAGTGCTGGAAGGTTGGTGGATGAACAACGCCCCTTTCATCCCACTGGCCAGCAACAGCATTTGTAGGTGAGGGAAGGTGAGGATTAAGCCAGACCCGCTACATCATGACCATTCACCAGGCGGTTAGGCACCCGATGGGAAGATGATGGCAGACTTAGGCCAGAGGCTCTGCTTCCCGGCTGATATCGTGTCAACCAACCTTAGACCAGACCTTGTGCTATGGTCGGCCTCACTCCATCTCGTTTACATCGTCGAGCTCACAGTGCCCTGAGAGGATGTAGTGGAGGCGCATACAAGGGCAAGAAGCTGAGGTACTCTGAACATGCCTGCGATGCACAACAACGTGGCTGGAAAGCAAGGTCCGACTGGTTTAAGTAGGCTGAAGTTAGTTGTTAGTTGTTAGTTGTAAGCTGGATTGTGAGAGGCATAGGCTCCTCAGCTAAACGTTGCCTAAATCACCTACGCATGATAAACCCCAGCTACTGTCTACTGCAAGAATCTCACCTCACTGCATCCGAGCACCTCAAACTTAAAGCTAAATGGATTCATCAGATATTTTCTGCATCTATAATAAAAAAAAAGGTGTTTCTATATTGATCAATAAAAGTATCCCATGTCAGAATAAAACCACAATATCGGACACAGAAGGGCGATACATAATGATTAATGGAGTTTTCGGAAACATCAAATTAACATTAATATTGATGGCCCCACTGAGGACGATCCAAATATATTTTCAAAATTCTTAGAATTCTCGGACTCAATTATTATACTGTGAGGGACTTGAGACCATTCACAAACCAGAGATATTTACAAGTCCTAGCGTTCGTCTGACATTATAAAACAATATATATGTATATATGACTGATCTTGCTCTTGGCAATTGTTGGCGATCAAATAATCCACATTATAGAGAATACACATATTACTCACCACCCCAAAAAAGCTTTTCTAGAATGGACTTTTTTTTGACAATTAAGTCCAAAAGTCCAGTACTATCCAAAATCACTAATCCTGAAATCCATCTCCTCTTATAATCTTTGATCATGGGTTGATTGGTTTCAACCTCAAAAATGAAACCAACCCGAACCCTCATGGCAGGTGACGGTTTAACACCTCACTTTTCAGGGAGAAAGAATTTAACCAATTATTTTCCAGAGAATCGACATCCTTCAATGAAGTGAATGACTCTCTAGAAATATCACCATTATTACTCTGATAAATGGCAAAGGGAGTTCTGAGAGGTATTACTGTTTAATTCTCCACTCACAAGAAAAAGAAAGGACAAGAATGCCAAAATAAACTAGAACAACAATTAAAAAGACTTGCACTCCCAACAAGCCCACTCACCCACTGAGCAAATCCAAAATTAGATCCGGACAATTAAATCTCAACTTGATGATATCATCCATCAAAAGACACAATTCCTCTTGCAAAGAAAAGGTAAATTGTTTGAAATTCAATGACAAATCAGGTAAATTTCTTGCCAATCAATTGAAACACGATATAGAAAAAACCCTTATTACAGCCATCAAAGCCATTAACAGCCATTAAAATAATGTTTATCACTCAGATAATGAATCATATATATCAGACATGAACTCATCCCTTGATGATATCAACTTCCCTAAACTATCCTCACAGCAGGCTACCATATTAGATCAACCACCTACTCTAGAAGAACTGAGGAAAGCTCTCCGTTCTATGCCCAACAATAAATCACCTGGATCAGATGGCCACCAAGTGGAATTCAGTGAACACTTCTGGTCGCCTGTATCCCCAATATTCATCAGAATGGTTACAGAGATGAAGTCAACCTCCACCATGCCTCCGCGCATGAATACCTGAAAGCTGACAGCAGAGGTTAAAAATACATAAATAAATAAGAAAATAAGTAGGCTGCAGAGGGTTTGTAGTCACATCAATGTCAAGGCTACTCCGGGAGATGGGAGCATGAGGGAAGGCCCATCGGCAAGCAGTCAAAGACCTCTCCAGAATTGCTGAGAAGTGTCAGTGGCTCTGGATGAAGAGGCATCTAGGGGGTGAGGTCGGGATGCCGGGATTCACTGCTGAACACTCTGGTAGGTGTCCTGGGCCTATTAGCGAAACATCGAGGAAAGAAGGTGCCCACTTGATAACCGAGAAGATGCCATCACTCACTTGACCACCCTGCAGAGTCTAGGCAGCATGCATTACGTGTGCTTTAAAGGGATATTAACATCTTGTCCTACATAACAGATCTGCCTCTGTTTCCTACAAAAAAAAACATGAGAAAAGACACATTCTTTGCAGACACAAAGGGCCAATTCTGCCCGGCCAGTGTAGCCGCCAGGCTTGAGTCAGAGATGGGGCCACGGGGGGTCAGCTGCTGGGGGGAATGGAGCCAAGGCTGCAGTGCGCTGGGTCTGACAGGAATGGAAACAAGCAGACGTGAAGACCTCAAACGCTGTCCCTCTGTTAGCCTGTCTGCAACGTCTTAAAGATCACATCTTTACTAGCATTTAACCTACCCATATCTTTTTACAACCTAATAGTTGGGTTCATGCTTGGAGAGATTAACCCCATAAGAGGAGGTGCACACATTCGACTCCAGTAACAGCGAAAGTGGCCTTCCAGACCACCACCTTCCACATTCATACCTTCCAAATCATTATCACTTCAGTTATCATGTTATCTCTTTTGAATGTGCATTTTCACACATTCTACACATCCTGTTTCTATGTGACTGAGCATGTAATGACATGAGACATTCCAGGGAAACTGGGGTCTGGTGCCACCATCAATGGATTCTCTGTTTCGCTGTCACCTCAGAGACAACAAGAATGCCGGTCTCCGGCGTGCCCCCTCCCTCCAGGCCCGGTCAGCGAGTTATAGAGTATGGATCTGGTCTGTCTGTGTAGAGCGAGTCAGGAAGGAAGAGAGACTGTATGTGCGCTCAGCCACACAAGGAGACAGAAAAAGAGATGAAGGGGAGCAGACATGCAGGAATGAGTTATGAGTCTCAGAAACACGCGGAGTGGAAAAGCAGATCTTGTGTTGCAATATCTTCCCATGCGTAGATATATCATGCAGTACGTGTCCAGCATTCTTGGCTGAAGTGATCAAAAAGTTCTCTTTCATGGGAGACAAACACGCTTCCGGTACATTCCCAGCAAGGGCAGACTGAGGAATTCTGGGGCCCCGGGCAAATGTACACACAGGGTAACAGAGATTGAATTTTCTGTCTGTCTGTCTGTCTGTCTGTCTGTATGTCTGTCTGTATGTCTGTTTGTAATACCTGAGTGGTAAAACACAAAGAGTAACTGCTATGCATCAAAGCGTTTATCCATCTGAAAGAGGAGTTTGCCTTCTTAGTCAGACAGCAGCAGCAGAAGACACTCGTTATTCTGGAGAGCAGAACTGGTTCGGGTTTGATGTCTCTGAGAACAAAAAGGACAATTGATGGTTAATTCCTATCCATTCTCTGCAGTGTGAGAGGGGCTTATACCGCACAGATGAGACGGAGCGAACATCTCCTACTTGCGGTGGTGTTGGAGGGTTCTGCCGGCTCCTCCTCTTCCTCTCTGCTCAACGGGCTGGTGGTCAGAGCCTCCTCAACCACAGCGGTGCGTGGAGCAGTCAGGGACAGCCTTGGACGGTCACCACAGCTGAAGACTCCACAGATGGAGATGGTGCAGACTCAATGTGTGGGTAGGTTAAATGGAGAAATGTTGACAAATGGTGGTGGTGGCTCCCTCCCCCACAGTTGGCTGTGTGGAATCATCAAGTGTGAGCTAGAGATAGAAGGAGGTTGTTTACCTTTTAGAAACTGTAATAATTGGATGTTTTACTGTTGGGTTGCCCTATTTTGTGGGCATTGGTTTTGAAGTGTTGTAACATGAACACTCATCCTCAAATCTTTGCTGTTGAGGAAACTCCTTAAAAAGGCGGCTTTTTGCACAGGCTCAAACATCACACTGATTTCCCTCACTGTGACGTCAATAATAGAGACCAAGCAGCAATTCTGGCCCAAATTGGTTTATCGCCTTCTCTATGAGTTCTTTCACCCACTCTTTCTCTTTTAATGACTTTTGAATTAAAAGAAAATCCCTTTTCATCCCGGATGGAGCGAGACAAGGTGGCAAGATGGTTCTCTGCTGTCCATAACAGCAGAGAGTTTATCCCGAAAGGCTTTGGAAGAAACAGTAACTGTGGCAGCTCACTCAAAAGTGGGGATCATAGCTTCTGGTGAATTGGACGAGATAACGCTCCGCATGTCTCTGCCATCTTTAAAATAAACAGGAAACCACTGGTTAGAAATTGACTGGGTTGATACAACCACAGTAGATGATGCCGCTTCCTCAGTGAGATCTCTACTTGTATCTGTATCATGCATTCTGCTCCACCTGCCACTCACTCAAATCCTCAGCTGTCAGCAGAGACAGGAGCTGCTTTTGCTGCCAAGGCCTCAGGAACTGTACCATTATCTTACTCTATATACTGCATATATATATATATATATATATATCAGATTCAGGTTAAGAAGTTGATATGAAGTACAAGTATATAAAGTATAAAACAGGAACCAGAAAATGTATCTGGTGATATATTTTGGGGTGATCATCAAACAAAAAAGCAAGTCTTTACATAGTATTTCTGGTCCCGGCAGATGAAAATGCAGTGTCTCTATCATGCTTTTCTAGCCTCTAAGGCCACTCAAAGCGCTTTACATGGTGCATGCCTCACATCCACACGCTGATGGCAACATCAGCCATGCAAGGCGGCAACCAGCTTGCCGGGAGCTCTTGGGGGGTTAGGTGTCTTGCTCAGGGACACCTCGACAAATTAGCCAGGATCAAATCGCCAAAGCTGACCACTCTATCTACCTTTACTGCTCAAAAAGAACAACACCTTTAAATCTTTAAATTACTACAACTTTAAACTACTACTAAATTACAACCCAAGCAACCATCACACGGCGCATGGGCTTGTTCGATTCCTCTCTCAGGGTTGCAATAAATCAAAACTAAAGTACACTGAAACTTTAAAGTATACTATCAAACGATCAAATCTACCACACAACTACGACTGGGGGAAAAAAGTAACAGCTATAGACCATGGAGCAAAACACGCCGATGCGCTTGATAAAATTCACACCCTCAGTCCATTGACAGTTTACACAAGGTTCTAAGCGAACGACCCAACTACAGGATGCTTTTGATTTTAATACAAAAAAAAACAACTGTATGTGGTTCGTACCAACAGGGTGTTTGTTGTCCTGGTCAATATGAGTGGAGATAAATATGGGATTATACTATAGTATAAGGTGTATTGATTATTGATTATGTCTATTTTTCATAATGTAGACTGTACGCCCCTTCCCGGGTGCGATGCTGACACCCTGGCTTAAGTAGGATCAACCATTCAGGGGAGGCCCATGGTACGAAGGGTAACATTTCCTGCCTATGTGTAAAGAAAAGCACAAATTCTTCCGTCGGGCACCCAATATTTCCATTTTCCAATCATACCGTAACTTTGTCCTGTCACTATGCTTTGTGTTGGCTCCACAAGAAACCCAAATAACTTTATATACTCACTGTACTAGATTATTGCGTGTTTTTTTTCCTTTTTCAATTTAACAAGAGAATAGTTTTCTTCCTTTACATATTATTCATCAAATGTAAATTATTCTGTCAGGTCCTCATAGGCCAGGCTATAATAACAATGCTGAGATAGCAGTGCTATACACGCATAAAAACAACAACAACAAAGGGGGTGAGACTACAGTCTATGTGTCATCGTGTTGTTGAATGGGGAGGTCTTTCGTTTTGGCACCTCCCCAGATGACTAATTACTTTCACGAGTAAAATAAAAGCCTCTTAAAAAAAAAAAAAAGGAAGCACTGTGAAGGTTGCTTCTAAGGTATTTGGAGTGAGTCACATTTCAGTGCAATCGTGTCATGAGTCGCAGGGTTAGAACGAAGACTTCTACTTGATAATAAGACACAATTCGACATAAACCAGCGTTGGCGGATTGCGCCACTTGCTGGGCGAGGATATCCAGTTTACCCTGGGCGTCTGGGAATGCAGAGGCCGTTGGACGATCGCCGTGGAAGAGGGAGGAGAGGGACAGGGAAGCGTGTGAGTGTGTGTGTGCGTGTGTGTGTGTGTGTGTGTGTGTGTGCGTGTGCGTGTGTAGGCGCGCGGGCGTGTGTGTGCATGCAGACAGCTAGGTAAGGTAGGGCAAACAGTCCTTGCCTAGTTCCTGTCACTGCCGTGGAAACATTGCTCAGCGTCAGGAGTGGGGTGAAGCAACACATTACTAGTGGGGACTTTATTTGTTTTCACTGCTCCTCTATTCCGCACATCAAACCCGAGGCCCGCGAGGGGACATGAGTGGTAAGTTTGGCATTTGGTCTCCAGCTTTTATTGTTTGAAATACACGTTATCAGTAAATGTTATTGATGATGATGATGATGATGCTGTGTACGATGATAAATGGTCGACTGGTCACCCTTTTCTGAAACCAGTTGTTTTATTATTATAATTATGTTATTTGTATTCTTATGTATTTCTATATGTATTTACAATGTGTTATTTATTATTATGTTATCAAAATCAAACACTCTTAATTTTTCTGAATCTCTTTATTGGGAGTGCATTTTCATAAATAAGGGATTTGTCTTGGTAATAGTTGGTGAATTTTAGTGCAGACAGACGAGTAGAATAAAGAAAGAATTCCTACATGTTAAAGAAAAATACAATATATACAGAATATACAAAATGTGCGCTAAGCAACAGATAAATTACAAATGATATATATGATGGTGGTAAAATATCAGCAAGGATGAAAGTATTGACTGGGTATAAATATAAATAAATACAGTAGGATATTTCTATGCATAACTAATGATATTAAAAATAATATGTATATGTATACAACAGTATGGACTGGTCACGGATGGGTTGCCCCGCAACGGTCCCCCGCTCGTTTTCGATGGGACTTCTCCGAAGTGGGGTCCCGTCAAAATTGCACCCGTCGCTTACAAAGTGCTACTCAACTGAACCCAAATGGTCATACAAGTACGGCACACTTTGCAACGCAAACTACCTTGAAGGACCGCATGGTGATAACCCACTGCGATGGCGCAAATCGCCGGTTGTGTGTAAACGCCCAAAATAAGATAGAAAAGATCATTTCCACATTCCACAATTTCAGCATGTCAACATTGCTCCCGCTGCTCCCTAACGACATGTGGTTGGAAGATACATTACAACAATTTTGATGTATTGTATCACAACCTTTTTTTTGAGCATTTGGGTTTGGGTCCGTCTAACTTACGTCAGTACAAGAATATTGCACAGTTTATCACACAGGAAATACACTTGAGTTGAACAGACTTATACATATATCGATCTAAACACCTGCCTGCTTCACGTTACTTTGTGCCATTAAGCCAAGAACTATAAAGTACTTCAGATAAAGTGTAATGTTTTGTTTGTAGTGTTTAAACTATTAATTATTTTGCAAACAAAAACCTTTATTAGTCATTGCAGTGTTCGTTTTCACTATTAACGTGTTATTTATGGTATAGGGTGTGTGTGTGTGTGTGTGTGTGTGTGTGTGTGTTTCTGACACCTGTGTCATGCATTTGGTCATCGTCATATGATCAAAAGTCACATTCCCCTGCTAAGACTCAATGGACTATTTACAAGCGACAGATGGAAGATGACACAGATTCCAGACACCAGACCTGTCAGGGCCTGCCTGTGTTCACCCAGAGAGCTCTCAGCAGCTCCCTAGGAGAGACAGGGTCCACTTACTGTAGCTCCCGTTGCTGCCAAATAGTGGGTCTACAGAGACTATACAAGAGGAGAGAGAGAGGAAGGTGCTATTTTAGAGTAAATGGTTAACCATGAAGCTTCACAATGGTGCTCTGTAGAGGCTAGAAAGTGATTCCTGGATTTCAGTTTGTGTGCATAATACGTAGCTCTGTTTAAAATATTTTATCAGGGCCTTGTGCACTTTGGCAGCTATTCAAAACTAACAGCCAAGTGCATTTTAAATATATGTACTCATTTATTGACTTAAGTACACGCATCCATCTCAATACCGCTCAACAAGGATTTGTGGCGTCTGGTCTCCTTGTCCTCGTGAATCTGTTATCATCATCATAATTTTTAGTTTATTAATAAGTCACAACTGCTGAACTTGTGGATGGGGCAAAATTGCATTGCATTAGCAAAATAAATGTGTGTGGGCAAGTTTCGAAGATAGCTTGCCAAAAGCCAAATACAAATTTGATGTTACCAATTTGTGCATATGGTAATTGAACCAAATCGAAGCTGACCAGAGTGAAAGACATACGTTCAGACCATTAAAAATACAATACAGACCAGAGTTCACGCCCTAAAATTGTAAAAAAAAAAAAAAAAGGAAAACCTCATTGTCTTCAATCTTCACTGGTATATGTCTGCACCATTTTTTCTATTGAATCTAGCAACAGTGCACCCACATGTGCCAAATTGTATTTAACCGCGAAGGAATGGTTGAAGATGTCTCAATTAATAAACGTGATCAATATAGGGTCTAGAAAGCACTACTCCACCGCAGCTACTGCTACGATTTATAGAAAGTGACTCCATTTCCCACCTTTTATTCCTTGCCTCAGACATTCGCATACAGATCATTTTTCATTTTCTTCCTGCTTCTTCACCCTTAATAGGAAGTATGGACCCTCTCCCACATTGGAAAGTGAATGGGGCCTCTTATACCTCACTGCACCCATCTGCTTCAATGTTTCTCTAGACTGGCCATATGAATCACGTCTGTATTTTCATTCCTCTGCGCTGAGACACAATAACATCCAGCAAAAAGTGTCCTCCCAACTTTTGTTTATGGCCCTCATAACCGCCGACCCCTGAGCTCTTACATGGATAAATGCTGTGGTAATCATCGTCTGCCGTCAAATACATTTACTGCTCATGCTATCTATGAAAGAAAAAGAGGTCTTTGGCTCATTGGCCACAACTCGAGCCAAAGTATCCACCACATCTTCTATCCGAGATATGACAACATATCCACTCTCCGTAGGTCAAATCACTGCATGGTGAATGTTAATCGACCAGGCTGGTATTCAGTAGAATATGAATCCACTCAGCATAAGTGGAGACCGTGCAGCAGGATATGCATGTTCAATACATGGGTGCGACTGTGTGCAGAGCCCTTATCAGCAACTTTCAGTTGAATCACTCAGAGCTGCTGCACTCTCTTCCAGGCATCACAGGGTGGGTAGGGGAGTATGAGCGGTCCCAGGAGGTGCGGCCATCCTCCCCCTGGTCAGAGGAGCGCTGCGAGGAGGTGTGGGACCGCGTGGAGGGGGTGAGGCACAAGCTCACCCGCATTCTCAACCCGGCCAAGATGACCCCCTACCTCCGCCAGTGCAAGGTCATCGACGAACAGGACGAGGACGAAGTCCTGAACTCCACCCAGTACCCCCTGCGAGTCAGCAAGGCCGGTGAGAGAGAGAGAGAGAGAGAGAGAGAGAGAGAGAGAGAGAGAGAGAGAGAGAGAGAGAGAGAGAGAGAGAGAGAGAGAGAGAGAGAGAGAGAGAGAGAGAGAGAGAGAGAGACTTTTTTTTGACTTTTAAGATTCATTTATTTGCAGTAAGTCATGTCACAGCAGGAGCAACTTGATCACGAAGGAACCAAAAAACCAGAGACAAATCAATCAACAGGTAAATAGGCAGTCAGAGTACAGACATCCCTCTTCAGAGATAACTAACAGCTGTTCATTATAAGGACAGCTCCCTCTGTAGCCCAGACTTCCTCCTTTGTACAGTTTACCTCCTTGGAGAGAGAGAGAGAGAGAGAGAGAGCGAGAGAGAGACTTTTAAGATTCATTTATTTGCAGTAAGTCATGTCACAGCAGGAGCAACTTGATCACAAAGGAACCAAAAAAACATAGCAAAAAAACAGAGACAAATCAGGAGAGGAGAAGATTACATTGTTACTAATGAGTCATCGGATTAACTTGACAAAAATAGCTTTAATATGTAATAAAGTGAAGATTTTAAGTTCAGAAAACCTAAAGCTGTTTTCACAGTGAGTAAACGATCTTAAATTGTAATAAATTCAATTTTAACTTAATTCAATTTACCTTAATTTCATTTACCTTAATTCGATCAATTTACTCTCCCTTCAAGCTTATAAGGCTCACCCTTGAGTCGGAATATGTTTACCGTTCATTAACACTTAGATTCACTTTGGTGAGATAAATGCAGGATCGAACACTATCGTTATTTATTATTATTAACTGCTATTTTACCTGCATAGGTAACACTGGGATTCATTTCAGTACTTAGTAAGAGGGAAGATGAATTGAGAAATGTATTGCAATTTAAGACTGTTTTTCTCAAGGTACTAGAGACACTAGAGAATCTTTTTAAATCCGAGAAGATAGAAAGTATGGTTGTTAAATTAAGTAAGAAATGAACTTCAAATAAGAAAGGAAGGTGTAGATTTTAGGTTGAGAAGTCCTAAAAAAAAGTACAGTATGGGGTTACCAAACGGAAGCATTCCTTTGTAAGTAGATCCAGTGACAAAGTGAATGCAGGGTTTTTCAATCTGTATTTGAAGGGTGAAAGGAAAGACAGGAAGAAATCACAGAACCATAAACTTAAGTCAGATGATAAAAATTAAATTAGCAGTTCAACCTCACAGATTTCATGCTTTCGGTTTCTTCACTCTGAGATTCCCGATGCAGCATTATTGTTTGGCTTCAAGTTTGGACGGGTCACCTGTGAAGTGAAGGCGGTGAAGACAAACCACGTTGACATCATTCTGACAGGTGGAGGCAGGACGAGCCAAAGCGAGAGGGAATGAGATGAAAGGCATGGTGAAGTACAGGGGGAGTGTGAGAGCAGGAAAGAAGCCAGATGGGGAGTGAAAGAGGAGACGGAGGCGGGGGGAAGGTTAAGTCATGATGTCAGCAAAGAGGAGAGGAAAAGAAACAGCTGGGGCTGTCTATCTGAGATATTAACAATGCACACGCTGGCTCCCCTGTAACTTTTTACTCAAGGCCGCCTGCTGGACATCCTGCGAGGACAGGGCCAGCGAGGGCTACAGGCCTTCTTGGAGTCACTGGAGTTCTACCATCCAGAGCAGTACACCCGGCTGACCGGGAAACAGCCCACGCAGCGCTGCTCGCTCATCTTGGGTAGGCGTTGGGGCACACCGTGCGTGGGTGCGTTGGGGCCTTGTGTGTGTCTTTGTGCTTCACTTCAGTGTTCCTCATTCAGTCACTCTCTGACCGGGTGCCTACAAAACCACACCCTGCCTGATGTGTCCATTCATCTGTTCATGTGGACATCAACTTGTCTGCCTGCACACAGATTGAAAGTTAAAACTGCACGTGTTAACTTCTCCGACTTCCTCCCGGGGCAGACGAGGAGGGTCCCGAGGGTCTGACGCAGTTCCTGCTGCTTGAGGTGCGTAAGCTGAGGGAGCAGCTGCGGAACACCCGCCTGTTCGAGCGCCGCCTCTCGCAGCGCTGCCGGGTGGCCGAGGAGGAGCGCAGCCAGGCCGAGCGCGAGGCCCTGGTGTTTCGTCAAGACCGCCTGCAGTTGGAGAGGTATGGCCGTCGTCTCCATCGGGGAGGAGGAGCTGGCGAGGGGCCGATTATGTGAAGTGTTGACGTGAACCGAGCGCTTATAGAGCTTTTAAATGGTTTGGTCTCCAGGCTGCGGCAGGACTGGGAGAAGGACAGTCAAGAGCTGCACAGGCTAAAGGACAGGTACCAGGAGCAGGCTGTGAGATATTTCAGGTCCCTGGAGGAGCAGGGCAAGGCCTCGGCCCGCGAGAAGGAGCTACTGAGCCAGGTGAGAAAATAACAACAGTTCACGTTTTTATGAGTAGTTACTTACCTCCCTCTGTTTAGGTAAGGAAAGGGAAAACACTACAGTTTCAGCATTAAGGAAACCGAAAACGGAGCAATGTTTACAAGCACCACTCCTTTACTAGTCACCCATTTAAGGACCTACTAAGACAGACTCTTTAGGCTATTAAGTGTTGACAGTCTTGGGCACGGCGAGAGAAAAAAGAAAAAAACCTTGCATTATTCTCTAATGATTTGCTAAACTTTAGAATAACGATGTATTTTATTAGATACATACTTTGAATAAAAGCCAGGATATCGGTTCAAACCTGATGTTCTGTTTACCCTATGTAGATCGAACAGCTGAAGTCCAGGATGATGGAGACAGAGAAACAAAATGACGGTGCTCGAGCCAACTCTGTTGGAGTCAAAAGCAACAGTTTGGTCCGCAGCAGTACAAACAGTGCTCCGCCTCGGGTACCGGAAAAACCTCTGCAATATAATGTGATCTTGAAAGCGGTGAATACTGGGACTCAGGTGAGAAATTTTCTCTTGTGGGATAGGCAATTATACAAGATTAGAAAAACTGTCAGTCAATTCCTCTTTTTTTTAATTAAACCACATTAACCATTCAGTATTTTCTCAGTGAGTAGGACCCCCATTTCTTTTGTGGGTCTTTTCCATCAGGCCCTGGTGGACATCCTGCAGCAGGACCGCCAGGAGGCTGCTGAGCAGAGACAGGAGCTGTGTGATACCATCACCAGACTACGGGGGGAGCTAGAGAGCACAGAGGAGCACACAGACATGGTGAACTTTAAAGTGCTTTTAAGCATCATTTCATTTCATTCTAATTTCGCCTTCAACTAGATGCATGCTAAGATAACAAGAAAACACATTTGTTTCGTATGGGTTCATTTTCCTCTTCTTAAATGTGAACCATGAGCTTACTGCCACTAAATGGTTGTTTTGCTGCGGACTATTTAGCTGGAGTCGCAGTGCAAGCAGCTACAGCTGAAGGTGAGGGCTCTCCAGCTGGACTGGGAGACGGAGCAGAAGAGGAGTGTATCCTACTTCAACCAGATCATGGAGCTGGAGAAGGAAAGGGACCAGGTCAGTGGTGAGGTCTCATGCCATATCAGGAAGTGTGCTCCTAAATTATGAAATTATTTTACTGTATGGTGTGTCTTTGAGCTCCAAAAAAATTGTTGCGCTTCTTTCTTGCTTTTATCTAATAACGCCAACAGGCCCTGAGGAGTCGCGACAGCCTCCAGCTAGAGTACACCGACTGCCTGCTGGACAAGAACCGCCTGCGCAAGTGCATCGCCGAGCTGCAGGCCAACGTGGAGCAGCAGCGGGGGGAGCTGGAGAGGGAGAGGGAGAAGGAGCAGAGGGAGCAGAGGGAGAAGAGCAGCCCCTGCCTGCACTGTGTGAGTACGCGGAGGGATAGCACACACAATTCACCTTATTAAAACACATGTTTCTTTCGTCTGCGTCTGTCCTGACTCCCGTTCCCCCCCAGTCGCACTTGTCTCTGTGCTGTGAGGACCAGTGCTACAACCCCTGCTGCTCCCTGGACCTGGACCTGAACCCCCAAATTAACGGCACTCACGTGCAACTGCGAAAGGTCAGGACTCACTGGACTAAAGCCCCTTTCCCACTTGCACTCAAAGCCGTAAATCCACTGGCAATGTTCCATATTGACGTAATGTGGGAACAGAAGCTGGTGTCGAGGTTGCGTCAAAGATGTTCTATAAATGTCCCCACTCACTACCTTGTATCATTTCCGGTAAAATGCCATTACGGCCATAGACGGCTGTGTTGGAATGAATGGATGCAGTAACATTGCCGGGACACACATGTAAAGGGTTATGTCCGTCTGACGTCAGACACTTTCACGTGGAGCGAGTGGACCAGTCACAAGACGCCGCTGTCCCTGTCTCTGTCCAGTTCAGCATCCAACGCTCTCTTAATTTTCCTTTTAATGTATCAAATGCGTGTTTCTGATTCAAGTGGATCATGAAAAAACATTACTTGCTACAAACTTGAATATTGAATGTTGAATATTAGGGATGCACGGATGACGATTTTTTTCGATTCCGATTGCCGATTCTTTGCAAATGACTGTCTATAAAACTTTTGTGCAGTGGTTCAGCAGAAATCTATATTTTTTTTGAAAAATGTTGCACGCATACGTCCACATACTGTACGTCCTCTTTTTGCGTGCTGTTTGAGCTTTGAGCTTTGTCTGTGCACCGCGCCGTGCGCTCTGCTGCTCCGATCGTCGCTCTCTGGCGTGGGGGGTGCAGACCGCACTGGGTGACTTCTGCTGGACTGTCCCTTGCGTCATCTATTCCGGCATTATCATATATATATATATATATATATCATATATTATGGCATGTGTGAAAAGGCGCAAGATGCAAATGCTCCAGAATGTAGCTGCATGTGTGAATAGTGAAACTCACTAGTGGTGCCGGAAATGTTATCCCTGTAATTTACCGGGAACTGTGTGTGAAAGGGGCCTGATATAACTAACTTTGTCATATGTGTGATGTGACATATATTTTTATTATGTCTTAACATAACAGTTTAGTATGCGATTGTGGCGATATGGTTTCCTCCGGAGGCGTCTTGTCTTAAATTGTGTCAGCAGTCTTTCTTGCAGAACCCACTTGAAATAAACCTAACTGGAATGGCTCAATTTTAGCTGTTTCAGGCATGCCCTTTCATGCACTTGTTAAGAGTCATGTACCGATGGTTGTCTAAGGAATGCAGCACTAAAGCTTCTTGGTGCTTGCACTGGTTATTACAATTATTTTACATAATGTGAAGGCTTTTGCCAAAAAAACATTGTGCATGCAGAAGCATGTTAGTACCTGCACCTCGCAGTGCTTTTCAGCAGCTACGGGTTGTGATGTGAATTCTTGTCTTCAACAGGTCCCTAGAGGCCGAGGAAACGGTGATTCTATTGGTAAGTTGGTAGAATTAGTGTTCAGAAATAACCCCCCATGCTGACATACTGTATTTATATGGCCTTTTTAGGTTAATCGAACCCTTTGGTCTTAAATATAAATCCATTTCACAGTGTCTGGTTTCAACTCTGAGGAGAATCTGCTTTCATCAGTGAGTTTCCAAACCACCTCTACCGTAGACATGCATAGTCAAGGAAGATGAGACTGGGATGTTTTTTCCAATCAAAGCCTCAGCGTCATTACATTTGAAAATTCATGTCCACAGACTAGAATAGAAGACATCCTTTGCATTCAATGTTTTCATACAGCATCTCTCTATCTTCAGGCAGAGGATAATGCGAAGGAGATAAATAGGCTCTCCACCTTCCCCTTCCCTCCCTGCATGAACTCCATCAACCGTCGATTCAACGCAGAGTAAGTTTCCCAGCCCAGCATTAAACTGCTGAAAATAACTTGAATTGTTCGGAGATGTGTTTTTTTTTTCACTTGCAATAACGTTGCTTCCCTGTCTGAAAAAGGTTTGACTTTGACTCCTGGGGCAGCGATGAAAATGAAAGCTCTATAGGTATGTGTATTTTGTTTTTGTCATCCTTCTCACACTTCCAGGTGTACTGTCCTCCATGGCACTTCATATATCAAAGGTCATAGATTTATTAAAAGTGATTTGAATGTAAAGATCATAGAGTAATATATAGAGAGGCTAATGTGCTCTCACTAAAATGAACATCTCGTTACTAAGAGAGACCTAAGAACAAATTGCTTATATGAAAAAATACAATTTAATTTATTTTAATTCACCTTACACAATTCAATCACAAGTTACAGATCACACTCTACAGCAATGGTGCTTCGTGCCAAAAACTAACCTTCCCAGTTGGTGTTGGTACCAGGACAGCTTACTTTAAGAGCTGACCATTCTTGTGCTCTGAAATCATGATGGTTGATTTTTAGCAAATTGAAGAAGTTGAATATCCAGGCAGGTTTTAACAGCAAGGCATGGAGCACGTTGCATGTTCATCCCGTGACGTGCTGTCTTTTTGTTTTCCAGGCGACAACTCTCTGAGGGACTCCTGGATCTCTGTGCACTCCCGCCTGTTCTCCCCTGACCGGTTCCACCTGGCCCCCGTCCCTCCTCCAAAACCCACTCCCAATCTACTCAGGTACAGCTTCACTGGCTTAAAAAAAAAGTACAAATCTGACAAATTTTTCGCATTAAGTGTCCGCATTCGACTAAAACAATGACCTGCTTTGCCGTTTTTCAGGGTGGAACCTCTCTCCCCGTCGCCCAGCCCCCCTACCTCCCCCAAAAAGGGGAGGGACAGCTTGGCGGATGACATCGCCATAGTCGGGGGAAACTGCACTGGGATCTTTGTCAGCCACGTCACACCGGGCTCCCGGGCCGAGCTGTGCGGCCTGAAGGAGGGCAGCCAGCTTTTAGAGGTGAGCTTGCGAGTGTGTGTGTTTGTTGGTATGCATTTAGATTCCGTTCCTATTCTTAGGAACTTACGATTGTGACCCCGCTTCCCCTCCTCTGTGGTCAGCTGGAGCGGGTTCTGTTCGGTGGAGGCAGCATGCTGCTGGGCCAGTGCACCGCAGAGGTAGCCCACTTCTCTCTGCAGTGGTGGCGCGAGCCGGCATCGCTCAAACACAAGGACAACACTGAGGGTGAGTGATTCAAGATTCAAGAGGTTTATTTGTCACATACATGTACATACGATCATACATATATGCAGTGAGTGGGAGTGTTTTTATTTGTTTTATTTGTTTTTTGTCTAATCGGTGTATGCGGGTTCAGAGTCTGATGTTCCACGTGAGGTTCCCTGCTTTATAGGGCCGGATATTTTTATAGGACTTTTATTTTTTAAGGTCTTTTAATTTTTATCTTTAGATAAAAAGATAGATAGATAGATAGATAGATAGATAGATAGATAGATAGATAGATAGATAGATAGATAGATGCAATGTTCCAGCAGCTCATATAAAAAAAACAATGGGCAGTCATAATTACAAACATTAAAATAAAAATATAAAGGGAAAGTGTCAATATTTGTGGAAAAAGTGAAATATCCAGTAAACCTCACAGTTGACTGTACATAATAAAATGTGGCAGGATAATGGTAAATAAACCTGACATTTAGAAAGTATCTATCTTTTGACAGAGTCTTCAGACTGATTTTTCTTTTTTTTTTTAACCCTCCTGTTATGTTGTTGGTGAAATTGACCAGTAAAATGTAGGAATTTTACTAAATGGAACCATTAAAAGCCATAGCAGTCCCTCTACTTCTATTCACTACATGGTGCTTCAGCGTACTCCAAGCTGTGCTCCCAGCTGCTGTTGCCCGCCTTCCTGGGTGCCGACTCCTTTTATGTGCGTGTTAACCTGGACATTGCTCCGCACGGGGACCCGCCGTGTCTGGGCGCCCGCTGCAACGACATCATCCATGTGACGGACACGCGCTACAACGGGAAGTATCAGTGGCACTGTCAGCTGCTGGACCGCAGGACCGCGAAGCCCCTGCAGGCGGGGGCCATGCCCAATTACAACAGGTAGGCTACAGTCCATTAAGGGAGAGATTAGTAAGGTTTTAAAAAAGTGGGTACTCTCTTTGATAATTTTTTATTTATTATTATAATGTGTATTATCTGTCAATCTTATCGTTTTTAAAAGATCAAATGCACTATTTTCGATCTCAGGGCCCAGCAGTTGTTGCTGGTGATGATACAAACGATGACCCTTGAGCAGAACAATCTGAAAAAGAAGGTGGTATGTCTAGTGACTCTGAAATTTCAACTGTAAAATTTGCCTTTTCGAGGCACAGGTAAACGAAGATTCTTTTTGGTCATTCTTTGCATCTTTTTCTATTCCCCTTTATCCAAGATTTCCAAAAAAGTGTCTAGCCGTGTGCGACTGGTCAAGGCGGTGGCCCCTAATTGTTGCAGTGGTGGTTCCACGTCGCAGGTCTTCTACACACTCAGCCACCGTAAGCAAAATAATATATATTGTATAATATATCATAATAAAAACAGAAATTAATAGTGATAAATAGATTTAACATTTTTGTGAATTAATAATTGAAGAAATCAGTTGTTGCAGCAGCAAAAATCTGCTAACTTCACAAGTTAGAATAATATAACAATTTAAAAAATCTAGAATTAAATAAAATAAAACCGACTAAAATAATAAATAAATAACAATAATAAAACAATGGATTGCATTCAGTAAATAAATAAGAATAAAAAAAATTCACATACATGAACCACCCGCTGTGACAGAACTATGATTAAAAAAGGGCCTTTGCGCATTATGGTGTGAATTGCCACCTCCTGTATTTTGTTTTCCATTTTTCATCTATTTAATGTTTTTCTATGGCGCTCCTGGCTGCAATACATTGATTCCACAGTCGCTAACATAGAGAATATGGCAGATGATAGGCAGGTTTAACGGGAAACATCTACACCATTTAGCACATCCAATAAGATTGAAGAACATGTTTTGTTAATGAAAACGGAGGCGTGTTTTTTGTGTGTTGCACTGTACACTCATGCTTCTGACCCTCGCAGGGTACGAGGATCACCTGATCCCGTACAGCTTGGTCCAGCCGGTGCACGTTCGGACAAAGCGGCCAGTCATCTTCTCTCCCTCGCTGCTCTCCCGAGGCCTCATAGAGAAGCTGCTGCAGCCTGCCGAGTCCGGCCTGGACTTCAACACCTGCCCACCAGGTGGACATGGACACACACACACACACACACACACGCACATGCACACCTGTGCCAAAATGTAGCAGTGGATATGCCATTGTAAGTGGAGACCCTTGCATGCAAATACAGATAAAATCATTGGAAACCTTATTTATACGAACGTTGGTCCCTTATGTGCGGCAGAACCTATCCAGGCCTCCGAAAAACAGGACAGAAGAGTGTTTTTGATGAATTCCTCCACTCCGGAGCAGCCTCTGGGGATTCGGTTGCAGTCAATACAAGAAGTCATCAGCCAGGTATGAAGAAAAATGACATCACTCTATTTGTCTTTACTTCATTTTGAGCTGCACTCCATCGTACAAAGTCCATGTTTGCAAATATCCTTACTCCCCAAAAATCAATGTTTTTATCGCCGTTTTTTTTTTCCCCATATTCACCATTCATAACTAAAGTAGGTTGTAGGCTTTCCCTTGGTTTGAAGCGTTACATGAAAAGAGGTTTGAATGTGCAGCGTATGTGAGTGAGCCTGATTGCACATCAACTCAGTCTCTCCTTGTCTTTTCTCTCTCTCCTCTCTCTCCACTCCCTCGCCCCCTCCTTCTCAGGATAAGCACTGTCTGCTGGAGCTGGGGCTGACCAGCGTGGAGGCCATGCTGAGGCAGGGGCTCTACCCCATCGTGATCCACGTCAAACCCAAGAACAAGACACACAAGAGACACAAGATACTCAAGTAGGCGCCAGCGGCCCTTGATGCTTCCTTCAAGAGCAACTAAGTGATCGTTATATAATAAAACATCATCAAGGTTCACATTACAATTCAGCGACGGCAACAGGAATGCTTATATGAAAATCAACATTACAAGATGAAATTATCTTATTGAGACTTTAGTGCAACTGTGAGGTGAAAATTGGCTGCAGTCATAAACGGCTTTGCTGTTACATGATGTGTTCATTTGCATTTCGACCTTCATACTGTATAAAGTTGAAATGAAAATTTCAACACTCTGCAATGGGTCTGTTTCTATTTGTGTACTTATGTGATTTTCATTTGAGTTTATAATTACTGTAACTGCTTGGGGGCTCCTAAAAGTCAGTATTTTTTTAATATATAATTTTCTTACATTTTTTTTTGTTTTATACTGCTTCTACATAGCCAAATGTGTGTTCACGATTTTGAATTACGTTCCGCAATCAGGTATTTCTGACATTGATCTAACTATTCACAAAGCATTTTGTAACATTACAATATGTTGTATGTAATGTTTTCCCACTTGGTCCAGTGTTAACTAGACAAGTAACACGTGTAATATGCAAGACTATTGTCTACTATGCCATACTCATATTTAGTTTTAAACCAATGATCCAGTCTTTTGAGTTTTTTTCCTTGGTTTATTGCTCACGTTTTTCACTCAAAGGGGGGATTTACATTGATGCGTGGGCCACAGTTGGTCCCCGGGCCGCCAGTTGAATAGCCTGGAGTACATTTCTTGTCTGGCATGTGAAGGAAGCTATTATTTGACTTTGTGAATAACAGGCCCATTAATAACGCTTTATCTGCCACTTTAAGCCCTTCTTCCCTTGGCTCTTTCTAGGAAGCTGTTACCCGGACGTAGGGAGGAGGGCGTGATGGAGGAGGGGTACCAGACCGAGGAGCTGCAGCTGGAGACGCTGCCCCTCGTCTACTTCACCCTGGAACCCAATACCTGGAGCTGCACTGAAGAGCTGCTGGCCACCATACGCAACGCCATCCACCTCCAGCAGGAGGCAGCGGCCTGGGTGGAGCTGGACAGGCTGCAGTAAACCAGTAGCGTACCAGTAAACCACCATACCAGTAAACTACCATAGGGGCTGGTTTCCCAAGAGGATCTTTACCTCCCAAAATATGTTCATGGAACATACTGCCACCTGCCACCATCTATACCGGTGGTTCTTACTGGGGGCCACACGGTCCCCAGTAAAATAATTAATAGTTCAACTTCACCAACAGCTATAAGACTGTATTAGAAACGATGTAGAAGCTGGGTGGTGTTTTGAATTTCTTGTCTATGAGTCAAGCTGGACTGACCGTAGGACAGAGGAGCCACAGCGCTGAAAGTGGTGGCCCTCCCATGTTCGCGTATTCTATACCTAACGATGTTCTATGTGTTTATATAATATTCATTTGATTTATTTTTAGATACAAAAGAACACATTCCCTGTTTTGAGTCAAGAGAGTTTGCAGCACTTACATGTTTTTTGTTTAATTTGTACTGTTATCCTTAAATGTGAACACTCTACACCAGTGGTCTCCAACTCAAATGACCTGGGAGGCACTGGCCAGGTTGTCTTCTTTTAGGGGGGCCGTGTTGAGCTTCAAGGGAAAACAAGCCTGTTTTGTTTCGGGGTTTTTTCTCCCGCACATTAGTGAATTGCCTGGTAATCCTGTTAGAAATAGCTCCCTTATGATCTATTTGATTCTGTTTCATATTTTGAAAACATTAAGTGCATTTGGGTGGATTAATTAAGGAGATGTAGCAATATATTATCACCATGTAGCAGCCCACGTTAAATGTGTGTGTGTGTATATATATATGCTGGATATCATATATAATAAACAGTATTTATGAACTACAACCCACTCTAAGTCAGATTTGTTACTCCAAAATGCACAACACACAGAAGCTCAGATGATAAATAACTTCAGCAGTGCATAAATGATACGAGCATGTAACAAAAATAAAGAAAGAAAAAAATATATATATATATAATTTTTTTAAATTATATATATATATATATATACATATATATATATATATATATATATATAAAGGTCTGAATGAAACAAAAAATAAACAAAATAATAAAATTGAGCAACGAGTTAACGACACCTGAGATGTGTGCGCTTGTGCTGCGTTCCATTGGGACCAGAACCCGGAAAAACCCAACCTACTACTAATTGGCGCAAAGGAAGTTCCCAAGTTCCCTCCGCGTCAGGTTGTGTTAAAAAAAATGCAAACTTTGATCCAACCCGCTCTGTTTGTTTTAGCGCCCGTGCAATTTTTTGTCTAATCCCCACAATCTGCCGAACAAACACACAGTTTCTCCCTGCGTCCACGTCTCCGCAAAATAGGCCATGGAACACATACAGCCAAGTAAAGCTCCAAACGTGGTGCGTGCGCGGCCGAAATGACCGAGTTCCGATTTCTAACGGAATGCAGCATTGGCCGCACGTCCCAAAAGGAAATAAATGACGTCATGTTTTTTGGGGCGAGAACACGCCCCCTTTTGCAAGAAGCCGCTCTGACCCCGCCCCTCCCCCTCCCTGGTCCTCCTCCCCCCTCTGATCAACAACCAGCGCTAGCTAGCTGCGCGGAGAAGCAAAATGGCCGACAGTAAACTAAGCGATCACACAGCGTTTGACAGCCGCCGAGAGGTTACCCAGCTTCCCTTCGCCATTTGAAAAACTGCGTTCGCGCGAAAAAAAGGATATTCGCTCGTCTGCATCTTTTTTTTTTCCAACGATTAACATTTCGCCCCACGGCGATGTCGTTTCTTATTCCGTTCAGCCTTGAAAGCCTCGAAGACCTAGCTTCCCGAGTTAGCTAGCCTGCTAGCTAGCTTTTCGTGTGTGTGTGTGTGTGTGGGGGGCTAGCTAGCTAGCTAGCTAGCTAGCTAGCTAGGCTGCTTGCGACAGGTCTGCAAGGATTTCGCACAGAAGCACTTTATGTTGTATGTGATTCCTGAGGTGAGTACCGACTGTGTCGATGCAATCTTTTCTAGTGATTATTTTATATATGGATATTTTGTAACGCACGTCGAGCTTTTCCCTATGTGCGCGTGTTTTTTTTTTCGCGTGCTGTGTTTTTGCTTGCTGCGCGGTACAAACGCAGCTGAAGTTGATGGTTTAAACCACAATCTGTTTATTCGGACGTAGAAGTGCGTGGTCGGTACGAAGTAGGGCGAACAGTTGTAATTAAACATCCCAACAGTGTAAAAACAAACATAATACATTGAATAATCAAAATGTTATTCTATGCACAGGATACATTACATTAAAAGGCTATGACGGGCTAGGCGGCAGTATGGTTTCTAGTATTGGCTGTGGGTATCAATAATAAAATAGCAGGTATATTCTGTACAGAACAATTCCAAATGTGAACAATAATACGGCGTGGAAAACAACGGACGAGTTTAAATGATGGCGATGTTATTATAGTATTTGGCCCTGGCAGCCCCCGTCGGTGTTCAGCTGCTTCACCTGACAGCTGCACCGTCATGCACACGGTGGAGTGCCGGGGTGAAGCTCTCAGTCCGGCCCATGTGCAGGGTAAGCGAGGTGGCGAAACCCGTTGCTTTGTGCGTCTCTTTACCGAGCAGAGCCGGAGACGAGGCCGCGGCGGTGACAGCAGCTGCTCGGAGCGTTTATCCGACGCGAACACGCTTTCGGTCTGAGAGAAGCATCGGGAGGGAGGGAGGGAGGGAAGGTCTCAATGTGCTTTCCTGAAAAAGCGAAACCTAAGAGGTGGATCGGCGTTGACGGTTTCGGCAGTGGCGGTACAGTTTTTAATGGCAGATTGGCACGCAGATCTCTACCAGAGATGCACCCACTGTGGGCGTGGGAGCCCCTTTCCAACCTGCAACTACCTTGTTGCTCATTGTCAAGCGCGAACTCGCTTTCTATTCCGAGTCCAACAGCACAGCCGGCCTCACCGTTTCTATATTTGTCCAGGTGGACGGCAAGCATAAGACCAGTGAAGACATAAGCCTTCCTGCCAACGTTTGAGACTGGATAGACACACACAAATGTTGTCTGCAAGGCCGTGGGAAGAAATGCCGATATTATTTATGACCTTTTTAATATGAGGCTGCACTAAAGATTGAAGACGCAAAGTAAATACGGACTCTTCAAGTGCACTGGGCTGCACCGTGTTATTGGTATCAAGTTTGGCTGCTGCCTTGTCTTGGTTGTTGGTTGCAATTGCAATCGTTTGTTGGGTAATGAATAATGCAGAGAGCAGGTTGGCAAGCTACCCTGCTACTGGTTAACGTTACAGTTGGAGCAACATTAACTACTTTTTTTTTTTGTCTAATTAGATCTTGAAAGTATTCCGGTTTAACTCAATTTATTATGTTTACATCAACGTTTCTGATTTTGTGTATCGTAATGCATGCATGTGTCTAAGCAAAATGATTTCAACTTGGTTTGCCATGCAACAAACACAAACAGCATTTTAACTGTTTCACCAGACAGGAGAATCAGGAAAGGGAACAGCAGTTCATGGAAGACAAGAGAAAAAAGAAAGAGGATAAAAAGAAAAGGGAAACCTCTCAGAAGGTAATGATATCACAAAAAACCCAATAGTTTACACTTCCAACACATGACTTCTGAAGTGCCATCATTATTTGCTCAGCTCATCGGGGGAAAAAACATCACATTTACTCTGCATATAATTATGTATAAATGTAGTCCACTGTTCATACCCTGTTGTGCATCTACTTTCCGACTTGACCTCATCTCTAATATGATTTGACCATAAAGATGTGGTTAACGTCCTTCCAAAGTGGCTGCCAAAGCAGGAAACATCTTCAGCCTTAATCAAAATGAGCTCATATGCTAATCGTTTGGTCTTTATCACTGTAGATTTTGAAGAATCGTGACGCTAAGACTAACTAGATGCTCAAATACGTTTGACAACATCAAATGGTTTTAAGCAGTGTTTCCCAGCCTTTTTTTCTGCCACAGCGCAGTACCGGAGCTTCTATGTTTTACTCTTTGGCGTACTGTAAGTTTTTCTAGCGCACAGGCACCTCTCACAAACTGCCGGTACTCTGTTCTGCCCTATCAAGTGACAGTTCAAGTGGACATATTAAAATGAAAATATCAGATTTTATTGCTGAGGGTTGCCATGACGTCATTGACCAAATATGTACATGGATGTAGTATTTATTTAGATTGTGGGCATCTGTGTTTTGCGCTTTGTATTTGGCACCTGTTTGGTCCGAAACAGCTGGTTTCACTCATTATCTATTCCACCAGTTCTGGTGCCATCGTTGGTAAAGGCTGCTGCCCGTGCTCTCTGGTTCAGGTGGATTAGAAAGCTCTCCAAGTTTGTATCAGGTGGAGAGACAGCAGGAAGTCATGCTGTGTTCCACGGGAACTCTAAAAACTGTAATCCGTGTTGGTAGTCCCATGTTTCCATGAAATCAAATCTATAGAGTACAGGTAGTCCTCACTTAATGACCTACCTGTTTAACGACCGTTCAGACTTATGACCAGCTCTCTGATCAGTCTGTATTGTGCGCTGCGTACAATTCCGCGGCGTCTCAGCATCAAGCATCTCATCGCGCATCACCGTTCTCAGTCTCAGTATGCACTACACTAGCATTCCCAATGGCCACGCTCCCTTACTGTGAAATAACACGCGTCCCCGCTTATCGACCAATTTGCTTAACGACCTGGTCCTAGGAACAGAACTCGGTCGTTAAGTGAGGAGTACCTGTAATTCAAAACGACTTTATACAAGTTAGAATAAATAATGGTCTATACAAAGGGAATGTTGTTCACCTTTAATGGTGCAGGCCCCTATGTTGCCCCGACGTCAGGTCTGTTATCTTGGTTAACCCCCCCCCCCCCAACATGTGAATACGGGGAGTACAGGCACATTTATTTTTACTTCCACACTTTCCACAATGAAATAATCCCACAGCATACTACTATTAAATGTCTTTGGAGTCAGGAGAATCGAAAGACTATTTACTCTTTCCTGAGTAACTTGTCAATTACCATATCTCTAATAGAGTCAAACCTTTTATCACTACCAAAAGTTCTCACTTTCAGTGTGAAACTTGAGCTTATTCTGACAAACAATATTGATTTTGCAACACACCTATTTTACGTTATTTATGTATTTTAAGTTATTCTAAGTAAACCGCACCACAGCAATTGAAAAACTCTGGTCTAAAGGACATTTTGAACCCACAGGGGGTGCTCATTTGTTTTCCTGAATATTGAAATAGTTAACTAGTTGTTTAACTGCATTTAACCAGTTATCTTTGTTAAAACAAAAATGTTGATTAGGTTGCAGAGCTAAAGACCAAACCTTTCCTATCTCATTTTATTATTTTGATATAGAATGAATGCAAGCGACAACCAAAACCTAAAATGTTGATTATTGGACAAGCAAGTGAATATTTCATATTTTCTAAGCAATGTCTACTGTATTCTGTAATTTCAGGTGCCAGAACAGAAAATCAAAGGTAAGTGTTTTTTGTCTATCCTTGTAATGCGCTCACTCCTTTTCTTTTTTGTGATCCATCATCATTGCATCTATATGTCAGTGGTTATCCGAAAGATTTCGACAAAAATTATATTATACTATTCAAGAACAGACAAATCTTTATATGACTGTATCCGAGAGTCGCATCAGTGGAAGTCAGTAGCCCACATATATTCTACATCCAGAGGATGACCAGTCTAACCACAATCTGACAATAAATAGCAGTGAAGAAGGGTTGAGTGCCTGACATTCTCTTGGACTTCTGACTGAAATCATGTCTAACAGGAACCTCTCTTACCCCCACCTACTCTGCAGTGCCAGAATCAGCCAAGCCCTCACCTACGCAGCCGCTCACAACCCCGGGCTCAGCGTCCCCCAGTCCTGGCCCCGCTCCCCCCTCCTCCTCCTGTCCTGGTGCAGCTGGGGTTTCTGCACAAGTCCCTCCCGGTGGTGGGAATAATGCAAAGCAGCGGGCTGCTGTGGCCAACGGACAGCCCTCCACCTCCTCCAACACCTCCGCCTCCTCTGGAAGCCAGACCCCACAGCAGCAGCGCTACATGCCCAGGGAGGTGCCACCGAGATTTCGCTGCCAGCAGGACCACAAAGTGCTACTGAAGAGGGGCCAGCCACCGTTGTCCTCGATGCTGTTGGGGGGAGGAGGGGGGGGCAGTGGCAGTAGCCGGGGAGCCACTCCACCCCTCTCCTCACAGGCAGGAGATAACCCCAATGCAACCACAGCTGGAGCCACAGGTAAGTTAATGTTGCAGAATCTAATAGTGATTTAAAAAGGAAAGAAATGTCCCATGCTGTGCATCCCTTAATGCTGACAGTGTTAGAGGCTTATGTGTACACTCTTCTGTTTGTTTGCCTTGGTATGAAATCCCCACAAGCTGGAATATGTTTATGAAGCTTTATTAATTAATTAATTAATTTATTTATTTATTTATAATTTAAAAAAAAAAAAAAGATGGGGGAAAAAGGCAAAAGTCGGTGTTTGATTTGTCCTCTTTCATTCCAGATCTAATCCCGGGTTCATCCTCCCCTTCACCCTCCTACTCCTCCTCATCCTCATCATGTGTCGCTGCTCCGTCGTCGTCTTCTACTACTTATGCAAATTCCACATGGGGGGCAGGCTCTGGCAGCCAGCCCCCCTCTCAGGGCTGGGAGAAGGTGATTGTGGATGGGACTGACCTGGAGGAGTGGCCGAGTATCCTGGGCGGGGCCAAGTTGGGTTCAGATGGGGTAGCAGGAGGAGCGAACAGGGAACAAGATGCCCCCCATAACAACAGTAGTGCCTCATGGAGCGAGAGAAACATCCAGCAGAAGGGAGGAGCAGCAGCAGCATCAGCAGGTGGTGCAAGGAACTCAGACAATCCTTCCCCACCTCACTCCTCTCCTCCTCCCTCCTCGTCATCACTCAGTGAATGTGTCGAGTCGGGTGGCGTCCCGTGGGGTTCCTCTGCGTCCTCTCAGGTTGAGGCCGGGCCAGGAGGTGAGGCATTCTACAATTCTAAAGTTTCCCATCTTCTTCCCGGGACTCAGGAGGGCCCAGTGAGCAGCTGCAACAACGGCGTCCCCGATGCCAACTTTAACCCAAGCAGCAACCCTTCTGCCTGGCCTGCCTTGGTGCAGGATGGGACATCGGCTTCGGCCAGTGAGGCCCCTCCTCTTCACTCATCCATTACTTCTGCTTCCCCATTCTCTGCCAACGCCACCCTCATCACCACTCAGTCTCTGCCATCCGCGAGTCAGGATGAAATCCTTCAGCAGCAACCTGAAATGGCCGTAGGAGGCAGAGCTGTGGAGGAGCCGCACTGGACGGGTCTGGGGCCCGAGTTGGGATCCGTGGGGTCAGGGATGGGAGCAGGGCTTGGACCAAATCAAGGAGGTGGAGAGGGGATGGACATTGGGCTTGCTGATGTTGAAGGAGGAAATGCTAGTCTCTCTGGCTCTTCATCCACCTCCTCTGCAGCCTCTTCTTCGTGGCGAGCCATGCCGCCAACCTCCTCTGACCTCAGTGCAGGTGCCTCACAAACTGATGGGTGGGGTCGAGGAGGAGGTGGAGCTCAGGTGCAGGAAGAGAAGTTGTGGGGCTTCAGCAGCCCAGGTGAGAGAACTGGATGGGGTGTACAAAAGGATGGTAGCTCAAATACCCCTGTGGTATCTCAGGGAGCTTGGCGAGGGGGGAGTTCGGAGTCAGAGTGGGGTGGTACAGGGGGAGGAGGAGATTCTGGTAATATTGCAATAGGAAGTGGAGGGACAGCGGCAGGAGGCGGTGGTGGTGGCGGTGGTGGCGGTGGTGGCGGTGGTGGTGGTGGTGGCGGTGGTGGCGGCGGCAGCAGCAGCAGCAGTAGTGGAGGTAGTGTAGGTGTTGGGGGCGGAGTATCACAGGACTCTGCCTCACCAATGTTTGCAACTATGACAAGAGCTTGGGACAATCAGAAAGGAGGAGAAAGCAGAGACGGCGCTGTGGGTGACTGGGGATCCGGAAGTGGGGGGCAGGGTGGAGGCAGAGGAGTTGGAGGGCCTCCGTCCTCCAGCGGTGGAGGTTCAGGCGCTGGGAGCGGTGGAGATGGGAGTGGGCCTCACAATCAGAAGACCGAGAATTCGTCTGGACGCCACCGCTCCCACCACCCGACCCCCAACGCTGAAGTGGCCTTACAGAGCATGCTCAGTCGGACGGACTTGGACCCCAGGGTTCTGTCCAACACTGGTTGGGGCCAGACCCAGATCCGACAAAATGTGGCTTGGGAGCTGAATACCAAGGCAGGGGAAGGAAAAAGAAACGAAAAAGGCACTTCATCTTCATCTGCGTTCTCATCGCCATCCACAACCGCTACACATGGTTCTGGGCACCCATCCAATACCAGTTCAATGACTACTGATCCATCTGCTGGTGCGCACATGTCCAGCACCAACTCTGCTCCTGGTTCAATGAGGGAAGGCTGGGAAAGCAGTAGCTCCCCAGCGCAGCCGATGCGCGGTGCTCACATGGTGGGTGGAAGCATGAGGAAACCTGGATCTCCAGTGGGGGACTCTGAGGGCGGCCAGGTAAAGGCAGCTGGAGGCTGGGGGGATCTCCCACCTGAGAGCCAGGGCAAAGCATGGGGGAGTGAAGAGAAGGAATGGGGCGATTGCAGGGGAAGAGGCGGGGGAGTTGGAGGAGGGGGGAACTGGAGAGATGTTGGAGAACAGTCTCGTGGGTGGGGTGCTGCTCCAGACAATAAAGGAACAGGAGGATGGAAGGAAGTTGGAGGGGGAGGAGACTGGGGACAGAGGGACTCCAAGCCCGCAGGGGTGTGGGGGGACGGACGAGGCAGAGGAAGAGGCAGCTCTGACGAGAGCTCCTCCTGGGGCAACGTAGAGGAAGGAGGACCTCAGAGGGGAAGCTGGGGAGGAGAGATGACCAGCGGCAAACCTCATCAGGAGTGGGGGAGTGTCAAGCCACATACTGCATCAGCACAGATACCAAACAGCCAAGTGGCACCAATGAAAGCCCCAAATCAACAGCAGCACCAATCACAGGGCCAGCAGCAGCCGGGTGCGTCCATGCACGGAGGGTGGGGCAGCCGGCCTGTAGGTGGAGGTGGTCCACCGTCCAAGAATCAGAACCAAAGTTTGAGCTGGACTTCGGGCCCGCTCACCCAGATCGTCGGGGGCGGGGTCGAGTCCACGGAGCCCAGCGGCTGGGAGGAGCCCTCCCCTCAGTCCATCAGCCGCAAGATGGAGATCGATGACGGCACTTCGGCCTGGGGGGACCCCACGCGCTATAACAGCAAGAATGTGAACCTGTGGGACAAGAAGAGTGCTGCGTCAGGCCCAGGCCACAATCAGCAGGGCCCGCCACCGCCATCCATGCCGTCGCAGCCCCCAAGAAGGCAGCAGGCCATGCCACCCAACAGGGAGTCAAACTCCAGTAACGCTGCAATGGGTACGTGAAAGACTTTACTACTGCTTAATAGTGACACTGCAAAATGGAAATCCAATATAGATAAATGATCATTCATCTATCTATCTTCAACTTTCACAGGCTGTGGCTGAAGTCAGGGCTGCACAATTATAATGCTAAAATGATAATCACGATTATTTTACTCAATATTGTGATCGCAATTATTTATCATGATTCATCCATTTTGGGAAACACAATTATTTTATTGCACTTTGTAATTCAACAGAAAAACTGCCTTCACAATAATAATGTAATGATATAAACCTATAATAAAAACTCAAATGTACAAATCTTTGAATCAAAATAGGACTTTCTTCACATGAATTCAGCGTGCGTGCGTGTGTGTGCGCCCCCCCGATTCTGTGCCAGTCCAATTACTTTAACGATACTGTTCTCATGCACTGTACTCGGAAAAATGCTCCAATACTCAAACCGGATACCAATGTAATGTAGTTGCGTGGTTGACACTCAAAAAAGAGAGCGAAAGAAAGGAAATGTCAGCTGTTTGGAGGTACTTCAAGGTAAACAAAGAAGTTAAACTCAATTATTTGTTTATCGGCTGACAATATTCTAACATTGTGCAGACTGCGTATCTACCTCTGTCACAGCGGAGCTCCTATCTTGATGAAAAGTTTCTCATTTTTTGAGACTTGATTCTAGACGAGTCACTCAGTAAAACGAGTCGTTCAATTTGACTCAGTTGGTTTAACACATAGTGGGGAAGGAGGACTTCCATTGAACGAAGGTGAGAAGAGTCGGCCATTTATTTTTGCAAAGTTCAATATAAATATAATATGAATGTATATTTGCACTTAAAGTGAAAGAGACTTTCATTTGAAGTTTGAACTGGACATTTCCATGTTAGTTATATATTGGGTCCTAATAAAACTCAGAGTTCTAGGTTGAATTGTACTGAAACTTTCCCATATTCAATTTTTTTGGAACTCTGTGAGTTTCATGATCTAATTTTGTTCCATAGTGAATGATAAACAGCGTCAAAATCAGCAATCTCACTATGTGGTAACTGAAAATTGCAGCGGTAGTCTGTATGCGCAGCTGTCCCATCAGTGTGATCAGATCACCAGATGTATTTGTCATCGACGTACAGCAGATCGGAATCTGCACGTCAGACAAAATCAGAAATAGGAATCAGCCGTAGTATAGTTAGCCGTAGTAATTAGCCGTAGTAGCTCGCATACGATGTGATGAGCCTCGTTACAAGACGGCTACGGTTTGAATACCAGATGGAGGCATTAAGCTGCAGTAACTCTGCAGTAAGTAAGCTGCAGTAACTCAAACACCACAGAGACTGTTGTGGTACCAAAATATTTTCCCAGGGTTGGCAGGTCTGATTCAGTCTTCTTAAAGCTATATATAAAGTTAAAATGTCTGCATTACAATAGTGGGATAACGGATAGAAGCTTACAAAAATGCACAGGGACAACATTTCAATTAGGAATTAAAAATAAGGCAAATCATAAATATATTTTTATGTGTGAATAGTCTGGACATGGACACAAACACGGCTTGTCGTGCCCCGCTCCTCCAAATTAAACATCTTTAAAACAGTGTGTTTTTGTTATTTTGAGTAAGGGGGAAGGGGCACATGTCCCGCGTCACCACGTTTTCTTTTATTTACAGTGATGACGTTAATGAGCTCAACCATGGTAATTTGGTGATAGTCACAGCCCTACATGGTACCAAATAAAAATGATTTTTCCTCAACAAGGTCAGTTAATTACACCTGCAGGTTTTTTGCAAAGAAAAAAACAGCCTATCCAGTGGTGTAAATGGAGACTCCAATATGCATTGCTGCACGTGCCCGTTTAAAAAAAAAAAAGCCCTGTGTGTCCCATGTCCATATAGCCTGTGTGTGTGCACACGCTCGCTCCACAGAGCCTGCAGTGGACTCCCGCTGGCACACAAATGCAAAGATTATTTCATTTGCCACATTGATAAATGTGATCAGACTAAAAAGAAGGGCAAATTGCACTCATTTACAAAACGTTATAGGCGTATTTATGCTGGCATATCATTAGCGCAATATCTTTTTGGACGCTTAGACAGTGTGGATAGCAGACAAATTGGAGATTAAAAAATATCTTAACCATATCATCCCCGGCCACGGCCTATTAATTGTGGGGGCCAATATCGACATTGCAATTAATATATGATTAAATGTGCAGCCCTAGCTGAAGCCCACACCTCAGCTCAACAGTTGCTAAATAACCAAAATTAAATTTAAACAGATCTCCTGTAAAGTTGTGGCTTTAACACTAAGAAATTCCAACATTCTCGTTGAAGCACTTGGGAAATGGTTCCATTCTGACGATGGTTGATGGTTTTTGCTGGTATAAATAGCTTGCATTGCTGTCATTGTTAAAACACGTCATTGATTTGTGGTGCAAGACAACGAACCGGCTTGTGGAAGTTATTTTCACTTTCATTATTAAAATGTATTTGTAATTAAACAAATTTAACCTCCCATTTGTAAGTTCACGCCATCACTCTCCTCCGTTGCAAGGAGATGGAGTCTTTATTCAATTTCATATTTGTTTGTGATCAAAATATATTTCTAGCTGCGCTTACTCTTTGACCCTCCTTTGTCGCTAGGTGCAGGTATGTGGGGTGGAGGTTCACAGTCTGCGGACAATGGTACAGGCACCTGGGGACAGACGACAGAGGCACCAACCGGCTGGGGTGACCCCGATCTTGAGCCTGTTAAATCCTCCAGCTGGGGGAACCCTTCTTCCAATCCCATCAAAACTGGTGAGATAACATTAGTTTTTTTCCATCACCCCTGTATTAACCCGTTCCAAAAAGACAGAACTTCAATTGTTCTGATTAACAACCCACACTATAAGTTTGAACATTTTTTATTTTTCCTTCTTTCCTCAAGGCTCCAAGTCAATGGAGGGCTGGGGGGGGAAGGGCGAGGGTTCTGTCGCCGCCTCTCGTCACTCCAGTTGGGAGGAGGAGGAGGACAGCGGCAGCGCTGGGGTCTGGAACAGCACCGGCTCCCAAGGGAGCGGTTCTTCCTTCAACTCTGGAGGCTGGAGCCAAAGTCACGGAGGGAAGAGAGGAAACATCAAGGTAGGAAGCGGAGGTGTCCAGACTTTCTCCATCAACGAGGGCATCGACATATTTATTTTACAAGTTTTACACTCTACGCTGTAGTTTTTAAACTGTGTGCTGACCTGAGCAATGACTTGAAACAACTTTCAACAATCATAAAGGGAGTGATAAATGTTACTATCTGATTTAATCCTATTTTATATTTTCTGTTTAATTTGCCTCTTTTTTTTCCCCAAAGGGTGGAGGCGGGGATAGCTGGGTGAACCCGGTTTCACGTCAGTTTACCAACATGGCTCTCCTGGTAAGTTTTAAGAACCTTTCTGAAAAATGAAAGAAGCATGCTTTTATTACAGTCTCAACAATGGCATGTTCATGCTGCTGTTTGTTTGCCAACAGTAACATTCTAAACCGTTTCAGATGGTTATTTCTAATTGCTGATTTAACTGTCACACTGACTTGGGAAACAGTTTTTCCATTAAGGATTAATCCAATATTCCAGTATAAGCCATAAATCAATCACAGCTCTCTTACATAACCGGAAATAATATCATGCACAATGGCGTATCAGTCCGCTCCGGCTGATTATTTCACGCAAGACTCAATGAATTTATCCAGGCGCTTGCGTGGTTCTATTCATTTTCAGGCTGACGACCCAAACGTCGACAAGAAAATGGAGGGTGATAAGCGAGGAATGAATGACTATAATGGAGAGATGCGTAGAGGAGGAAGAGGTGGAGGAGGCTACCGCATGCCAGGTTCGAAAGAGATGGGTGCTGGAGACCTGGGGCCCTACGGTGACAAGGTATGAGAACCCATCAAAATGATGGATTTTTTTTTGCTTTGACTGATGAGCTCTGAGAGCTCTCTCTCTCTCTCTCTCTCTCTCTCTCTCTCTCTCTCTCTCTCTCTGGATTCCATGTGAATTGTCTTCTGATTTATACTATATCAGTTTTGCAACATACTGTATGTACTAAACCACAAGACTGGTATCAACATTTCCAGCTAGGGCTGGGCGATATTGACAAAATTAAAGATCCCAGTATTTTTGACCGATACCTCAATATTGATTAATTGTGTATATACACCGATCAGCTACAACATTAAAACCATCACTAATATATTGAAAGCCATGAGAATACACTTAAAACTATAAATGGATTATTATTATTATTATTAAATATACATTGTGATTATCAACATCAATCAGAATAAAAATTGGAATCACATTTTCGGCCATATTGTCAAGCCCTACTAAGCAGGTAGAGTTATTAATGAGAAAGAAACAGCATTTAACTGGCCTGATATTACGATAACTAAAATCGATATTGAATACGATATCTAGTCTTATATCGGGATATATATGAATGTATTGCCCAGCCATATTTCCTACTTTTAAATGAACTCTTAAGAAAGTCAATCTATACTATAATGAATGATCATTATATCCTCTGATGATTTGCTGCAGCTGAGTGGCCATGGAGTGTTTGGTGGCAGTGGTAGCGGGATGCCTCCACCTCGAGGGATGCATCAGCCTGGCATGCATCCAATGAACCCTTCCCAGGGGTTACGTGCTCAAGTGCCTCATCAGTTCCTGTCTGCACAGGTACCTCTTTAATCTGCTAGTAGGCGTTGGGCAAAGTTTCTGTGAACATCTACATTTTGAATACAATATAGGTCGTCATGTATTCATGTAGATCCAATTAGATTTTTGGGAGTACTGTACACCTGGGGTGCTGTGTACCACATGTTGCCATCAGTCATCAGTTTATTTGTGTTCAGGACAGATAGGACTGAATTTGGTTCATTTGACTTGTAGGTGCCGGGCCCTATGCTAAAGCAGATGCCCTCTCCTGGCAGCAGTGTGAGTGGAGTAGTGGGAGGTGTGGGAGGCGTGGGAGGTGTTGGTGGAGGGGTGTTTCCTCCTCAGCTGTCCCCACAGCAGCTAGCAATGCTGAGCAACATTTACCCCCATGTGCAGCAGTTCCATTTGGTGAGTGATTTGCTGTCACAACACTATTGGGGCGCTCACTGATTGATCATTAGGTCACTTTTACACCGCAGAGTACATTCAGTGCAGTGCTGTGCAAACTGGCTAACATATTGACACGATACAATTGATTAGTTTATTTATGTTGGGCTGTGTTTTTATTTTTTATTTATTTGTTGTTTTTTTGGAAGATGAGTTTTAATTTGTTTTTGTTCAGTTCTGTTGATTGAAATAAACATTTTCCTGCATTTGTGTGTCCCGTCCCCCACTCTTCCTGCCGACCCACAGGCTTGTCAGCTCCTGCTGCAGCAGCAGCAGCAACAACAACAACAGCAGCAGCAGCAGCTTCTGCAGAACCAGAGGAAGTTCGCTCAGCCTCTCCGGCAGCAACCAGATCCACAGCAGGTTAGCCAGCCACAGCCTAATAGACACATTTAGGTCAAACTTTTTGAATTCCAAAATAAGTCTTGCATTTATGCAGACCTGCCAACCTGCATGCATTTTGTATACCAATTATGGAATTCTTAGGAAAAATACGCAGGTAAAAAATGCCAGCTGAAACTACTCAAAAAATATTCTCTTAATTCGCTCTCACTCAACATATGCTGATATGCAGCAGTACTGAGCAGTACTTTATTATCCACAGAGGCGTAACGCTGCGTTGTTGGGTAAAATGGGTAATGGGAGAATTAGAATAAAGCACAAATATGTGGCCGTTATGTTAACATAAAACGTGAGATGCACCGATCGATCGATCAGTGTCAGATATATTTTCCGATTTTGTGCCGGTCAAATATACACGCCCGATACTGTACTCGTAAAAATGCTCCGATACTCAAACCCCATGCGACGTAATGTAGTTGCGTAGTTGATGCTCAGAAAAGAGCGAAAGAAAGGAAATGTCAGCTGTTTGGCGGTAGTTCAAGGTTCACAAATTTGATTGATTATTTATTTACACTTCTTATTTACTTATTTATGTACGCTATATATACATCTCATCTCATCACCGTTCTCAGTCTCGTTCCCGCAGTCTGTCAGTATTCACTACACTACAGTTCGCAATCACCACGCCCCCTTACGTGAAATAACATGGGTCCTTGCTTATCAACCTGGTCCTCGGAACGGAACTTGGTCGTAGGGGAGGAGTGGAGGAGTACCTGTATAAATGTATATTTGCACTTAAAGTGAAAATTGATTTTCATTTTAAGTTTGAACTGGACATTTCCATGTTAGTTATATGTTGGGTCCTACTAAAACTGGGTGAGTTACAGGTTGAATTATACTGAAACTTGGTGACATTTCCATATTCTTTTCTATTGAATTGCATCACGTACGAAGTGATGATCCTCGTTACACTACGACTACGGTGTGAATAGCTGACAGTTATTAAGCTGCAGTAACTCAAACGCTACGGAGACTTCCTGTTAAACTATTGCGGTACTGTAAATATTTTCCCAAGGTTGGCTGGTCTGTTTATTGCACTTA
Source organism: Zeus faber (assembly GCF_960531495.2). Lineage (NCBI taxonomy): Eukaryota > Metazoa > Chordata > Actinopteri > Zeiformes > Zeidae > Zeus > Zeus faber. The sequence continues at coordinate 11,344,538 of NC_137205.1, forward strand.
AGTAATTTGAATGTGGTGACGCTATTACCAGTTACATTTATAGTCAGAATCCAAAGTATAACTTCAGCCATGAGATTGGTTGGGTGGGTCACTTAGGTTAAACTGATGCTTGTGTGAAGTCAATGTCAAAAAATGGGCCCTAAATACAGAAACCCTATCTTTCCAAGTGGTACAAATTTGTGACTGTGCAAATACAAATTCCTACACATCTAATGATGCTACTCACATTACTGTCTTACACCCTGTCCTCTACAGCTGGCCAGGATCATGGCTATTCTCCAGCAGCAGAGACATCAGCAAGGAGGAGGAGTAGGGGGATTAGGGAGTTCCAAACTGTCTCCCTCTCACCTGGGAGGGGGCACAGCCAAACAGCCAATGGTAGACCCTCTACCCCACCATGGAATGGGGGGGGCCTTGTCAGACCTACATGCCAAAACACAGGGGATGTATTCTTGTGAGTCCTGTCGGCAACTTGTATAAATGAGTATCAGGGTTTGATTAATTGGACTTGCTTTGATTTCATTCTCGAAACCTGTTTTGGTGTAATGACTGTTGTGCAAATGTGTTTCTCCCCAATGACACCAATTATATCATGTGTTCAGTCCTTATTAAAGTTGATTTTTGTTAGAAGGTTATTAGAAACGATCAAGTTGCAGTTGTGCCAAACTACATTATATGGACATCTATGCAGATAACCAAACATTTGCAAATGTATACATATTCACTAATCTATGTAAACATTCCCTGTAGTTTTCAGACTATATTAACCCCATGGATTTAGCTGTTGTTTGATGATGGTGGTGTTCTCTTCCTGAAAGGGCTTGCCCCTGGAAGCAACTCTTCAGGACTGGAGCTGGGTGCCATGATGGGAGGAATGGGAGGGATGAAGGATATAGGAGGGCAGCAGTCCCGCTTTAAATGGATGATGGAAGGTCACTCCCCCGCACCGTCCCCCCCAGAAACGGCCCTTCACAAAAACGGTAGGTGACAGATGGTTTGAAAAATCGAATCCTGCAAAGGTGAGATTCACTTCTGTGTGAATTCAGGACCAACCTGCCTCAAGACTTGCACTGCGTCAATGACAATCCTTCGGTGTATCTGAAATGAATTAACCACTATGTAAATGTTTTGAAGCACATCCATCGATCTATTTGACCTTGTGTCTGTTTTGCATTCCAATCCTAAGGCCCTCTACCCAACCCTATGAAGGGGAGAGGAGGTTCACCTTACTCCCAGTATGAGCTGCTAGGGGGTGATGCTTTAGGCATTCCCCCTCAAGGCCCGGCAGACAACTGGCACCGGAGCCCCGGGAGCAAGATGGCCACCAAGCCAGGCCCATCCAGCTGGCCCCCAGGTAACTGCTTCGTCGGCCCTTCTCAGACTTGATATGTTGCCTCCAGATTCTGTATGGATAAGTTTGAGACTGATTGAAGTCCGGAATTAATATGCATCAACATGCGTCACCAGTGTCCACTTGTGATCCCATTTAGCTTCCCTGCTCAATATGCAACAGCATTTTCAACCTTATATTTTCAGTTGAACTGATACGATTTTTACTGAAATGCTGTGATGGTTTTTACTGACACCATTTAAATGTGTTTTCCCCCAGACAGTTAAAAATTTTATAGATTTATTGATGTGGTCAAAGTTAGATTCACTTTTTACTAACTTTCCGCACACTGACAATCCTGCACTGAACTGAATTGTTAAGTAAGGCCTATCGAATGCTGAATGAGTTTAACAAAATTTGGTCAATTTTTAAAAGAAAACATGTGCTTCCACTTGTGTACATTAGATATACAGTCATTGAATGCTATCAGGGATATGGCTAAGTATTGGGCAGGGATTTGATTAGATTTCAATACAAAGGGTTTGAGTATTTATTCATTCAATTTGATATTGATGAGATGGCTTGATACAATTCTATATTGACATTTTATACACATTGAGAATTGCTACCAACTTTTCAGTATAACATCTGCCGTGCATAACCAAATAATTTCAATGACCAATAATTTCCATCTGGTATAGAAAAATATTTAAATTAATTTGTGATCATGGTAGTATTTCATTTAGGTGGGAAATGGTCACATACAAATTTTCCTTACAATTTTTAGAAATTGGAAAAAATAGAATAGAATTGTATCATACTGTATTTATTTATGCCTTTGCAATGAAATGACAACCATCACCTACACCTCCAATTCTAAGATGATCTGATTTTCAGCGGGACTTTGGGGTGTACGTGGCTAGCAGATAGCCTGAGGCGATTAGACAATTCTAATGCCAGGTCTCAACAGGTTCTAAGTCTCTGTGGTGTAGCACTAGTACAAGCAAAAGTTGACCCTTGTTTTTGTGGTTGAAATTAACACTAAATTACTTGAGATTCGACTTGGATTTGGAAGTTAAAGACTTGTGACTTGACTTGAGACATGACTCAAATGGCTTGTTTGTGTTCATTTTATGCTTTTTCAGTTAAAATTTTATATTAAATATTAATGTTCATTGTTGTCAATGTTCACATTACAAGTAGAGATGCATAGATCGATGACGAGAATCAGCCGGTTTTCAGCTTGATTGGCCATGACCGGTGACCGGCCGATCAGTGTCAGATATATCAGATTCTGTGGCGTTCAAATTTACACGCCTGATAGAGCACTCATGTACTCGTTCTTGGAACAATGCTCCAGTACTCAACTCCAATACCAACGTAATGTAACATAGTTGATGCTCAAAAAGGGGAGAAAGAAAGAAAATACTGACTGTCTGGAGGTATTTCAAGGTAAACTAAGAAGATTATATAAATTATTTATCTAGCGCCTGACAGTTTCAAATTTGTGCAGACCTCGTATCTAGAGCTGTCATTACAGGGGCGCGTCTGCTCTGGTTGTTCGTAGTGCACGAGCGCCGCTTGTGATGAAAGGTTCGACTTTTTTGAGACTCGGTTCTTGACGAGTCACTCAGTAAAACAAGTTGTTCGATTTAAGCTAGTTTAATGCACGGTGAGCGAAGGAGTGAACAAGAGTGAGAAGAGTCTGCCTTTTATTATTATTGGGGTTTTTTTTTTGCAATGATAGCAATTTATTTATTTTGCAGTGGCCAAGTACCATATAAATATAATCGAAAAGCGTGAAGAAGTGAAAGGGACTTTAATTTAAGGTTTGAACTGGACATTTCCATGTAGTTATATGTTGTGTCCAGTTATACTGAAACTTGGTGACAGGCCCATGTTCTGTTTTATTGGAACTCAGTGACCGTTCCGTGTTGTATTTTATTAGAACTTGTGGAGAGTTTCATGTTCTATTATTGTTCCATAGTAAATAATGACCAATAATAAACAGTGTCATAATTAGCAATCTCACTATTGTGGTAACTAAAAATTGCAGCATTAGTCTGTATGTGCAGCATAAACTCAAAATGATCGGACGACAATGTAAAAGTTATTTAATTGCCAAATGTTTTATTATGAACATACATTTGAATGAAAATCAGAATCGTCCAAAATCTGAATTGGCGCGTCAGACTCATGTCGGACAGAATCGGGCAAGAAAATTGCAATCGGTGCATCTCTAATTACAAGTGTCAGTTTGACGTCACCTGGCATGTGAGCGCACACTGGGAATGGCATTGTCATGATTGACGGGCAATTCCAGGATTATTTTATTTTATTTTTTTTTTAATGAGGTGGCACAGGGGGGACCAAGAACCAGTAAGGGGGTGCCTGACTGGTTCCGACCGAGCTGGTCTGCTGCAGAGCTGGTCCGTTGCCAATGGAGCTGGTCCGCATTGATCATCGTGGTCGTTGGGAACCTCTGCTATAGCCCAATGCCGTTTTGGGGGGCACCGGAGCGACCAAATATTTTGGAAGGGCAGTGCCAATCCCTGCCATCTCTTTCGACACATTCTTAAAACAATTCTCCATAAAATTTTCAAATTAAAGATCAATTAAAATTTGAACAGTTGTCAAAAAATCAACATTTATTTTGATTGGGAAGAAATTAAGAAACAAAAGCTTTTTTAAAGTTTTGTTTTTTGTTTGATTACATCTATTTTACTGAATATCAATAATGATAAACGAAATACGTTGTCATACTTTATGAATGGGTTAGATTGGCCAATATTATCATTATTAGACTGCTACTAATACCTTGTCTTTTCTCTTTATACAGACCGGATACTGCAGGTTAGATTGCAGTATCTTGGAGAGAAAAAAAGTGACTTGACTTGGGACTTGACCTGTCTTAACTAAGGCCTGTGATTGACTTGCCGAAGGGAAAAATGACTTGGGTATTGCTTGAGACTTGGACCAAATACATTGAAACTTACTTGTGACTTGGATTAGAGAGACTTGGTCACTTGTCTAGTTCAGACAACTTTTATTTATCTAGTGCCAAAATGCAGTTAGTCGGGTCTAATTTCCAGATGCGCTTGTCTTTGTTATCATGGTGACAGAGTTCCAGCCCGGTGTTCCCTGGAAAGGGATCCAGAGTGCTGGAGACCCAGAGTCTGACCCCTACATGACCCCTGGTAGTGTTCTGGGCTCCCCAGGTCCGCCTAGCCTAAATGACTCCGACCACCAGTTACTGCGAGACAATACAGGTACTTGCAAATAATCAAAACCATGCCAGCCTTTTGGTGCTGCATTCATTGCATTACAGCAACTCTTCATACCTGCTTGACCCAACGCACATTTGAAAGAAAGTGACAAACTACATTAACATTAAACCTAAAAGGTCTCCATTTTTTCCAAAATTAAAGTAGTTCTAGGATGGCAATGACTTTTTTTGGCCCGTGTTTAAATTGAATTTCCTGATTGGAAGATGGCAGTACAACAAATAATACACATTACCATATACACATATTCAATTGTGGATCCGGGAAAATGTTTTGAACACAAAGCATTGCTCTTCTGTTGTAGTATAATTTGTACTTGTGTATTCTCCTGCTGTGTATCACAGGGCCAAACCCTTCCCTCAACACCTTGCTGCCTTCACCCGGTGCCTGGCCCTACAGTGCCTCAGACAGCTCCCTTGGCAATGCACACGGCAGCGGTACCTGCTTTTTATTTATACCTTCTATTCTGCCTTTATTGCTCTTTCTTATTGGCCTTTATCACCTTTTTCTTTGTGTGTGTGTCCTTTTTTTTTTTTAACAATAGATTTTCAGTAGCTACACTGTTTTCTTCACTCTAGTTTCTTCTCCAGTTTTTATTCTGTGTTTAAAAACTCCTTATCCCCTTCATCTGTCCTCCTCCCCATTTCCTGTTTAGCAAAGTACTCCGAGTACAAGCCCAGCTGGCCCCCAGAGCCCATCGGACACAACAAGCTGTGGAAGACCAATCGCAACAGTTCTCAGCTGTCGCGCCCCCCTCCTGGCTTAACCAATCAGAAACAGGCCCCACCCTCCCCCTGGGGCAGCGGAGGCCCACGATTGGCCAGGGCATGGGGAGGTGGAGGAGCTAACCAGGACTTGAGATTTGGGCCAGGTACTGTTTACAACTTGTCAAGAAACTAGAAAAGATTTAACTCTTTCAAAGCCAACATAGAACCTCACTGTGTATGAAGTAAGATCGATCAAAGCCAATCCAATGCGATTTTGAAGTATAAAACTTAATAAAGATGTCTTCTGTGTTTTTTTAAATTCACATTTCTAATGTCCATACTAATTGTTTCTTACCTTATACCCTCCTCCTCTCTATTTAGGCTCGGCTTGGAGTGATGGTGTAGCCTCAAGAGGCAGCTGCTGGTTACTGCTAAGCAACCTGACCCCTCAGGTAAAGTAGGAGGTTTAAGGAATAGGGTGAAGGTGACAAAAGATAATCATGGAGACTGTCCTAGGAAGTGGAAAATATCATTTTCACTGGTGGTGAAAATTATATTTGTCTGGTACCACCAGCTGTCAAAGGAGATGGTGTAGAAGGGAGGGGAAGTCGGCATGAGGGCAATTCAGAATTTTTATGTCCGAGCAACCTGTCATCGTGGCACAATATATTGGCTCCATTAAGTAATATGGCTGCCCAGACATTGGCCTGTGTTTAAATTAAACAGTAGTTTCCATTCATCAGCATTCTCCTTCAGTCGTGTATCTTATGCAAATTGTACAGAGTCATGTGTGACCCAGCTGTAATTGGATTGGGAAGTCGGATGATCCAATTAATCATTAGGGATTGCATGAATGAGGCTGACATGGAAGGGCTGCTCTGGGAAAAACATAGAATGTAATGTATTCCATTTTGCAGCCTAGACACTCACCCCTTACCGCCAAATAGATATTATAGTAAAGCACACAGACCTCCTTAAAAGTCTGCACGCATGTGTGCATGTCCATGGACACTCGGAACAGCCTTGGATATCCAAAGTGGTGTATATTTACTCTCTTGCTACATAATGTATCACCACACACAATATTATATACGGAATCATTCTTGTGTAACCTTCTAGACTGCCTGACCTTTTCCCGTGCCTAATGGTCAACTACAGTATGTTGAGGACAATTAGTGTTGTTGCATCACACACACTGGCAAAGTTGTTGCATCCCACACCTAACCAACGTCCCTCCGTCTTTGCCTGTAGATTGATGGTTCCACGCTGAGGACTATCTGCATGCAGCACGGCCCCTTGCTGACTTTCCACCTCGGCTTGACCCAGGGCAGTGCTCTGATTCGCTACAGCAGCCGACAAGAAGCAGCCAAGGCCCAGGGTGCACTGCACATGTAGGTTGATCCACGACATCTCTTTACTCCGCACTCCTTTTGTATAACTTAATGGCCAACTCAACAGCACACTAGTACATAAGTACACATTAGTGGCAGACTGTTTTGTGGAAATATTCAATATTCATCCCTCAACCTTTTTTGGTGTATTTTAATATCTCTTAAAACAAATCTCTCCTAGGTGTGTTCTGGGCAACACCACAATCCTGGCGGAGTTTGTGAGTGAGGAAGAAGTTGCTCGCTATTTTGCACATTCCCAGGCTGGGGGGGCAGACGGGGCCGGCCCAGGAGGGGCCGCAGCCAGTGGGGCACAAGGGGCATCTGGAGCAGGCGCTGCTGTGGCGAGCAGCGGAGGCAGCTCCCCGGGGAGCGAGCGGGGTGTTGCAGGGACAGCTACGAGCGGTAATGGAAGCGGTGGTGGTGGAGGAGGAGGAGGAGGAGGAGGAGGAGGGGGGGGCGGCGGAGGAGGCGGCGGCGGCGGCGCAGCATCAGCAGTTCTAAGTAGTGTGGGCTCCTCCAGCTCCAGTTGGCAGAATCTGGATGGTACAGGCGGTTCCTCTGACTCCTCCTCGGCCCAAGGACCCGGGCTGGGCATATTCTCCCAGTGGAGCACCAACGGGGCAGGGGAGGGAGTCGGTGGCGGAGGGGGCGGTGTGGAGTCTGGGAGGTCTGGGCTCTGGGGAGCAGTGACGGTGGGTTACCCTAGCAGCAGCTTGTGGGGGGCACCACAGATGGAGGAAAGGCACCAAATGGACAACCCTGCCGCACTGTTGCCTGGCGACCTGCTGGGTGGAGGCGCGGATTCCATCTGATTTGCCCCACACTTATAAGTATAGATTTAGACACATTGACACGACATACACTGGGGAAACACTTGTACTTACTATAGCATACACTTACATACACAAACACATACCTTGTATGCATATTGATGTACTACACACACACACACACACACTTGCATACAGATACATGGTATGCATATTAATGTACACACATATAGCAAAAATGTGAGACTTGCTTACACACATTCTCGTGGCCAGACTTAAGCTATTATATAAATAAATGCAGGGACTGTTAGATGTGTATACGGCCTTTTTCCACAGATGAAGATTTCAACTGCTTAGACTTGAACCTGTAAAAGAATGAAAAGTCAGTCTGAAAGACTTGACCCGACTGGATTGCAATGTCCTTAGTAAAAGGGGACTTATCAACAGATTTACATACACATGCACACACCAAATACAGAAGAGCCTTCAGACAGGTGGGCACTGTAAACAGCATTACCTGCATTGTAGAAGAGAACTTAAATTACTACATAATGTGAGGTTGACGTGCATTTTGGGTTCATGTACCTTGAAAATAGAGACTGAATCCAGACACATGCAAACACACAGCTCTGATTCACGACAGAACTGTATCTTACTGTGTATGTTAAGTTTGTTTTTTGTTTGTATGTATGGTTGTTTTAATTTTTTTTTTAATTTTTTTGAGAAGTGGAAATATTGAAAAATGTTGTTCCATTTTCAAAATGCTGACCTCCTACTGTTGTGTCTCACACACTCTTATTCTCTCTCAATCACGTTTGTTACTGTTGCAGTGATGAAAGTTGAATTTCTGGCAGTTTGAGGCTATATTTCATTTCTCCATGTGTCGCATATTGTGCACATTATGACGCACGGTATGTAAACGTGTAAGAGTGAGTTTGAGACCAAGTTAGTGGATTAAACCACCCCCGTTTGTGTGAGTGAAGATAATGTATGTGCGCATGTTACTGCCTGTCCTAAGTGTGACTAAGGCTGCTTACTTTACAGAAGGTCTATTCAAAAAGTTTTGAGTGTACTTGGTATACTGCTGTGTGTTCAAGAAATATTGGCACTAATGCTTTTTCTCTCATTTTAAGTTGTGTTTTTTAGCAGACTTTTTTATTGTCCGACCTGCAATAATTAAAAAAACAAAAAACAAAAAAAAACAAACAAAAAAAAAACAAAAAACATTAATGACACAAAGAGCTGAAGGCATATGCTTCGAGAAAAAGGACATGCCAAATCTTATCAAACTGTGTGGAGTGGTTGGGAGGGGTGGGGTGGGTTGTTTACAGATGCAGAAACAGAGTTACCATATGTTTTTATGTTCTGTTGTTGTGTATTCGTTTTAAATTAAGACAGGCTTTAACACTCCTGTTCAGTGTTTTCGTTTTGAGATTTTACAAAGAAAAAAATATTTAAACAAATGAGAACAAGATTAATAATAAAGATGAAAGTATTGGCTTCTAAATTTGTCGTGATCATTTTTAAAGATGTTTTTGTCCGTTTGTGTGTGTGTGTGTGTGTATGCGGTTAAAGTTTCCACGTCTCTTGTTTCGGTGATCAGGCTTTTCAAAATGGTTCACTTTCCATGTTGCATTGGAGCCATTTGACTTGTACATTTACCAGCGACTGAATGCAGTACAGGGTTTAACTCTTGAATGCATTTCTTTATCAGCAGCAGACAGAAATGAGCTGTTATGCACCCTTTGCCGTTTTTACCACCAAAACAACCCTAGGTAGTGTATATCGATGGCAATCATCCTGCTCCTTTTGGAAATGATCAACCTCTAATGCATTTCTAAGCGTTATTATTTAATGGACTTTAAGTGTAAGTCATTAGCAGGCAAAACTCATGTTGCTTTCATGGCAGTTTTTTTTCTGGTAACTTGAGCTTGCACAACAAAGATGGGAACTTAACCATTACACCACTGCTTTTGTACACTACGCATGAGGTCTGCACATTGCGAAAGATGTTCATTTACAGTCAGCTGTTCAGATGGAAGATACGTACTGTATACATGAGCGCAATGTTTTTGGCCAACGTACTTAACATAGACTTGTGTCCAAACCAAATGTAACCACTTATCCGCATATGGTTCCTATTAGATAGATCCTTGGAGGCAAATTGCAGTGTTACAGCAGCTCACATCAAAACAATCCGCAAAAACAAAGTATTACAAATTAAAAATGAAAAAATTGGAAATATTCAGTGAACCTAAAAATGGACGAAGCCTTAATTCACACCGAATATATACATATATGTGTATATAAATACACATATAGAATACAATAAGTATTTCAAGATTCAAGATTCAAGATTTTTATTTGTCACATACATATACATACTTCCATACATATATGCAGTGAAATGTAATGCAACGCACCCGGTGATAGCACACAATAAGTCCTAGGAAAAAGTACAAAAATAAAATAAAATAAAAAGTAGAAAATTCCTTTCTAATAGACTGACTAACTGACTCCTAAAACGTAATACAGTAAGTGGAATACTTATAGAATAAGATAAAAAAAATATATAGAATAAAATACAATAAAAAATAAATTGAAATAAAATGGAATAGGTAGAAGGAATATGCCTATGTATATACAGATATGTGCATTTAAAGTGGCATGTATGTACTGTGTGTAGCAGGGGGAGGGGGCAAACAAAGTGGTTGTACCAACATTATATTTTTAGAGCGTTGAAAAAGGTTTGAACAAAGACAAAACATCAACTTCTTCTGGCTCCAACGCCCTGCGGGTGACGTCATGTTGTCAGCGGTGCCTCGCGAGACGGGAGGGGGAGACACAGCGTGCGGGCCGACGCTGCTCGGGGACTGAACAGGGAGCGCAACCGACGCCAGAGCGAAGAATCGGGGGGTATGAACGCCGCCAGAATCCGCTCCCATCCTCCGCCACCCATGCCCGTGTCCGACTGACAACCACCGGATCAACATCTCCAGCGAACCAGCTCTCGGATAAACCCAGTATCAGGTGGGTGGCGGACCGGGGACGCGGGGAAACCAGGGGGGAAAGAGGGCCCGGTTCGGCGGAATCCGAGGCTCCTATTCACGGCTATGAGATAAGGGGGGAGGGGGCGAATGGAGATGGCTATCAACCACGGGCTAACCTAGGGTGCGGCTACTGGTGCAAATACAAAAACAACAACAAAATAACACTGCGTGTTTTCCAGCACACCCGAGATCGGAAATATTAATCTAAAATGGCGTGTATGTCGGGATTAACGTCCAGTTATTTCCACTACACTCAGCAGCTAATACGTATTAGCTAGTGCTGCTGGTGTGGAGACTAGCTTCCCCCAATCTAACTGAATTGTGTGAATCGTTTTGTCAGTGAAGCGTTTTGCTCGTGTCGTCGGTCTCAAACCGCCATTTCGTCGCGGGGTCGCCGCCGAAATAACATTAGAGCTGATATTATTATTTGAAATGAAACAGGCATCTAAAATAGATCGAGTGCCGTGGCCTAACAACCAATATATCCAGGTGCAAGCTGAAGAAACTGTTGTTCAACTTGTCTGTTTTGGGGTTTTTTTTTGTGTCGGGTTTTTTTTTTCTTACTCTTGAGTGTTTGTATTTTGGAACTAAACCTTTAGTTGCGTGAGCGGTGGATGCTGGAGAGGTGCAGTGCTTTTTTTTTTTTTCTCTCTCTCTCTCTCTCTCTTCTGGCGACTGGGAAGTGGACTCCAGGTTTCTGCAGCCTGAAATGATGTCTTCAATCCACTGCACTTCTCGCTTCAGATTAAGGAAATTAAGCGAGGAGTTTACCCCAAACACAGGGCCCCGCTTCATGGAGAGAACGGCCACTGGAGTGCACCCATATTTCCCGTTTCGGTGCTACAACCATTTACTATAAGCGTAATTATTGCCCACCTACTGTTTACAGACCATTGACAAATCTTCTCCCTTCGACTGTAACCGTCTGGCTGTAGCGGGATAAATGCTGTGTATCTGTCCACTGTCGTAGGCTGATTTCAGCTGGCTGTCCTCCCAAAATTGAAATCAGGCTTCAAATGTTCCCTGGCCAGCTGCAAAAAGGACAATTGGACATTGTATTTTCATTGCGACGAAATGTCGACATCACCCGTTGTTTATTATTTTTACTTTGCCAATTGTATGGTCTGTCTAGTTTAAACGTTTTGGAAACCTCAATATTCTGGTTGTCAACATGCATGATACCTTTTTTTTTATTTTTTTTATTTTTATTATTATTAAATGCAGACACACCACCACTCAATCCCAAGCCCATAGAATCCTATAGATTTTAAATTCTATCCTATAGAACTGTCACTATTGCATCCCAGGCAATTCATCAGTGGCCTCAAACACCTCTTGATTAATTTGGGTCCCAGACTGCAGCGTGTGTGGGAGCTGCTTGGTGTAACGGAACATAACCCTTTTATTAACGCTAATCCATTTGCTTCCAATATACTCTTGTCTATCTTGCCAGATAGAGTTGTCCGGCAAGCCTAGCGGCTGTATGTGACTTTGTGAAGTTGGAGAATATGTCACAATAGTATGTTGGAAACCTGGAAGCTATACTGCCCTGCCTCTCCTGTTAGCGGTTTGAAATATAACAAGTCTCTCCCCTAGATAGTGTTTTGTCTGTTGATAATAAGATACAGACTAGAACAATGTACCTACAGTACTTATTTTAACTAAACATGTGTGTCTTTTGTCCCTTTTGGGAGCATGCAGCTTTCACAGGACAAGAACTGCTAAGTCCTGCTATTATTTCCATGTGTGAGTCGGGCTGCCCGCAAAACTGAGGTCATCTGAGAATGCTTTGTTTTGCAAACTCTCCCATTCAGTCATGAGACTCTCATGGCAGCATTGTTTATAATATATGGGGGTTTAGGAAGCGGGCTTTTACCAGCAGAGCACCATAGGGCTGAGCAGAGATGATGCAGCCTATTTAGAATATTGTCGTTTCTATTGAGTTGTTACTGCAGCACATGATATGTGGGTTACTCAATAACAAGCCCTGGCTTTAGTCCAGAAAGAAGTTCGACTGTTTAATCAAGCGCAGTCTGACTGTGTGGACAGTGATTTTGATGATGTGGTATTGCTACATTAGGAACTAAAGAGGAAGTAGGAACTACTAGCTATAGCCTTGCTATAAAGGGAACATTGTCTTTACATCTTTTCAAATCGGTGGGGAGAAACCATAGCTCCTCCATAAATTGAACTTTGTGCCAGTACGTCCTCAGCACTTTTGCTCTCTCTGAAGTTCAGTCCACTGAATTGTTTCAGGGCTCTCTGACACAGATAAAGACAGTGATCCGCGGCTGCTCTTCCCTACGCCGCAAGCTGGAGAGCAGTGCCTTGCCTTTGCAGTGACTGCACAATGTGGCGTGGTGTAGGGAGTATTAAATAAATGATGATCCTGTTCCGGTGTCACGTGTGGTTCGGCTCCGAAGGCCCATTTTTCCCTCCCGTCGTGCTAAGTCTGCCAAGTCCCACTACTCACGCTGCAGTTGCTTTTTAGTCCACTGTTCGTCTGACTCTTATCTGGCAATACTGTCTCTCTGTCAGGGTTTTTTTTTTTTTTTTTTTTTTTTTTAATCCTCTCATACCCAGTACTACTGCTGATCCCCCACCCCCGCATACAGCCACCCTACAAATCTAATCATGGCTGGCTGGAACTCTGACAGCTGTTGGCTGATCAACTAGCAGGGATCAAGCTACACATGCTTGGTCAATTTGTTAGCATGTCTCAGATTGACAGTCACCATGTGAGCAGTTGACTCTCCTGTGGGTGTCTTCTGGCCCTCCACAAGCTGCACTACGGAGCCAACGTGGAGTCTTGGCATTTGGTTGTATTTTGGCTCATGTGCAGCAGCCTATAACTTTGCAGGATTAGTGGTTGGATAAAAGACACGATGTACAGAGCAGTCATGGTGATGTGGTGTCGTATGTCCATTTCCTTCTTCTAATCATCTCTTTGTGCTGATCTCAGTGACGACCTGCGACCATGGAGCTGAGAGTGGGGAACAAGTATCGCCTTGGGCGGAAGATAGGGAGTGGTTCATTCGGGGACATTTACCTCGGTAAGTTGGCTGAAGCATTATTTCCCTTGTCAGTTTTTATTTTCATGCCGTCAATTCAAGTTGTCCCTTTTCATACTGGGCATTTTAATGCTTTTCTCATTGCACTCATCTGGATTTTCCTACCACCCAATGTCATTGCCGTTCTGGGTAAATAAAATACCATGGCGCTTATAGCTCTTTGTGTGTCTTAAGGTGCCAACATTGCCACTGGTGAGGAGGTTGCCATTAAGCTGGAATGTGTGAAGACCAAACATCCACAGTTGCACATTGAGAGCAAGTTCTACAAGATGATGCAGGGTGGAGGTAACAAAAAACAACAATCAAAATTTAACAATATACCTTTTTCTTTTTGATTTCCAAATATTTTTCAGAACACCTACTAGGACTCTTCCAAAACCCAGATCATAATTTAGATTATTTTCTATGAAATCCAGTTTTACTGTGTCTGTGTAATTTTATGTGTCTCATCATGTCCCCCCTCTCTGCTCTTTCTCAGTTGGGATCCCTTCCATAAAGTGGTGTGGGGCAGAGGGCGACTACAACGTGATGGTGATGGAGCTGCTGGGCCCAAGTCTAGAGGACCTGTTCAACTTTTGCTCCCGCAAGTTCAGCCTCAAGACGGTCCTTCTACTGGCCGACCAGATGGTATGTCATATGAAACCCTCACATGGAGGCCAAATTATGAGAACTATTGTTGGGTTGTTTTACTGAGGCTGTTAACACCTCGCAAAATCTCAGAACATGGCTGCTTATTTCAATTTTAGAATTAGTTGAGGCGTCTCGTCTAGACACCATAACTCTGAGGTGCTAATTTGGTAAATCTTGCAGTTCATTGACCTAATCAATATCCTTTTTTTGTGCTAATCAATGGAAACTAATAGTTTTTCCAAAGTGAAACAACATCACAAGTTATATTTTGAAAGTAATCCAAAGTACAATACAAAATACTTATGAGTCATATATTACAAATGCAAATAATCAATTTGGAGGTAATTGACGCATTATTAAAAAGTGGGATGTATGGATGTGAAGAACCAAATATTGTAATACTTAAGTACTCCCCCCCTTTTCCAACTTTAATTCTCCTGTAAACTAACCACTAATTGTACGGTTCAAAGGATCTAGAGCCACCATATTGTTCTCAGTACATCAGATACACATGGAATCATATTTTTGCCTATTATTGCTCAAACTTTATGCTAATATACCAGTTGTGTCAGTGATATTAGAAATTATACCGAAATCTTGACATTAACCTAACCACAAACAAAGGTGAAATTGTCAAGGCTTGCCTCCACTTGGACTAAGGCCCAGATACTCTTCAACATAGCGATCTCCTGCACAACTCTCCTAACTAACCAGTGCTGTGTCAGTCTTAATGATATATATTGGTGTTTCACTGTCCCCAAATAGCTTGCGATGTCATCGCCTACCTTTGTCCTCTCTTCATCTTTGGTCCTGTTGTCCTCTCAGGCAATGATTCTCACCCTTATTTATTTCAATGACAGTCACGTTGATCCGCATTAGGCCACAGACCCCATTTGATCGTTTTATTGTTGGGTATGATTTGATCTAAACTTCTATAGTTAGAGATAACTGTGAAACAATGGTCAGGACTCCACATTCAGAACCGCTTTAGTAGGGGTGTAAGAAAATATCGATACACTTAAATATCGTGATATTATGTTTTGTGATACTGTATCAATTCTCAAAAACACTATTGATTTTTAATTTATAGTTTACATGCAAAGATTCATGGCAGTGGTTAATTTTGTGTTGTGTTTAAACCCCCGACTGGTCTAATAAGTTATCAAGTTTGACATGTTGCCAGAAACATACCAGATCACTGCCGAACAATTTCGGCATGCTGCTTTCGTCTTATCCACTTGTCTTTTCTACTTGTCTACGTTGTTGTATTTCAGCGGGAAACCGGAGTGTTCTCAAACAGGAGACCTTAATGATAAGGGAAGGGTCTTGAAGTTCTGGCTTCTTGTTTTCATTGGCCTTGACGTTAGCTAGCCAGAGGCTTGGCTGGGCTTGCTAAGCTAAGCGTGCTGTGTGTGTGTAGTGCGCTCAAAGTGCAAGGCGGAGACTAAACAAACTTCCAGCCTGCCACTTAATGTTTGTGGGAACTCTGATTTGAAGTATGTTCCGCACGCAAAAAAAGCCTACTTTGCGTTGGGTACACATCTGCACCCTACCGAAAGTCCTGTATGAATATGTGTACAGTTACACCCCACAAGCGATGTTTGTTTTATTTTCTTAATTTGTTTACCTAAAAAATCCTGTAAGCACTTTTATTTTTTTATTTTTTACTAATCTAGGCAAATGTTAATTCCTTGGCTCAGATTGCACAAAAAGTATTGCTATGATGTCGGATGTTACAGGGACTGTAATAAATAACAATGCAGATGCCACTGTTCTGATTGCATATGACAGTTTTCCTAAAATTAGATTAAAAATAATTGCAATATATCGCCTTACTTACAGTATCGCACTATATTGAATCGTAAGCCCTGTATCTTGATACGTATCCTATCGCCAGATTATTGCCAATTCACAGCCCGAGTTTTCTTCTTGAAGCCTGCCACTGATTTAGCTTCTGGAATTTTAGTGTCGCACATGTTGCAAAACAATACTCGTCAAATTTCATTGAGTATCAAACTTTACTTTTGCTACTTTAATTACTTCCGCTTGTTGGTGTTCCGAACAGACAATCGCACTGCAAATGTGTGTAATTTATGTATAGATCAAAATATAGCATTTGTAATGTATCCTCATTGTCCCCCTAGATCAGTCGCATCGAGTACATCCACTCCAAGAATTTCATCCATCGGGACGTGAAGCCAGACAACTTCCTGATGGGGCTCGGCAAGAAGGGGAATCTGGTGTACATCATTGACTTCGGATTGGCCAAAAAGTACAGAGATGCACGCACACACCAGCACATCCCATACAGGGAGAACAAGAACCTGACCGGCACTGCCCGCTATGCCTCCATCAACACACATCTGGGAATCGGTAAGATGCCGCTCAGGGGTGTGGAAACATGTAATCATTTAATGCGTGTATGTTGCCCTGGTTTGTAAGCTCTTTGTTAGTTAGCCATCACATCCCCTGCCAGTTGGTTTGGGTCAAAATTGTGCCCCAAAACACTGTGCAAGGCAAAAAAAACCAAAACTTAATTGTTCCAAAAAGTCTATTCATGTCACTGGAAGCTTTCTGCAAACACCATGTTGAGTCATTGGAGCTGGCATGTGGTAATGTTTTCCTCCTCTCGACACTCATCTGTAGCTCTGAGGTTCAAGTTCAAGATATTATTTCTCACATACATACACATACGGTCGTACATATATGCAGTGAAATGTCATGACACCCGGTGATTACACACAAGCTCTATAAGCTCGAAAAATACTCAAATGTGCGTAATCGACACGTGGCACTCGTGCAGGCGGCCGCAAGGGGCGGCGCCACAATCGCGATTCTGGGTTCTATAATTATATAATAGGATTAAGTGTCTGTGTTGTATTAAATATGCATCTAAATCCTCCGAAATGAAACTTTACCATAACTTACCTCCAGTACTTATCTCACAGAGTAGAAATCCTAACAAAGCAGGCAAATGAAAATTTTCACAGACAAGTCAAACCGGATCCTTGTCTTGTTTACGGAAGTGACGTCAGCAATTCTTACTCGGCGATACATGCCCCCTCCACAACAATGTCTCCAGGTGTGTGTAAAAGTAGTACGATTTAAAGGTTGAACTCTTATCAGAACGGTTTTATATTGTGACTTCACATCATATGGAATATGGATGAATGATCTTCACCTGGACTGTCGCTATGATAGCGATGTACTACATGCAGCTGTAGTACAATTGATTTTTCTAGTTATAATATCAAATGTAAATATAAGTCTTGAACGAACCCTACACTGTGATGATAGAACACCACCAGGCACGTTGGCACAGCGTATGGGCGCTACATTCTGTAAGTGCCGCTTTCTTTTAAAACTGCTATTGGAGCTCCACTGGCCAGGTCAGCTGCACGGGGCCCTCGCGGGGCTGGGCAGTGTTTCTGATTTTGATAGGTCTATTAAGTGCTTGCGGCTACACAAGCCTTTTCCATACAAACATGAGATATAACTACATATAAATGTTTTTTTAAAGAGTGCAATCAGTTTCAATGTGTTTTATATGAGTCAACATTGTACCAGAGAGCTAGAGCTGCTGTCAGATTTGCTGATTGATCAAGACCCAAAGAAATACAAAGAACAAACATAACGGAAATACATAGATATAATGCAACGCAGTACAAAGATGTCCTACTGACAAACTTACGAGTTGTGAACGCTTTTGTCCGTCATCTGTCATCCTCGGTATTGTTTTGCTTTTATAAATCCGTCACATTGCCTCACTCGATGTTGTCTGAGAGCCTAACAATGCTCCCTGAATATTTTAGTGGCTTTAATCTACAGCGAGGTTCTTTTTCCATTCAGGAAGCAAAAAGTGTTCTTCTCTTAGATCGAATAGGCTTAAGTGTTGTTTTTTTGCTTTGTTTTTTCACGGCAAAGTTTCTTCTTTTAATGTTGTTGCCATCAGATTTGGGGGGGACTACGGGCTCATTAGCGCAAGCAGAAACAGAAAGGGGGCGTGGGTGGGATGTCTGGCATGGAAAACAAGTTGTCATCTTGGGCCCCAGCCTCATCATTCCTATATAATGTACTGTAATAGATATTGTGCGGAGCATTCATTATATGGCTCAGCCTTCAAAATGGTCTGTGCTTGAACAGAAATATAACTGTTTTATTTTAAGACGTGTCTTTTGAGATATTTTCTTATTTTTAACAAACCTTTCGATCATCATTTCTATGTGCACTTTGGCACATTATTTTGATACAACTAATGCGTGACGCAATTCTCTGATAATGACTTAAGTCAGCCAGAAAACAAATGACGTTGCATCTCCGTTGTCTTTTAAAGCGTGCTCTCTCCTTGTTTCGGTAACCCTGCAAGTGTTTGTCCCACTCTCTGTCCACAGAGCAGTCCAGGCGCGATGACCTGGAGTCTCTCGGCTACGTTCTCATGTACTTCAACCTGGGCTCCTTGCCGTGGCAGGGCCTCAAGGCGGCCACCAAGAGGCAGAAGTACGAACGCATCAGTGAGAAGAAAATGTCCACTCCCATAGAGGTGCTCTGCAAAGGATACCCCTGTGAGTCCACTGTCTTTGGGCAGCCGTGGTTAGATATTCTAGTGTTTTTCGTCAGATTTGCTCTGGTGTAAGTTAAAAGATAACACTTTATTGATTCGAAGGCCAAAGGCTTGTCTCTGCTCTGAACTTCTGTGCCGTCCGGTCCTCTTGACACAGCCGAGTTCTCCACGTACCTGAATTTCTGTCGCTCGCTGCGTTTCGACGACAAGCCGGACTACTCGTACCTGCGACAGCTGTTCAGGAACCTCTTCCACAGACAGGGCTTCTCCTACGACTATGTCTTTGACTGGAACATGCTCAAATTTGTGAGTTACGATTTAGTCGTTCATTGTAGCTTTTCATGCAACCTTTTCACCTGGTCTCTCGTGTGGATTCATGGTGATCTCTCAACCCCCAGGGTGCCAGCCGGACAGCCGAAGACGGCGACCGGGAACGGAGGACGGCAGACGACAGGGATGATCGGGGAGCCCCCAGGGGGTCTGCCACACGGGGCCTCCCCCCGGGACCCAACCCCCCACCTGCCAACAGAGTCAGGAACGGACCGGAGCAGGCCATCTCCAACCCAGCCTCGCGGGTCCAGCAGTCGGGTGAGTCTGAATTAGAGTAAATGAGCTCTACAGTGCACAGAATATTCTAATACGCGCCTGGCCCTAAATGGCCATGACACAGTTTGATTATCATCAAAGGCCCTTTTTTATTTTTGCCACCTTAGGCAACACGTCACCCCGTGCGATATCCCGCGCGGAGAGGGAGAGGAAGGTGAGCATGCGGTTACATCGGGGGGCTCCCGCTAATGTGTCGTCCTCTGACCTCACAGCCCGTCATGACCCGTCCCGAATCTCCACGTCACAGGTCAGAAGATGCGCCCGTCGCCCTCTACTTTAGCGACTTCAGCTTATTCGTCTTGTTGCAGTCGCTTATTACCGTTGCCTCTGAGTCACTAACTTTCTGTTTGCTTCCAGGTCAGCATGCCGTTCGAGCATGTGGGGAAGTGAAGTCCTCAGGCTCTGCGTTGTGAATGAAACCGACAGGTGGGGCCCGATTTTACTTGTGCTAGCTGGGTAGACGGACAGACAGACGACAGACAAACACAATCTCACTCTCTCCTCATTGAACCTGCTTCTTGTTGCAGGGCTCCGAGAGATGCAAATCGCTCCAGGTTGTTGTTTTTTTTTTGTTTGTTTTTTTTGGGGGGGGGGGGGGGGGGGGGGGGTTCTTTTCTGAAATATGTTGGTTTTGTTTTGTCTTTTATATAATTGCCAATAAGACACCGTGGATCTTTTAGGAATGCACAGACCCTGAAAGATCAAAAAAATTTACAGTATCCGGCTTCTTGGATCATTCTGGGACCTCGGTTTACAATCAATGACACCCACCACCACAATACAAGGGGAGAATGAACACCATTTCAAGTCTTGTCTCCTCTCCTATTTCCCGGGGGTAACTCATCACGCTCGCCCCATATCCGGCTCCAGATGAACATTCCCACAATGCCCCGTCGGTCAAATGTGAAGTATTGTTGGCGTCAAAGAAGCTTGATGGAAGGTGTCATGGTGCACAAACATGATTCTGGCCTGGGACGAACTGCCCATTGGCTTTATGGCTATGTTTTATTTTGTACTCTGCAAGCGACAGTTGTACCTTTTTATTTTTTTTTTATGAATGACATAACCTGTTTTAATGTTTCCTAGAATAGTATTGGGGATGTATAGTATCCTGGTTTGTGAATACATTGCATTGATCGAAATGCACCCTTTCGCGGTTAGATTGGAGGTCTGTGTTTCCACGAGCGGACTGCTAAAAGATGTAAGGGCGGAGAGGTGTAGTTGAGGTGGGGGGGGGGGGGGGGGGGACAGGATGAAAGCAGAAGGAAGGATGCGTAAGTGATTGTTTTAGCCGTCATGGTTTTTGAAATTGCGATTGGTGCGTCGCCCATGATTTACCCATGTCTTACCGACTTATTAGTCCTGCAGTAAAGTTCAGCAGTCCACTTCACTTGTTTTCTCATGCATCCTCAGCATCTTGCCCCACACACCAACACGCACACCACACTTTTTGTGTTGGCTTTTTGCCCTGTTTTTGTGTTCTTTGATCATGACATTGTGTAGGTAAGAAAACAAAGGGGTAATCATAAATATTGTAAAGGCACACTATCAGCATTAGAAATTCTCAGTTTATATTCTTGCAAAAATTCTTAATGTATTTGACTGGAGCTGCCTGTTCTGGCTACAGTTTTTTTTTTTTTAAAACATTGGTTCTTAATGTCACAGCTTTTCCATTTCTTATTTTTTGTTAATGTAGGTTTGCCGGGAATGGGTGGACTGGCTAAGTTTAATACGGGGATGGGTCAAGACGTAAGACTACGTTTCTCACTGTAAATATATTTTTATTTCTGTGGAAAGCCAAAATGTGATTGGTTGTTTTAAGGTGTAAAGTAGAAAAACGCATACTAAATACGTAAATCAGGGCTGGGTTCAGGATTTTAGAAGCTATTAGAAGTACTACATTATGGGATGGGCGTTAAGCAAATGTTACACTGCCAGCTGGGTCTCAGTGTTTTGTGTGTGCGTACGTTGACAGAAAAGCACACACTCCTGCAAGCTGAGAATACAGAGTTCATAGTGTCTTTATGTTGATAATTTTTCTTTGTATCTGTGCTATTTATTTTCGACTTGTGTTTTGTCAGTGGAATCTTTAAAGCTGTACCCTTGTCATTGTTTTCCTTTTCAGTTAACCAGCCTGTAATCTGTAAATGGCATCTTGTTCACCTATTAAGTCTCGGCACTTCATTTAAATTGATGGTTTGTCCTCCCAAGAGTTAAGCCTTTCTGTCCACCTCTGAAAATGATTAGTTCATCATTTGTCTTCACAAGGTTTTTTTGTTTTGTTTTGTTTTTTTAAATAGTGATTTGGATTCAAACTTCCAGCAACCTTAATGATGTCATTGAGATAAAAAACAACAATCTGAAGCATTTTGGGTGGTTATGTAAAACAGTCGGTGACCTTTGTTTTGTGTCCTGGGTGGGCCGACGTGGCCCAGTGGCAGTGTAAGTGCTTGGGGCAGGGCAACTAGAAATGCTTGGGACAATGGGAAGTCACTTTATGTATTGTGTACTGATATCTTGTACAGTTCTTTAACACACTTTTAACTTTATTTACAACAGTATTTGTGTATATTTTATGAAGTAATAAAAATTAATAAAAACGTTCACAACATTTTCTCTGGTCTATATGCTTTCTTTACACTTTGTATTTAAATGGAAGCAATTGAGACATTGAACTTGAAACTGCAATGCAAACGATTGTGGATGTATTGTCTTCTTAAAATGTGGATAGTTTTGAGAATAAAGCCTTGAGGGCAGGTAGGGCTGGGGGACAAGACAATGCTTTACACTTTGTATTTAAATGGAAGCAATTGAGACATTGAACTTTAAACTGCAATGCAAACGATTGTGGATGTATTTTATTCTTAAATTGTGGATAGTTTTGAGAATAAAGCCTTGAGGGCAGGTGTGGCTGGGGGTACAAGACAATAGCACATGCACAGCAGGTCCAGCTGGCAGCTGTATGACGTCACCTTGCTGTGGAAAAGGCCAGTTCCAGGCGATCCAACTATCTGCGCGTGCGCAGAAACAACGGGAGTTTTGTCGGGCACTGCAACAAGAAGAAGCCGAACACTTGGAAATGGAGTGGAAGTAGTGATTATATCAACACTTTCCGAGATGACTCGTTTTAATTAATGTAAAGGGAGTGGCATTGTGATTTTTTTTTTTTAATGTATTTTCGCAACTAGCGCTTGTCCAGAGTTAACGGAGAAACGGGCAAGCTAACGCCAGGCTAGGCTAACTTGGCATCCAAGTTAGAACGCACCGCGAGTGTTTAGCCGCTTGAAAAAAAAACCCAACAAAAAACAAACAAAAAAAGAACCGGGCAAGGTGCAAACAAACATGCGGTGTATGGCTTCACTCGCCTAGCGATTTTTTTTTTTTTTGCGTGTGACATTTAGGATTGGGTTTGACATCGACACAGCTTATGCGCTAAACTGATGCTCAGAGTCAAAGCACTGCAGAGGAGGTAAGCCGCACACTGGAGATGGTGATGTCTATGTGTACCGCAGGTTCCACCTCTCCCACCTCGCCTATGCTCGCTAACTGTACGCGTATGGATTGGTATTTTAATGTCGTCACGGTTATTACATCATCGCCCGATCGCGATCTTTTTTTTTTGTGTGTGAAGTCGTTCGATTCCTCAAGCATGTGTTTTCACCAAAATTTAAGTGTAGTGTTGAGGAAATGTCGCAATAATAATAGAACGAGGATTGGTTGTTGCCTTCGGTTAGGGTTGAGGAAAATTGACTCGTTTACCCCAAATGCTATATTCCGATCTCCGATGCCAATAAGTGTCTGTTCTGCAATTAATAGACATGAAGATTGCATTTTTTATTTTATGCCACTAGTATAGCGGTATAAAAGTAACGAGTAAGACAATTTACATTCTTAAAAGCAATTTGTGTTCCTTTTACAGTTTACTCAAATTTCATGATCGTGACAGCCTAAATTGTAAACATCGAAAACATGATCAATGTGTCAGAAATGTCAGAAAATGCAATGCAGCACGGTGGCTGCGGGCGAGTTTCCACTAGAAAGTAGTCCATTCCATTGACATCCGAACAGAAGAACAATTGCAAAATGACAACAATAAAATCCAGTGTTGTTGTTATTGTGATGCTTTGTGTCGCATTAGCCCCAGCAAAAAGCTGCTGAGGTCATGCCAGAGAGCCTGCTGTTCTCATTTAGGTCAAAGTACAATGGCTGCTTTGGAACAGTCCTTGGGGTGCTGTCAGCGGGATTGATGACCTGCCTTTGTATGAATGTGTTGTGGGAAAAATAACTAACAAGAGTATTTGGTGTTTTAACCAATGATCATATGGTTAGCTTTGTTTTTGTTCCAAAGCTCATTGAAATGTGCCCTTTCATATTTTTAAAGCATCTCTAGACTATTGTGATAGAAAAGTGCAATACTTGATATGTTATATATAACCAATGGATCATAATTTTTCTATTTTCATAAACAAGCTCTTGCCTTTTGCTCACATGATTGGCTCATACGCTCCACACTGTTCGCCAGCTTGTCTGACGTCACAATTTGCCTGTGGGCGGACATGCAGCCCACAGCATTCAGTAGTCACAAGATGATTCAGCAATCTTCTAGCTTCCAGAAATTTCTCAAAAAAATTGTAGCTTGTGTGAGGTCAGAGTGGCGTCACAAAACGACTCCTTTTCCGATAAGACTCCCCACTTTGGGAGATATACTACAGAGCGCTGCTATCACTGCTTTGGAAGTGTGTCTTTATATCTCTCCTTATTGTGCAAAATAAATTTAGTTCTGGTGAATAGACTGAGCGTCTCAGTTCGTTCCAGATAGCAAGGGTTATTCTTATCGACCAGGCAGCGGAATTTTGCCGACTATATTGGTTCCTTTTCCATAATTTTTAACATCAAATTGTAAACCATTGGACTCTGATTTGACTCTCAGGCTGACATTCTTAGCTTCTGCGCAAACATAAACATGGGATTTGAGGAATTTTACCCCACACAATCTCCATTTAATTTCCCAACCGTTTTCACACAGTCTTTGTTAGAAATATCCGCAGGCAAGGCCGGTCTGATTTTGTATGTCATTGTGATGTGTTTCATTGTGACCGGCCAATTAAGGCCTCTCGGAGCTACTTTATGCGAGTCATCGCTTCATCCCATATTTAGGTGATGGGAGACAGGATGGTACCATCAAAATCAGTTTGATTAGTGATTAGGTTATTAGCTTCCTGTCATGCAGCCCGAGTGACTGATACTGTCACAGATGGCAGAACATGTTGATGCTTTGATCATCAGGGTTGGGCGTCTGTTAGGCATCTTACTGGCTTTCTTTTGACGTCACCTTATCTGCTTTTAATAGCCAGTCTGATTTGCTTAACCCCTTCTAAGGGACCCTGGGCTCAAATCCCTGCAATATCTAAACACATTCGATTAGACGCTTGCGAAAGGAACCGCAGCTTCATCCCCAAGACCAGCGTAACAGGTTGTGAAGACCAAAGAAC
Organism: Zeus faber; assembly: GCF_960531495.2. Classification (NCBI taxonomy): domain Eukaryota; kingdom Metazoa; phylum Chordata; class Actinopteri; order Zeiformes; family Zeidae; genus Zeus; species Zeus faber. The sequence continues at coordinate 11,369,430 of NC_137205.1, forward strand.
GGTGTGCCGCAGGGGTCAGTCCTTGCACCGATGCTATTCAACATCTACATCCACGACCTTCCAGTGACTGAGTCAAGGAAGTATGGCTACGTGGACGACCTGGCTATCTTGCTCCGAACACCGTCATGGACTACGACTGAGGACAGGCTCAACCAAGACATGGGCATCCTGGCCACATACCCGAGGAAGTGGGGACTGAAACTCAGTATAGGCAAGATGGTATCGGCAGCCTTCCACCTCAACAACAAGGAGTCAAAAAGAGAACTGGAGGTGTTTGTCGACAACAAGCGACTAACATTCCAGCAAGCTCCCAAGTACCTAGGTGTGAAGATGGACCGTACACTGGGCTTCAAACAACACCTAGAAGAAGTCAAGGCCAAGGTAACATCACGGGCAATGCTCATCCGTCGACTTGCTGGTACAACATGGGGAGCTGACGCCAAGACGCTACAGATAGCAACTCAGGCCCTGGTCTTCTCTGCAGCTGAGTACTTCGCACCTGTTTGGGGACGGAGTCCACACGCAAAGAAGGTGGCTGTGGCGATAAACAACGCGCTCCGAACTGTGACAGGCTCCCTACAGTCCATGCCAGTCAGCCAGCTCCCTGTCCTAGCAGGGATTGCCCCTGCCGCCATCAGAAGGGAAGCCGCCACCTGCGCTTTGGCAAGAAAGGCCAAGATGCATAAAGAGCACCTGCTGCACCAGACAACAACCACGGTAGCACCCCCAAACAGACTGGTCTCATGTCAGCCCTACAACCTGGCGGCACAGAAGTTACTGCAAGCGGCTCCAAAGGGACAGTCAAGAATGACTCGCCTCGTCCTGGACGGTAGAGTGGGAGACTGCTGAGCCCACGCGACTCCACCGCCACATCTGGGACCCGGGTGGAGGAGTCAAGGGTGAAGAACTGCCACGCTAACAATGGACAACACTACACCGGCTGCGAACAGGTGTGTGTCGCTTCAAGTCCTTCATGAAAAAATGGGGTCTCTGCCTGCATATGTGGGGAACCTGAGCAAACAGCGGACCACATCATCAATGGGTGCGACTACCACAGTGCACCGTCTGAAGCTGGCCACTTCGAACTGGACCTGGCGACGATGAAATGGCTACATCATAGTGAACTGGACGTATGATGTCCATTTTACTGTAATATCTGACATCTTTGGTGTAGCCTCGCTCTCTGTTGGATTGTTTTTGTGGGGTGGGGATGGTGTGGTTTGAGCAGCCACACCTGTCTTAGGGCTAGGTAATTCGGCCTAGGATAAGGGTGGCTGTATGCCTGTTGCTCATTAGACTAATCAACAAGCAACAGGTAAAACCCCCATCCCCACACACACAGGAGAGGAGCCCTTGTCATGACATGTTGTCCATCTGCTCCATACTTGTTCCACCTAGCTCACTCGCTACAATAAAACTGGTGTGTTTTTGGAACCTATGGCACAAAGACACGGACACTGAGGTTTGAAACACACCAGTTTCGTGTAGCGAGTGGGCTAGGTGGAACAAGCCCAGTGCAGATGGACAACATGTCATTACAAGGGCTTCAATTACCTAGACCTGAGACAGGTGTGGCTGCTCAAACCACACCATCCCCACACCACGGTTTTGTATCGGGATGTTGTAATACTGATATTGGTGTGTCATCCATCGAGTTCAACCCTATTTTAGCCAGACTGCACTGGCTTCCTGTCTCTGTTAGGATTGATTTTAAAGTCCTCAGCTGATATCACAACAGTAAATAAACAGTTTCCACATACAATAACCAAATTGGCCTTATTGTAGTCTACATCTTCCAGTTGACTTCATTTTCTAGGTCTCTAGAGCAGCAGATATGTGTTGAAACTCAGTTTTACAGGTTTTTTTCTCTCGCTGCGGTTCCGGTTGGCGTTTCAAAAGAAAATCCAAAAGTAGCCGTGTTTGCAACGCATCTTCCAGGAGCCCTTAGGTCAAACATGCCTCTGTGTGCTCTGTTTTGGTGGTGTGTGGCAAGGTGTTCCTGTCCTCTGTAGGGATTTGTTTGTGCCTAGGCCTATTTACAGCTCCCTGTGCTGCTCCCTGCCCTCAGAAAAAATGCAGAGAAATAGGCGAGTAGAATTTGGGTCAGCAGCTCTTGTCTCGTTGGCTGTCACACCATTTCGTTCTGTTTGACAGATTTGTGCTCTGTTCCCCTCTCTCCCATGTTTTTTTTTTTTTTTTTTTTCCTCCATTTTGACACCACACACCTACCTGCCTTGTGTCTCCTCGCTTCGCTCAATCTCTCTGTCTTTACATGGTTATCCAGATTCTCTTCTTAGCTCTGTGTATCTCTACACTGTCCTAGTTTGGTCTCCTGCATATCTTGTTTTGCTGTTCTATTTTCTTCATGCCACTCGATATTCTTTTCTGAAGAACCTTAAATATTTGCGATTTATATGCTTCTCAATGTAATGTGATTTACTGCTCGAACAGTGTAAAAAAATCTCTTACTGCTGATTACCATTGTGGATATGTCTTACGGTGTTGAGGTAAAAATGTGTTTTCTTCGTTCAGATGAGTCAACTTTGGCGCTGGGACATACCCCTGTTGGAGAGGTCGAGCAATGACTCTCCCGTGGGTCTGGCCCCGGGGACCCCAGTCACAGTGGCTCCGCCAGGGCCCAACGCCACTTGGGTTCCAGAAGCCCCGTTGGTCTCACCAGTGGATCCCATTTTCCTTATGACCTCCATGGCTCAGACCATATCAGGCTTCTTTGTTTGGACCGCCCTTCTAATCACCTGCCACCAGGTAAAGTCCCCGTCCCCTCTCTCATCCCCCTTCTATTATACATAACCATGTGTCTTAAGGCTTTTTACATTTAGCATGATATGCTTTATTTTAAAACAATGAAGAACAACTTTCCCAGTCGCGGGAACAATGGATTTCTTTGTACCTCCGCAACCTTCCAAGATGGCTGCCTGAATACACATAGTTCACCCTGGCATCCTCAGATCACACTGCGGTTGCACACAGTGAAATTCACTGCCTTTAAAAAAACAATCCGTCATTGTTAAAACATCTCAGATTCTGCCCTGACGGCTGCCGAGCATAAGTTGATTATGTCCTCTGGAACACACACACTGGTGTACACCTCTGGCTGCTAAGTCATAGAGAAACTAGTATATCCAGGCTTCAAGAGGTCCTGTTCTGCCTTTCTCGCTCTGGAAAGAAACATTCATGCTTTTGAAAATATTTACTTGTAATGCAATATCCTGTAAGGCTGACAGCCGCTGCAATGCACAGAGGTGTGTTTTCCAGTTGTGTGGTTTAGTTATTCTTGGGGTTTGTATAATCACTTGCAAAATTGGAGGTGTTTGGCAAAAACGTTGTCGCCTGACTTTGTTTGTTATGGAAGTGTGCGACCTATCTGTGTCTCCACCGCTGTGTCATTTAATGCTGCTACAGAAAGGGTTAAAGACGAGCCCGTTGTCACTTTGGCAACAGGTGCTGCTAGCACTGCTCTGACATCAGTACAGATGAATGGGTAAGAGGAGGTGGGGTTGGGGTTGCCTAGCGACAAGCCTCGGGAGCGGAGTGCACTCCCTCGCTTGGCGTGTGGTGACCCAGTGTTTATCTTACTGAAGGGGGGGGTGTGTGTGTGTGTGGTAAGGGAAAGAACCATATGGAGCTCAAACAAAGGTCCTCATATGGATCCACACCAAATGCAAAAAAAAACACACACAACACCGTGTCTGGGCAACTATATACCTACTAGTTACTAACACGTAAAATATAGTCTTTAAGAATTGATCTTGATTGTGGTATTATTTGCCACTGATCCTTGTGGTGACTTTCACTCTCCTTGTAAGGGCCAAATATAGTTTTTAAGAAGTTTTCCACACAAGTTTTCTCTGACTTCCTCCTAATACCTTTTCAATCCACAAAGAGATCAGTTCAAATTTTTTGTAAAATGCAAAAAATCGGATTCTTCCAGCTTGCACACACACACACACACACACACACACACACACACACACACACACACACACACACACATATGACGGCGCTGGATACAGATTTGCAGATGAAGACGGGAAGAGTCTCATCGGCTGCCCGGCATGAGGCCTTGGCGTAGCATGTCTCTGCTCACCCATTTACCACCACACTGGCAAACTGGGAGGAAGGGTTGCATATTAAAAGCCATCGTCTCCCTTTTCTCCCCGTCTCCCTCCTTTTGTGTCATGATGCCATATTGGTTATTTTAAAATATAGCAGCCAAATGCAAAATTATATTCACACATTGTTGTTCTTGTCTGGCCGGTCCTTACGTCAATATTTCATGAGGATGATGCTGAAATCGGGACAAGCTCAAGGCTTGTTAATTTCCAAGGGTTGAGGCTGAGTTTCTGTGTGTATGTGTACAAAATCTTTCTTTACAAAATCCAAGACTTCCAAAATATCATTACTATGTTCAGCCCATTGTAAATGCTTTGCCCATTGCCATTATAAAGTTTCTTTGAGGAGAAACTTTATGATGAAACTTTTATTAGGTTTCTTTATAATGTATAATGCCCCCCCCTGATCTCCCTCTCAGATCTACATGCACCTGCGCTACTACAGCTCTCCAAATGAACAGCGGCACATAGTGAGAATCCTCTTCATTGTCCCCATCTACTCCTTTGACTCCTGGCTCAGTCTCCTCTTCTTCACCAACGAGGAGTACTACGTCTACTTCGACACGGTCCGAGACTGCTACGAAGGTGAGAGGAGGGAGCTGGAGACAGCAAAATGTTCCAGTATTTGGAAATGTAACCGTTAACGCCATTTTCAATGTCTTGTGCGGGTTTTTTTTTTTTTTTTTTGTTTTTTTCCCCCGAAGGCGGCCATCTTTGCTTTGCATCCAAGGCCTGTTGGGATTGCTCGGTAGGGGAAGCCTGTTTCCTAGCAACGGTGTTCAAACGGCTGAAGCCCTAAGAAGAGTTTCAGAGGGCACTCACTTGTAAAAGAGAAATGATGTGCTTCTTCTGCATCCTACCAGCCTGCTGTGCATCCACCGACACAGGAATTTCTGCTGGCATTTAGTTGAGAAAAAAATCATCCATTGTTTTCAGTCAAATAACACTAAATTTAAAGTCAATGGTAGCAACGACCTTTTGCCATTATTGCTATTTTATGTGCCTAAGTTATTGTATGTCCTGCCGTGGGGGTGTGCTAGTGATGTCAGGGGGATCTGACAGCGCAGCTGATCAGCTGCGCTCAGTGCCCCCGTTCCTTGATCTGTGGATTTTAGACCACGTAGCAGCTGTGGACCCACTACTCTCTTTTTCTAAATCTAAAGACGGAGGGCTTCCCCTGTTTCAGAGCACATGGACATAATGGCCGTTCATTTGTGCTCCAGATAAAGTTTGCACAAACACACGCACACTGCCCCCTCCTCCGCGCTACTACTGGCAGCGTAGTAAACTGCAGTTCCCGCAAGGTAGTGTGGACTTCCCTCTCCCAAAAGCCCGGCGCATATGGCGACTTATTCTATATTGTATTAGGTAATGACTTGATGTCATGATTTGTGATGAAGTGCTATTTGTATAAACTAGGATCAATCAATGAATCATCAGATTCAAAGTGAAATGTTACTAATAATTTTATGTTTATGTTTGAAATGTAGTAGTCCAATACAGAATTACTGGGCTTTTCATAATTCAATCTGTCTGATTTCTATATACATAAATATATATATATATATATATATATATACACTTCCACTTCTTAAATTCTCAAAATTCACAAACAAATCTGTTTCAGCGTTCGCATAATGTTGGTCCTCTCTCTCAAACAGTCGATGCGGCTATGGTTTGACGAGTGGATGTTTGTCCCTCTGCAGATCTAAACTGAGAGTAGCTGCTACCTTAAGGTGGAGGCATACTTAAACATCACTGCACCAAGCCTTAAATCAAGCTGCAGGAGAACACCTAGGGCCGTAGCCCGGGAGACAAATAAGCAGGATCAGGGTCCGTTCCAGTTGAGGTTATTTAAAGCCCGGTTCTATTATACACCGACAGCAGCCTATCAACGGGGCAGTCTGGCTTTCTAATGCCGCTTTTGTCCAATATTAACTTTGTGTCTGCATGTGTCTACAGCGTTTGTCATCTACAACTTCCTCAGTCTTTGCTATGAGTACCTGGGAGGAGAGAGTGCCATTATGGCCGAGATCAGAGGGAAACCCATTGAGTAAGTCAGCATGCAGAAACCCGATTTAATGTCCTATTTTTTTTGTTTTGACCAATTCCTGATAATTATTAGATATTATATATCATTATATTTTTATTAATATATATAACCCCATATCGCTCCACAGGTCCAGCTGTATGTATGGGACGTGCTGCCTCTGGGGCAGGACCTACTCTATTGGTTTCCTCAGGTTCTGTAAACAGGTACCCATTGGCCAGTAACTTGCGTTGTCTGTTAAATGTTAAATACATCTGCAGGATTTCATGATATTACTAATGCTAATTTGATTTTTAATCTGAAAGTCTGCAAGAAGTATGTGGCAAGAAATGTTAAAGCAACACTATGTAACTTTTTGTTTTTACCTTAAAATAACAGCTTCAGAGTACTCTTACTTTTACTTACTTTGACTTGTAATATGGAGACTGGCACCCACAAATCTGCTAAATTATAAAGTTGTCGGTCAAAATGTCCTATGATAATGCTCATACAAAATGTAGCCGTGCTCCACCTCCCCGATGCCGTGGGCAAGACGGGCCAGTAGTGCTCCCGTTTAAGACATTGTGCTTCTTTAAGACCATATCCATCCTATCACCTTAATGAAATTCCTCCGGAGGATTGGAAATTGCGCTGGTAAAAAAATAAAGATTGGCCCCTTCCCCGCGGTTATAATCAAATTTAACTAAAGTATTGAAATAATTTAAAATAACAGATGATTTTACCGTAATTTTGTTTTTGTGGGCTAGCGGTGAAGGTTTGATTTGACTTTTCTTTCTTCCTTTCCTACCTTCACTCTGTATCACATCCCTCCCACTTCCCACAGGCAACACTCCAGTTCTGTGTGGTGAAGCCGCTCATGGCCATGATCACCGTCATCCTGCAGGCCTTCGGGAAGTACCGAGATGGAGACTTCAAGTATGTTTGCTCACCGGCATGTCCCTCCTTCCCTCCGATCCCCAGTCAGAGAGAGAGAACCAGCCCTTCCCACTTTCCTGTCCTTTGGTGTCTTATTGTTAAGACGACCCCCTTAAGTCCACAGGTCATTGATGTGGTCTGGTTATGTTTTGAGTGACCTGAATCTGCTAACGTCCTCACTGCTAGCTCTGTCAAGTTTACCAGCAGGTTCTTTGTTTCGAAAAGATCCTTTGACCATGACCGAACCCAACTACCTAACATCAAATCCGCTACCATGCTCGGTATTCACGGATCTGTACTGAAGCCTCGCGCTCGTCTCTCCCGCAGCGTGGCGAGCGGCTACCTCTACGTCACCATCGTCTACAACTTCTCCGTCAGCCTGTCGCTCTATGCCCTGTTCCTCTTCTACTTCGCCACGCGTGAGCTGCTCGTCCCCTACAGCCCAGTGCTCAAGTTCTTCATGGTGAAGTCGGTGATCTTCCTCTCCTTCTGGCAGGGTGAGGAGTCAAATACGGTGCACTCTAGACGCCTAGACACACACACACACACACACACACACACACACACACACAGTAACAGCAGAGCCGTCACGTCATACAGCGGCTTCTGAAGCGTCCCAGACTAATTCTGTCTGCTCCCGTGCGTCCTGTTTTAGGAATGCTGCTGGCTATCTTGGAGAAGTGTGGTGCCATCCCTCAGATCAGCTCCGCCGAGGTCTCTGTGGGTGAGGGCACGGTTGCCGCCGGTTACCAAAACTTCATCATCTGCATAGAGATGTTCTTTGCCGCCGTGGCCCTGCGCCACGCCTTTACCTACAAGGTCTACATGGACAAAAGGCTGGACTTCTACGGTAAAGTGGGAGCCGTCGGAGGGTATTGGTTATCAACCAAGTTCGGTCTGAGTGTCACGAATTTGAAATGCGGCTCACAAGCTACCACGTTGTTTCACAAAATAATCAGATGTGCGTCAGAGAGTACTACAACTCATGCAGGGATTACGTCTGGAGTGATGTCTTAACTCCCTGTAGTCTCTAATAACAGACCCTTCTTACAGGCTTCTTACTATTTGCTGGAGGTGCTTGAAGTGCTTAAATTTCGTCCTCAAAAATTCTGAATACTTTATAGATAATCCCCTTTGTGCTGAAGTGCTTGAAAAGTCCTTGAAAAAACACTGTCATTGAAAACATGATATTCCCCCTGGCTTTGTTATTTAAATCATAGCACTAAATAATAGATTAATAATAGATTATGGATATACCAATATAATAAAATACACAATGAGACTTATATTTTCATTAGTAAAGATCACATTGAAAATGTATTATTTGTTTTGCCTGAAGTCCTTCAAAATGAAAAAATTGTGCTTTAAATCCTTGAAAGTCTTTGAATTTCATTTAGTAATGCCAGAATTAACTCTGTTCCCCCCCAGTTGTGATCTTCATATTGATCATATTCCTTCGATATATTTTGGCTCAATCTGTCTCTCTTCCCTTCTGTTTTCTGCTGTACCTCCTGGCTCATTTTGGATTTCCTCTCTGTTCTTTGTCTCTCTGTTGTCTGACTCTGTCCCCGTCTTATCCCCCCTTTTTCCCGGCTCCTCCCCGTGCTGCGCTAAAAGGTTCATTTCCTATCTATGGACAATACGGTAGGTCTGCTGGTCGCTGTGTTTCCTCCGTTTCGACCACGGTGCTCCTGCTCTTTGCTTCTGTGCTATACTACATTTTGATTGCGCTCATGTGTCTAAATTACATTTACATGTGATTGCTTTGTCATTTGTGTGACCGTGAACTCATTTGGTTCAGCTTTCAGTTTCACTTTACTGTTGTGAAGACGTTTCATGTCCATAACAAGCCCACCACTGTTATGTTTGCTATTATTATTTACAATTATTGTCATTGTGTGTTTATTTTCGATGGAAGGAGGCCGTGTACGATGGTTCAGTTTCCTTGTGCATCAAACACTATGTCGCCGCCCAGGTGAAGCGCTCTGCTTCTCCCGTTATCCCCACTCCTGATATCATTGAGAGTGTTTACACGCACATTAACATTCTGATGTGAACCCAATTAATTATTGAAATGGTCATGTTAACACCATTTTGTGTCCAAAATTGAATTACGGTCTTAAACAGAGTACACACCGATCAGCCACAACATTAAAAGCACCTGCCTATATTGTGTATGTCCCCCTCGTGCCGCCAAAACCGTTCGGCTCCGTCGAGGCATGGACTCCACAAGATCCTCCGAAGTTCTCCTGTGGTGTCTGGCACCAAGACGTTAGCAGCAGATGCTGTAATGCCGAGTTCAGACTATGTGATTCTGGGCTGATTTTCCGCTCGCAAGGAGGTTTCTGGATATTGCCGAGCAAAACTTCAGATCGTGGGGAAAATCATAGCGCCTCTCTGCGAGTGATGGGGGTGTGGTGTGAACTGCTCACGACCCGATCCAACTAGCGCTCTCCGACGCCGATATCAAGCATGTTTAATATATTGTGTCGGGATCGAGTCGGATGTGACACGGCGAGCTCCAGCCAATGAGAGCAGACACAGGGTGGGGTCAAGAAGGAGAGATTGAAACACAAAACATAACTATTTTACTTTTCTTCTCTAGGTTTAAAATATAATTCTCATTTTAATTAATCTACAGTGATCAAGAATATAATAAAAAAAGAAATAATCCTGTCCCCGGCATGGTCTCGCATCATTTCCGGTGTCAATTCTCGCGTGTGATTTCATGACAAAACGTAGTTTGGAGGCCCAGCAGACTCATCGAGCACCGTTCCTCCTGATGAAAGATCTTGTAATGTGTGGCCCCCTGTCGCCAATCAGTCCTGTAGTGTGCGAACTACAAGACTGTAAGATTCCTGATTGCAAGAGAGAAAGTTGTGTAGTGTGAACAGAAAAGGGATCTGACGACTTTGAAAGTTGTGTAGTGTGCCCATGGCATAAGTTGCGAGGTGAGGCCCCCATAGATTGGGCGTGTTGTTAAAGCACGTCACACAGACGCTGGATCGAATTGAGAGCTGGGCAATTTGGAGGCCAAGTTAACACCTTGAACTCTATGTTCCGCAAACCATTCCTGAACAGTTTTTGCAGTGAATGATGGCACTGCCATCAAGGAATACCATTGCCCTGAAGGGGTGTACTTGGTCTACAACAATGTTTAGGAAGTTGTTACTTGTCAGAGTAACATCCACATGAATGTCAGGACCCAAGGTTTCCCAGCAGAACACTGCACAGAGCGTCACACTGCGGTCTGTGGCTACACAGCCCCATACGCAGCAAGCTGTGGTGCACTGTGTGTTCTGACACCTTTCTATCATAGCAGCATTAACTTTTTCAGCAATTTGTTCTACAGTAGCTCTTCTGTAATATCAGACCAGACGGGCTAGACTTCGCTCCCCAAGCACATCAATGAGCGAATGGGCGCCCATGACCCTGTAGCCAGTTCACCAGTTGTCCTTGCTTGTACCACTTTTGGTTTGTACAACAACTGGATACCGGGAACACCCCACAAGACCTGTCCTTTTGGAGATTTTTCCTGCTTCCAAGACATCAACTTCAAGAACTGACTGTTCGCTGCCTAATACATCCCACCCCTTGACAGGTGCCATTGGAATGAGAGGGTCAATGGTATTCACTTCACCCGTCAGTGGTTTTAATGTTGTGGCTGATCGGTGTATATCAAGTCCAATTAACAAACCTACTTAACTTGCCCTACAACTAACCAAATCTTGGGACCTCTAAGTGATGGGTCGGATTTTGTTCAGTTTTTCTCAGTTGGCACAAGATTGAATTCATAACTAATATATAACAACTTAACCAGATTGGTGATTTCCAGCCTCCTCCACCTATGCAGAGATTTGATTTTTAGGGGAAGATGTGTAACTGCATTATAGCTCAAATCTTTGCTATGAATGTCGGCGCTTCACACCATCCCATCGTTCTCAGTAAATGAGTATTAATGTGCATTTAAGTCTCTCATAATTTGGAGATTCATCACTTGCAACCTCCCTGCCATGTTTCCCCACTGACTTTCCACTCTCCGCACACCCTCCCAACCCCACCCCCAGGTCGCTGCGCCCCCATGAAGAGCATCTCCAGCAGCCTGAAGGAGACCATGAACCCCGGAGACATGGTTCAGGACGCCATCCACAACTTCTCCCCGGCCTATCAGCAGTACACGCAGCAGTCCACCCTCGAGCAGTGCAGGGGTCCGCCCCTGTCCCGCAGCCACAGCAACATCAGCACCCGCTGCGACAACGAGAAGACCCTGCTGCTGAGCTCAGACGACGAGTTCTGAGAGACACACACACACACGCGCACACACACACACACACACACACACACACACACACACACACACACACACACACACACACACACACACACACCTGATATCGTCCTTGTGACACAAATCCAATATTTACATTTCTTCCTAAACGAGGGGGACTCCGATTCCATTCGGGTGCTTTTGTCACCCATGTTAAGTTCTTTGTGAGACCCTCGGCTGCAGCACAGCCGCTGGGCTGGGCGCGTCAAGAAGGGAATGGAGGATTTCTACAATGGAAGGAAAATGAAGGATAAGATCTGGTGATCTAGGAAAAATTGGGCATTAAAAGTGGTCGAGCGATGGAGTAACTACTTTAGTTAGGAGGCAATTAGTGGAGTTTAGGAGAATTATTGTATTGGTTTTCACCATTTATATATCTTTTTTTTTTCATTAACTTGTCACAGCATTGAATTCACTTCAGGTGAACTCCTTCACTGTTTTTATTGCACATAAAGATGCAGACTACATAGATTAAGAAACATACCGCATACAAACTCCAACATTGATCAATATGCTACGCTTACACAGTAGCGCAAGTGCCATCCTGAGTTAAAACACAATCTTAAGTGTTTAATTTTGTTTTCCTAATTGAATGTCAACTCAGCTCTTACTCTGCCAACTCTGCCCATTACTGAAACGTTGCCAAATAGAGAAGGAGGACTCAGGGGTCACCCGCTCCTTCCTCAAGAGTCACTTAAGTAAAGATTTACATTTTATGTCATTTATGGGCGACCAACACTAAAGAGTTTTAAATTGCTGGAATTTATTTTAATATATTATTTTTTTTTACTGATCTTTTTTTATGTTCTTTAGACCATAAAGGTACAACTAATTTACAAATATTCTATTGGAAAGCTGTTTATTCAAGCGATGTTACAAGGAATCTTACTATGTATGTGTAAATATGTTTCCGTGTGCTTATTTGAGCGGGTGTATCAGAAGACTGATCGATCTATTCTGTTTTGTAGTTAGATGTACTGCTGAGGAAACAGCTGTTTTTTTGGTATCCCCCCAAATTTATTGACTTATATTCCAGTAAAGCTCAACATGCCGCCCCCTGGTTGTGGTCCTAAGTAACTGGACACTCAGAGTACAGTTCTATCATGCTGACCCTCTGAACCTAATTCTCGCATTCATCTCCTCTCGTGTCAAATGCAGAATTCCAAGCGCCTACGTTCGGGCAACAATCGGACTTAAATGACACAGGATTGTTGAAGATTATCGGCGTGAAAACGTAACGTTAAAAATGAGCTACCTCTTACAAGCCATGTGGACATGGACCCAACGTTTTGTTGGTGTTTTTGTGTCTATTCTGCAGCTGTTAAAATGAAAGTCGCTGAATTTTGTAATCCACCCGTCACTGACAAGTGGATGAAAACTCGTCCACCTCCCAATCGGTTGTTTTGCTTAACTTCAACACTCGGGCACTGAAGCGAGACCTTTGCCTTTTACCAGGTTCACCTTTTGAGCCCAGAAAGTCGAGAAACGGAAATTTGTAATGTTGACTGAATTTGTTCTAGATGTACCACTGGCTTGGTTTGTATTTCTTTCCTTTCATACCTTATTTGTAGTATGCCCCCAAAGGTAACCACGTCAAGCTTAAGCTTCTTGAACAGACAAACTATCAATTGATGCTTTTGATACTGTGTATTCTAAAATGTATATTCTAATGAAAGCAGAATATATTATACCACAAGGAAAATATTGTAAATACGGTTTGAGTTTCACAAAAACATTTAAGATGGTGACTATAGTGTTTGGATAGTGCTCTATTTTGTATCCGCTCAATTCTTATTCATTTTATTCTTGTTTTATATTTCTTGCCTTTATTTGTAAATTGGTATTATATCTTAGATGTAATGCTATAGTTGTCTTTCTGTTGGTGTTGGAAATGGAAATAAAAGTTGGCAAGCGCGATAAGTTAGTTGTGAATTCAGTGGCAATCACTACCTGTAAATGATTGGTTGGTGTGACAAAGATGTCGTTATCCGAATTGAATTTGATTTGCACTGAAACATCCAAAGGAGAGACGGAAAAAGCAACGCCGTCAGGGGGTCGTCAACGTGCCTGTTTCGGATTCGGATTAGAGTTGTGCACAATAATCATTGATCCAATTCGAATACAATTCAAACAACATTTAAATCAAAGGCCAATTCTTAATTCGAAAGTCAAAACATTAATGTGAGTTGGCTGTGATCAGGTTTAACGTCGGAAAAGTTCAATGGGCGTACAGCGCTGGCCAGGTGGTGGGTGTGGCCTAACAGCCTGCCACCGCAACAACAACACGGCAGAGCAGTGACGAAAGGGTTGACTCGTGTTTTTTTTTCAGATTCGCCTTTTGACGAGTGACTCGGGAAAAGGGAGCCGTTCGATTTTACGATTCTTCCGAGTTGTGGAAGGATATTCTCACGGTTATGTCAAAAGTATTAATTCGGCGAAATAATACAAAGTGTGGATGGCAAATTTTGTCAAAATTTGTCAAAGAAATGCAAAGTGCGATTCTTAAAAAAATAATAATAATAATTAATTGCGAAACAAAACGAACGAGTCGTTTGACGGACCGACCCCGAACTCCCGATTCATTTGAAACATTCTTCTTTCGCTACGAACGAATCGTTTGCGAGTCTTGCGTCCCTCGGCCTCGTTCAAACGGCGCCTCATTGCGAGCCTCCGAGTGAAGCGACGCGCTGAGTTTAACTCACTAACCAGCTCATCCACACCGAACGTACACAGAAACAGCGTTATTCTAAAATGAGAGGTTCACACGGTGACAGAGACCGCGACCGTGGGCGTGACCGGGGGTAAGTAGCCGAGCAGCCTAGCTAAAGCTAACGCTAGCTGAATGCTGGCGCTTTGCTATGTTCGCCTTTTGCGTTCTTCTCTGATGGATTCAGCCCGTATTAAGGAAACGAGCGTACGTTTTTCTTCGGCCCCACAGAAGCCCTCGTTTCGGTTCCAGCAGAGGCGGCCCCCTTTCTGGTAGGAAGTTCGGGAATCCGGGGGACCGTCTCCGCAAGAAGAAATGGGACCTGGACGAACTGCCAAAGTTCGAGAAGAACTTCTACAACGAACACCCGGAGGTGCAGCGCCTCAGCCAGGTATTGATTTAGTTCAAGTTCAAGTTCAAGTTCAAGAGATTATTTGTCACATACATACACACACATACGGTCGTACATATATGCAGTGAAATGTCATGACACCCGGTGATTACGCACAATAAGCTCTATAAGCTCCAAAAATACGAAAAATTCTCAAATTTACCCGAGAAACCCAAGAAACCCCCACTATGTGTGGGGTAACAGAATGTGAACCGACGATGGGTGATTGGGGAGCGATGATGCGATGTGATGTGTTTCAGTATGATGTTGAGGAGTTTCGCAGGAAGAAGGAGATCACCATCAGAGGCACAGGCTGCCCCAAACCTCTCACAGGCTTCAACCAGGCTCATTTCCCACGTGAGTAGAAAACAAACCTCGAAAGTTCATTGACTGTTGGAAGATGGTAATAAAAATAAACCACTGCATTCCTACACCGCGTATAGAATATGTGATGGACGTACTGATGCAGCAGAACTTCAAGGAGCCTACGGCGATCCAGGCCCAAGGCTTCCCTCTGGCGCTCAGCGGTAGAGACATGGTGGGCATCGCTCAGACCGGCTCTGGGAAAACCTTGTCGGTAAGAAGCCTCTCCTGCTCTCTTCCACCTTGGTTACCGCAGCCCCGTCGTCGGGTAATGACAGTAGTACGTGTTTGTGTAATTGTACCATGCGCTTTCTACCGCAGTATCTCCTGCCTGCCATTGTGCACATCAACCACCAGCCCTACATGGAGCGAGGGGATGGACCCATTGTAAGTTAACTAGGAAAAGAGAACCACTTGATTCTACATGTCGGCCGGCCCCTGTTTTCCTCTCTAACTCTCTTATTTCCTTTGGAGTGCTTGATTTTGGCCCCCACCAGAGAACTGGCCCAGCAGGTGCAGCAGGTGGCGTACGACTACGGGAAATCCTCTCGTATCAAGAGCACCTGTGTGTATGGGGGGGCACCCAAAGGGCCCCAAATCCGGGACCTGGAGAGGGGTGAGAATTGCTCCACAGTGTCATCTGACGTTTTTGGTTCTTGCGGCCGTGTTTGTTTGGTTTTGCGTCAGACTCCCGCTTTGAAAGTTGAAGAATAGGGAAAGGCATACTTGAATAAATGCCTCAATTGAGTTATTTTACATCCTTTTTGCGGGGGACCCAGTGACTTCCTTTTAATATGGGGTTCTTACCAGGTCCTTGAAGTGATTTAATTTAGTCCTCAGAAATGTAAGTACTGGAATACCTTGAACATAGTCACTTTTGTGCTGAAGTGCTTGATAAGAAAAAAAAAGTGAAAACCTGTGATAGTCCCCCTGGTTTTGTTATTCAAATTGTAAAGTAATAAAACGTTTCCAGGGTCATTTTTACAACACTTGGAATTCAGTATGGTTTGAAATAGACAGTTATAATACAGTAGTAGATGAGACAATGAGATAACTGTGTGTGTGTGGGTGTGCGTGTGTTTGATAGATGGCTATACCCTACTAATATACATATACTGTATAATAGACATACTAATATATAATCATACAAGGGCTATTTTTAAATCAATAAAGATTACAATGAAAATGTGTTATTTGTTTTCCATAAGGTCCTTGAAAATTCTAAAAATATTGTGCTTAAAGAAGTACTTAAGTCCTTGAATTTCGTTTTGTAATGCATGAATGAACCCTGTCAATAGTTTTGGCCTATACAGAGTAGGCAATTCAGACGCTTTACAGAAATGGGATCTACATAGTGTGATTTAACGCAAAATTGATCTCCTTTCCCCCTGACGCTCGGGGCAAAATCAAAACTTAAACAGTAAAATGTACAGATTGCATGTGAAGGACAAGTGCTTTGTATTTGAACCCTTCCGTCTTTCTTTCTCTCAGGAGTGGAGATCTGCATCGCCACCCCAGGTCGTCTGATAGACTTCCTGGAGGCCGGTAAAACTAACCTGCGGCGCTGCACTTACCTGGTATTGGACGAGGCCGACCGCATGCTGGATATGGGCTTTGAGCCACAGATCCGCAAGATAGTGGACCAGATCAGGGTAATTGGGGCAGATTCTATCTGTGATGTTTATCCCACAACCCATCATTAAAATGTAATGCATATTTGCAAATAAACGTTCTCATTAGTAGCCATATCCTCTGCATTTGCAATGTATGCATTGGCTTTGCTGTAGTGTCGTTAGTCTTACCTCAAGCGTTTCTTCTGTCCGTCTCCCTCTCCTTCGTTGGTGCCGCTGGCAGCCTGACAGGCAGACCCTGATGTGGAGCGCCACCTGGCCCAAGGAGGTTCGCCAGCTGGCCGAGGACTTCCTCAAGGACTACGTTCAGATCAACGTCGGCGCCCTGGAGCTCAGCGCCAACCACAACATCCTGCAGATCGTCGACGTCTGCATGGAGAGCGAGAAGGACAGCAAGTACGACCGTAAAATGGCCTCCTATTATATAACTTGTTTTTATATTCCTTTTTGAAGGTCATGACTGGCTCCATATTTTCAAAGACTGTTTCAGCTCATGGAGGAGATAATGGAGGAGAAGGAGAACAAGACCATCATTTTTGTGGAGACCAAGAAGCGGTGTGATGACCTCACCCGCAGGATGAGACGTGATGGGTAATTATTGGTCCAGCTTTTTTATTTTGATTAAAAAATAAATAAAATTAAAGTCTGTAGTTTGCATTTACCATGTTATCACATGTTTTCATGAAGAAAGATGTGAGGGCGTGAGGTGAAAAGTCATCTCTTTGCCTTGTAGATGGCCTGCGATGTGTATCCATGGTGACAAGAGCCAGCCAGAGAGAGACTGGGTGCTAACAGGTACAATGTGAACACTTCAAGCTGCTGTAATTAGCAGTTATTTTGTTTTCCAGTGTTTTTTTCCAATTTTTATTTTTTTTTAATTTTATTTTTTTATGAAATTCAAATGCAGCTTCGTGCCGTTGTCTCCTCATGGCAAAAAGCTTTAATCTCACATTTCTCCTTTGTCTTGCGTTGCAGAGTTCCGTAGTGGCAAGGCTCCGATCCTCATCGCTACGGACGTGGCCTCGCGTGGTCTGGGTATGTCGCACGGGCTCCAGTGAAGCTTTCATTTCAAACACAATCACGCACACACTTTTTTGGCTCCAACGACAATAGGAAGTATCGATATACAAAAAGCTCATTAGCCTTATTGCATGTTTCTAGATTCCAAATAGAAAGTCGATGCATATACACATGCGCGCGGTTTTGCAAAGTTTTGCCTTATTCCAAACAATGTACATCTTGGATATATTCTATCTGGGAAGTATACTAAGTTTGAAACCGAGCCGTATCTTTTTTTTTTTTCTTTTCTTTTTTTTTTTTTTTTTTTTTTTTCTTCTTCTTGCTGAATAAGATATAGAAATACTATGATCACAGCACTGAAAACTAACAGAACTGTATTTTAGAAGCACGTGTAAGATTGGTGATGCTGCCCGTTGCAGGATGACAGTTTTTTAACCTAATTCTATGTTCATTTGTTTCCTTTTCATTTTATTTAAAAAAAAAAAATTTGTTTTGTTTTCCAAGTCTCTCTTCCGGCAACTAGAAGCACACAGGCCCTCGGGAGCCTGCAGCCGGACCTAGGCATGACAAATCGATTCCTGAGTTGGGGAGAGAGACGGCCTGATTAATCTGTCCCAGACACGGCCACCTCCACTGAAACCCTAGAGCAAAGCCCTCCACGCAAAAACTCTCCCCCCCCTTCCAGGAAAATGGCTGCCTGGGCGACAAGGGGAGGGGGAGCGAGGGGTGCTCTGGGTTCCAAATTTTACCCCCTGGGGGTTGGGGGCGGCAGTCACTTGAGAGGGCGGAGAGGGGGTCACGATGGGGGTGGACTCCCCTCAGCCACACTGTCATTCTGTGACAGTAACGCACCACAATGAGAGCAGCAACGCCCCGGTTGTAGCCACCGCACTTCGAACCTTCCCATCATCTAGAGAATCTTTCTACTAATTGCAATCTATGATGTTTTTTGTTTTTTTTTGCCAAGAGATATCGATTGGCAAAACAAACAAAAAATGAGTCTTCGAATTTTAGGACCCCGCAGGCTACATTATCAGATTGCTGAAGCTAAGTGGCTAACCCAACTAGCACCAAACTAGTTTACAGGACAAAGTTTTCCCCTCAGCGTGGCCCGTAGCTCCACCAATTGGAGGTCAGCGCTAGGCCCGGTCGAGTTGGGTCCGGGGAGTCCCCTGGCGTGGTGCGTTACCAGAAGACAGAAAGGGGCCACCGCCGTCCAGTGATGAAGGAAAGCAGCGGTTGGACGGCGGAGCTGGAGACCCCCCTCTGGCCGCCGGCCCCCGACACCCCCACCACCACTGCCTGTGCCGGCCGTCATGTCTGGTCCTGGCTGGCAGGAGTCCTGGCCTGGAGGAGCCACCTCTCTCTATCAGTCTCCCTCCCTTGTTACCTCTCTCTCTCCCTCCCCCCTCCTCTTCACACACACCCTCCTTTCTGCGTGTTTCTCAGACCTCGACCTTCCTATTCTACCTCAGTCATTCCCAGTTCTTCCCCTTTTGGCAATACTTTCTTCCCCCACAAAGTCAGTGTTTAGCCATTTCTTGTGTCACTCCAACAACCCTCTGTTCTTAACTCCTGCTTTTTGTCCCTACCTTTTTTAAAACCATTTGTACATACTCCTAACACCTTTCACATTCCCCGTTGTTTCCCATTTAACCCCCTACTCACTCTTCTATGCTTTTACCTCTTTTTGTGTTTATATGAACTGACTGCCCATCCAGTCTTTCAATATCGCTGGATATATCCTGCTAAGTTTAGGAGGTAAAAAACCCCTTTAAGCTGCCCACTAGTTGGTTTATATTTTTGGCGAGTGTGGAAGTATCTCTACACATCACCCTTACAGTGTCTGTTTCTTGTTACTGCTCTTGAATCCTTGGGCTCCTAAATAGCACTGCCAGCCTCCAACAAGGCCCACAATGTCTCCTCAGAATGTCTTACGCATCCACCAAATCCCTGCCCCTACCTAATGCCTCCGGGACTCGCCCAATATATAGAAACGAGCGTTAACCTGCCCCCACTAGTCACTTGAAAACCCCGATCCAACGAGACCCAAAGCCCAGCGCAAAGGTCTTCCTCGTGCAAAAGGAAGACTGGGACACACGGAGAAGAAATGTTAAAAATGTAGGAACTCGGCCCGTCCGGGTTTCTGACCCGGAGCAGTTCCAGCAGAGGTCGGGCGCGGGAACGGACCCTTCTCTTTCGTTTTTGAGGGTGGGCTTGTCCTCTGCAAGTTCCTACTGCCCCGGCAGACCTCTCAGAACTGGCGAGGGGCGGGAACTCAGAGGGCTAAACTCCTAAAGTCATCTCTAAATCTAAAATTCAGGGTAAGTATCTCAATTCCCTCTCCCCTCCCATCTCTCCCATCCCCTCCCTGCCTGTCGTATGGAAAAGGAGACATTTAGGAGACTGCCTCCCCCCTCCCGGAATCAGCAGTGTTTTTCAGAGCCCTTTGTCAACCCGTAATGAGAAACAGACCTCCAGTTTGTTTTACATCCAGGGAAATTGAACATTAAATTTGCGCACTCCATCCATCCTAGAGTTCTAGCTTTAAAAGGCAGTTTTGAGCCTATTATATTTATTTTTTTTATTTTTTCCTTTTCATGAAAAAGTTAGTTTTCCCCCAGAAAATCTTGCTGATTTGGCATATTGTGTACATTAGAAGTTATGTGCAACCTGTTGACTGAGCTAGTCAAATGATTCGTTTTTCTTTTCCTATGTAAGTGAAATCAATGACTTCATCTCTAAAGCCACATTTTATGAATTAGTATTCAGCTGGCAGGTAAGTGAGGCCTTTAGGGGTCGCTGGCTGACTTTGCGTCTATCGTTGGATTCAGTGACCCCAATTCCAGAAGCACAAAACATTAATTTCATGCGCTTAGCACATTAAATAAGTTAGTTTGTATTTATCTTCCTTGACAGTTGCTCTTTTTTTTTCTCTCCCATACCTGCAACATCTCACTGCTCCACCTCACCCTGTTTCCGCCCTAAAGACGTGGAGGATGTCAAGTTTGTCATCAACTACGACTACCCCAACTCGTCGGAGGACTATATCCACAGGATCGGCCGCACGGCCCGCAGCACCAACAAAGGCACGGCCTACACCTTCTTTACCCCGGGGAACCTCCGTCAGGCCCGGGAGTTGATCCGGGTTCTGGAGGAGGCCCGGCAGGCCATCAACCCCAAGCTGCTGCAGCTGGTGGACAGCGGCCGCGGAGGAGGTGGAGGAGGTGAGGAGGCTACTTTCTGTATGGCTCATTCATATATACAATGACCTCAATGAATACAAGACCTCTGAAGGTGTCCTGTGGTGTCTGGCACCAAGACGTAAGCAGCAGATCCTTTAAGTCCTGTATGTTTTGAGGTGGGGCCCCCATGGATTGGGCTTGTTGTTCCAGCACATCCCACGGATGCTGGATCGGACTCTTAACTCCGACATCCACATGATGTAGAAGAAAACGTGATTCATCAGACCAGGCCCCCTTCTTCCATTGCACCATGGTCCAGTTATGGCGCTGATGGTGCCCATTGTAGGCGCTTTGGCGGTGGACAGGGGTCAACATGGACACTCTGACTGGTCTGCGGCTACACAGCTCCAGACACAGCAAGCTGTGATGCACTGTGTGTTCTGACACCTTTCTATCATAGCAGCATTGACTTATTTTTTTAGCAATTTTTGCTACAGTACTTCTCCCATGGGATCGGACCAGACAGGCTGGACTTTGCTCCCCACACGCAAGGGTGCCCAT
Source organism: Zeus faber (assembly GCF_960531495.2). Lineage (NCBI taxonomy): Eukaryota > Metazoa > Chordata > Actinopteri > Zeiformes > Zeidae > Zeus > Zeus faber. The sequence continues at coordinate 11,390,713 of NC_137205.1, forward strand.
GACCCTGTTGCCGGTTCACCGGTTGTCCTTCCTTGGACCACTTTTGGGCGGTACTAACCACTGCATACCGGGAATACCCCACAAGACCTGCCGTTTTGGAGATGCGCTCCAAAAGATGCGCTCATCTAGCCACGCAATTTCGCCCCTGTCAAAATCGCTCAGATCCTTACACTTGCCAATTTTATGCATCAACACATCATCAAACACATCAACTGCAAGAACTGACTGTTGTTGACTACTGACTTGTTGCGTAATACATCCCACCCTTTGACAGGTGCCATTGGAATGAGATGTACAATGTTATTCACTTCACCTGTCAGTGGTTTTAATGTTGTGGCTGATCGGTGTACATTTTATCATTACTGTGTAATGTTATTTTCAAACCAATCTCCCTCTTTCTCTCCTCCCCTCCAGGGGGGCGTAGTCGTTTCCGCGGCGGCTCCAACTCTAACGCCAACAACCCCAACCTGATGTACCAGGATGAGTGCGATCGCCGCATGCGCTCCAGCAGCAGCGGCGCCAAAGATGGACGCAGCACCAGCACCAGCTTTGGGCGGGATCGTCGTGGCGGCGAGCGCTCGTCCTCCTCCTCCTCTTCCTCCTCGTACAGAGAACGCAACAGCAGGGATGGAGGGCGCAGCTCCAACTCCAGCTCCTCCTACAGCCAATACCAGAACAGCAGCTCCAGGGGAGGCTCTGGGTCAGGGAGCAGCGGGGCCCCGGCCCCGCCCCCCACCTCCGGCCCCCAGCCCCTCATGGCCCAGCAGTTCACCCCCACCCAGCCCATGATGGGCCTCATGGGACACTCTCCCTTCCAGTTTGCCCCTCCCCCACCTCCCCCTCCCACCACAGGTAGAAAATAGCTGGGTTTTGTGGGAGGGTGCATGCATGTACATGCACAATTCACACCAAAAAAAAACAAACAAACCGCTGCATACAGTGGGAGAGGTGAATTACACACACAGTTGATCAGAAATGGCATTGCAGTTTTACTTACAGTGCTGAAAATGTCCAATAGGGGGGAGTCCTGTCCTCCAAGCTTGTTTTTGGTTTTTGAACGAGCAGCAGGTCGGGACGGTTGAGCTGGTTTGTCTGCACCGAGCTCAGCGTTCCTCCTCACTGCGTGTAAGGTGAGTTAAGGCCGGACTGGATGACTGAATTCCTTAACTATGTTTCTAATGAAATGCAGAATTCACATCTTTGTTCCATGGAAGCATTTTGATTGCAGTGTTTGGCTGGCGTTGCCGCTTTGCTAAGACAAGTTATTTTATTTTTTATTTTTTTGTATTCTGAGCATCTACTAATGTGAGCTGCTTCACTGATTTATTTGATTTTTGCCTTTAGGTGTATCAAAGGTAGGTGCCTCAGTTGTGTATTCTTAGTTAAGGTTTTGTACATTACCCTTTTAGTAAACAGAACTATTGTTTAGGAAGATTTAAGAAACATGTCCTCATATTATCCGTAAACCATACTAGACCTTTAGCCTTAGTGTTTATATATTCAATAGATGCAGTTTTAGTTTGGGAACATACCATAATTATTTTAGGTTTGATGCAGAGTGGACCCACAGATATTCACATAATGTACAGTAACTGTACTTCCAACATTAGTTGACATGCACAATTACAGATTGTTTGGCTCGGTAACAGTATGGTCTTTATTACATACTTTATTTTTCAGGGTTTAATAAAGTCTTTCAGCGTACCATTGTATGTCTGATTTTTATTTACAATTCTGATTTTATACATTCTTTTGAGTTTCGAGAGATTTTCCACATACATTGCTTCTTGAGCTACAGAACAAAAGTGAACATACTTTTATTTGCCAAGGAAAAAAATACTTTTATTACCCTTTTGATATATTTCCAGTGTTAATGCTCTTACACTTAACAGAACTGCCATTGTCAACTGTCATCCGTACTGACAAAGCAGGAACGGTTCTGGAGTCTACGAGGGAAGAAATGAGCTGGAGCAGGGCATGCTTTGCAGACAGGGTGTGCACATTTGAGACGCTGCAACAAAGTGGGCGGGGCTGAGTTTTTTCGAAGACTCGCACGACAACTTCCAACTCAAATTTACCACAAGTAAATCAGAAACCCTCGACTGCGAACAAGAACCCTCCCAACATCCTGGTGCAGCACCCTCACAAACGCATTTTGCTTCTTGAAACTCAATATAGCTGAAACAAAGACGGCTGCAAAGCAGAATGAGACTGAAAGAGGCACGTATGGGGGATTAAACAGAACTCTGAAGGTTGTTGATACATGAGAGGGGAAAACAGTACGTAAGTATGTGCAAATCAAGTTCAGTCTTCAGCAAACAGAAGCACCTATTTACCCATCACAAAACAGCATACACAAAAAAAAAAAAGAAAAAAAGTTGAGCAGAGCTTGTTATATTTTTTCTTTCTATTAAAGATGTGAGATTTATGGACAGGCTCTCCCATTCCATCATCCTGTTGGTTTTCGCGTGCTCGTAGCTTCGGTAAGGCATGCAAAAGAGAACTCCAGCAGTCTGTATTAATCCTCTACACACAAAAACTGCATCGGTTGCATAAACCATCGTAACCATGAGGAATCATGAACCCGGTTGGCTTTCCCTCCAGCGTAACTTTTCAGCACGCCCATTACGGACAAGACTACAACACAACTGGATCTTCACACCCACAGGGTTGGTTTTTTTTTTTTTTCTTTTGCATTTTGAAACCGACATATCAGCAGACAAACTTAAGAAATACACGACTCATTGAAAGCAAAGCATGAGCACAATACACTGGGGTTGGGGGATAGAGAGTAATCAGTACCAGTTCTAAAGAAAACAACAGTGTGGTTTAAAATAAAGATCTGCAAGGTGTTGAGTTGGAGAGAAGAAAGCGGAGACAGTGTCAGTTTGTCGTCCAGCGGAGTGCTATAGACTTCCCCACGTATCCACGGGAGGGAACTGTTCTAAATGGCCGCTCTCATCGTGCGCCTGCTCTTCCATGGTGAACGTCAGTCTATACTGCAGCTTCACCTTCTCCTGAAACACACACACACAAGGTGAACGGATAAGTTTGCAGATCTGCTCCACGTGGGCTGAACGGGGCTGCTCCCGCTGAAGTCGACTGGTGTGCTTTGCATCCTAGCTTCGGGTTTTTAAAAGGAAAATAGAATATCTCTTATTGTCATTGTACAAGTGGGATATAACAAAATGTGTCCTCTGCATATGACCCAGCCTGTACCTTGGAGCAATGGGCAGCGGCAGTGCAGCGCCCGGGGACCAACTCCAGCTCTCATGAGAAGCAACCTCGAACATACATCTAGCTCCTCTAAATCTTTCTTGCATAGACTGATGCGAATACAATTTCCCTTTTCTTCTAACATTGTGAAAAAGGAACAGATTTACTTCCTGCTCTCTACCAGGTGCCGGTCACTCACCACACACCGTCTATTTAGGTATTTCTCTGTTATTATTTGCCTCAATGGATCAGGATGCATGATGATGAAGACATCATCATCATCATCAGCACATTAGGCGACAGCATTAAGTGTCGGGTGGGGGTTGGTTCTGCTGCAGTCTGCGCTGTTACCTTGTTGGGGTTCGCCAGGAGCAGGATCTGTGTGACGGCGGCGGGGGGCAGGATGGGGTTAAAGGCGGGAAGCTCCGTCCCCGACGGGGGCTGCAGCTTCACAGCTAGGGACTGAGACAACGCGTGGATAAGCAGGAGCCACGTCAGTCTGCTACTTGGACCACTCGTTTGTTGTTCTTTCTGGATGGAATCACTGACCTTTGGCGCTGTGGTCTGGAAGTTGATGGCGGTGACGGGGACGGGGGCGGAGGACAACATGGAGATGATGACCACCAGCACGTCTGGACGCGAGGGGGGGGAGTCGCGAGCAAAGTGGAACAGCACCCGCAGGCTGTGTCCGTCGAACACCGTCACTGGCAGCAAATTGCCTGGAGCGAAGAAAGAGAGAGAAAGCAGAGAGGCTGGAGCCGCGCTCCTCCACCTGCACGATGGCGTGGCACCCGCCAGGAAATCCTACTCACTGGGTGTGATGGACTCCAGCGGCACAGAGACGTCGCTCAGGGTGACCTCTGGAGGCGGGGTCTCGGTACAGGCGGGAGGCAGGTCCAGCAGCGTCGCTCCCAGGTGCTCGGAGGCGAAGGCCGGGATGGGGCTGGGCGTCACAGTGAAACCAGACTTGCTCTGGAGGTCTCGTAGGGTGGGCTTGGACGGCTGCTTGTCCCTGGAGCCGGGGGGGGGGGGGGGACACGACGGCTCAAACATTTCAAACACCTTGAGAGTCACACTTCTGCTTAGCCCTAGAATACAAAAATGACCCAAATAATAATATTTGAATCTTCAAAATATCAAGGAACTGCCCATTTGAAGTTGTTTCAGATGATGTGAAAGTATTCTTTCTCCATAAGGTTAATTCAATGCTCATTAAATAATAGGTAAAAAGTTGAAGGGAGATTTTTAAGCTGGATAATTTTTGACCCAAACATATGCATGATAGGGTTAAATATGATTCTTTATATTTAGATCTTTAAATATCTAACAAACTGATTTATTTATTCTTATTCAGCAATTCTCTGCCTCACTTTTGTTTTGCTCGACGCATTCAATACTGTGATTGCATATTAATTGCAGTATTTCATACTATTCTCTTACTATCGTCAAGTATCTTACTGAAAGTCTTCTACTCTAGTGCCTTGCTCAACGGCAGCACGGTGAGGCTGCTGCTTTAGTTCTTTCTACTCACCAGCTGCAGCAGGGCAGAGTAACGTGTCTGTTAGGTCAGTTTACCATTTGACCTGCAGGCTGTCTGGGGGGAGAGACTGCTGCAGCAGCGTCTTTCCCAGCAGGTCCAGCTCGTCCAGGGCGGAGCTCCCCGTGGCGGATTGGGGGGAGAGGGGCTGCGAGTGGGAAGCCGCCTCCGGGCTCAGGAGGAGGCTGGGGGCTGCAGGAATATCCGCGTCTATGCTGTCGGAGGACTGTGGACGTGCAGAGACGGGCACGGAGTGTGAGGACATCCAAAAAAAAAAACAACTAAAACTATTCACGGAAACCTATTCTAGTCTATCACAGGAGCCCGCGTTCAAGTCAAACAGGTTTGCCGGGGAAGTGACACTTGGCACGTGGCCTGTCCGTCATTTTTACCAGCATGTTACCCAATAACTGCAGGTTTAATCTTCAACGGCTGCAATTATTAATATTTAACTTGAGTAAGAGAATGGATCTCCCACTTCGCACCTGGAAGGAATCCCACGCTGTGGAGTCCTCGGGCTGGGAGGCGGGGTTCGATGTGTGGGTGCCTTCACTCAGCCCTGGAGGAGACAAAGGCGACCATTGTTGGATTGTAAGAACAAAACAGAGGTTTACAGATGAAATATTAACCCCGTGTCACTTATACAGGGAACACCTGCCAGGCCGTTACCTAGCGACATGAGCTCATCGTCAAGGAGACTGATCCCCGTCTCCTGGGAGGGGGCGTTAAAGCTGTCTGTCGGGGTGGGGAATTCTGGGAAGGAGGGAGGGGAATGAGGCGACGTATCCAGCCCTGAGAGATCAAGCAGCGCCGTGTTTCCGCCTGCGAGAGGGAGAACATTTCTAAAAACCAATCTCCAATCTACCAATCTCGACAATTCTCAGACCATTTCTGAGTTCTTTTTTCCTGCAGTCCAAAATCATTTGGACTGGAGCCGCTTTTGAACGAAATTCTGTCCGTGCTATTTGACTGTATTAAAAGTGGATTCTCAAGTGTGTGCTCTCCGCAAACCTGTGTGCCGCTGCGTGATGACCGTGTTGTTGCCGTTTAACTCCTCCCCTTTCACCTGCTGCTTGTACAGGTTGATCACCTGCGTCAGGCTGTCGTTGGCCTGCAGAATCTCAGCTGTGCGCACGCACGCACACACGCGCACGCACGCACGCGCACGCACACACACACACACACACACACACACACACTTTAGCCTTCCTGGATATGTTTCTTAATAGCTGGACCACTAGTTAAGAGGGAGGCTGTTCTCAAAACATATGTCAACAACTCGTCTTGGGCAATGTAATCGACGGGGATTGGCCTCCATGGCAACACTGATCTCTGATTCTTACTAATCGTCCTTGGAGGTAGGAGAATTGATGGGAGGCCAATTAATAGCTGCAAACTTCTAACTCAATTTGTCAATGTTTGCTCTGAGTATCACAGTGAGTATCAATGCATAATATACATTTTTCAATAATATTAATTTATTATTAGAAGCACATGCAGAAATAAATGTCCACAAACTGGTTGTAACTGTATGGCAACATTCTCTGCCAACACCACTAGAGAATCCCGCATTATTACACTGTTATCTTATTGTGCACACATGTAACACTGATTTGTCCAATGAAGCTCTCTGGATAATCAAACATCAATATCAAAGTCATTATTATTTAGGTTATTTTTACAGCCAGGAATGGATCACACACCGTTTGCTGCAAGTGAAATCTGTAAAACTGCAGGGAGACGAGCGGCCATTGCACAATAATTGAGATTTCTCCAAACAGGCCGAGCTTTTTCCCAAAGAATAGCTTAAAGAACTAGACACACTGGATTACACTTCACTATCATCACGGGACAGATTATGTCATCAGACTGAAGAGGAAGTTAAGATGTGCCCCTGAAGCATGGGACTAAATCACCAGAGAATGTATCTGCCAACAGGAAGATATCACATTTGTAATCAAAGCAAAAAGGACATTTGGGATGATGGGACATTTGTGGAGATGATGAAAATATAGTGAACTTATTGAGCTACGTATTGGGGTTTCCCTTTATGGTAAAAGTGACCATGATCGTTCTGGAGCGCCCTTGCTTCATTTAGTTGCAAATGATAACTCGGTGAGGAACAACGGGTACCGACACTGAAGGACTCTTGAAGGACAGCGACTGTGTTTAAAAGTATTTTAGAAGTGTGTGAGTGTGACCCTCACCCAGGGCCTCGTCATTGTCCTCTGTGTCACTCGCCAGCCTGAACAGCGTGGGTCTCATCTTCTCACAGCGTTGATACAAGTCCTAAACACAGAACACACACACACACACACACACACACACACACACACACACACACACACACACACACACACACACACACACACACACACACACACACACACACACACACACACACACACACACACACACGTAAAGCCTTCCGTTTCTTCTATGGGCTTTGGTGTTGTGTTTGTGTCGTGGAGAGCCTGTGACCTGTATGAGCTCAGAGTTGCTGTGCGTGCTGGCCGTCCTGTCGTAGTCCTCCAGCAGCTGGGACAGCAGGCTGACGCTCTCTTTCACCTCCTGGATGGCGTTCACACGCTTTGACACCTTCTCTGCTCGCCTCTGGTCCTGACACACACACACACACACACACACACACGCACACACAAATTACAAGCAAAGCCTACAACAACACAGCCAGAAGACAGTAAAAGTGTGTGTGTGTGTGTGTGTGCGCGTGCGTGCGTGCGTGCGTGCGTGCGTGCGTGCGTGTGTATGGGGTGGGGGGTGGGGGGGGATTCTTAGAGCTGTGGCTGAATCACTTTCGTCAGCGACACGGAAAACCTCCCCAAGTGAGCCATTTCCTCAAGTGAGCCATTCAGCCCCCATTCAGCTAATGTTTTCAGTCGAAGCACTCTTTATCTAGAAGAAACTAGAGTGCCCCCTCACAACCGTTCCACAACGCTTGGCTTGGTTTGTTTGGGTGTTTTTGAATAGAGGGTGGACACCGAGTCTTACCTCTTGGACCATTTCTTTGATGAGTTTATTGGCGGCTTTCAGGTCTTCTGGGTGGGTGCTGTTCAACAGGCGAGCCAGCATCTGTTCAAAGCCAACCCCGAAAAATACAGAACAAAGATAACGGTAATACAAATAAATATCTATGCACACAAATGATCATGATTATTTTCTATATTTGAAGAAAAACTGACTTTTGACTTCTCTTCATCTTCAAAAATAGCATTCTTGGGTCTGGGTGGAGGAGGGTTCAGTAGTTTGTCGGGTGGAAGGTCTGGATCCTGTTTGACAATACCTGTTGAGGAAAAGGAGAGAGAAGATCTCCATGTTTACCAGGAACTGTTGCTCAACAGTTGCTTTATGAAATCACTTTCCTTCACACAAGCCTAAAATCATCATGCCCAATATCAAGCAGTGCAGAGTTCCCCACCATTGGACTCTGGGAGCCTGTTCTCTGGAGAAATGAATCACACTTTGCCATCTGCCAGTCCGATGAATGATTCTGGGTTTGGTCTGAAAACACAGCCTCAGCCTTAAAGCCAGGAGGGACAGTGGTATGGGGCTATTTTTCATAGCTCCGACCCATGATTTCCCGTGAGGGGTAATCTTAGCACTCGTGCAAAGATTTTAAGCAAAAAACCTAATGATTCATAATATGTTCTTACTTTAATCTATTGAGATGCCCAACACCACTGGTGCCGTAGATTGCACCCATGATGTGCACCCTTCTCTACCATCCAGCCTCTATTCATTTACAAATAGAAAAAAATCGACTTTTATATCAAAACTTTTCATCCCTTATTTTTAATTCCAGCCAAAGTGCGAACCTCAGGGGACCCAGCATTAACCGGTCATTGCAGCACAAGCCTCATTTTTGGATGGATGAGTCAGAGGAGATGCTACGGAAAAGCATTTTCTGGATTCAACTTATGAAACAAATAATTCATATTTCAGTATCAGTAAAATGTTCCGATTTTTCCCTTTAAAGGCCATAGTTTACTTTTCAGTTCGCAATACAAGTCACCTCTTTCCCTTCTCTACCTCTGACCCTGCAGAAGAAACTTCTTTAGAAGTTTTCGAATGATCGGGATTTTTCAACAATCACATGTGGGTAAGAACAAAACTGGCTGGTATGCACACATCTTGATTCTGTTAATCTCCCTGTGTAGCTTGTGTTCCAACATGACACTTACACCTCGCACAAAGCCGGGTCCATACAGAAATGATTTGTGGAGAACGGTGTGGAGGGACCGGGTGCCTGGCCTGCACGAAGCCCTGACCTCAACCCCATCTAACAGCTTTGGGATGAATCGGGTCACTGACTGCTGAGCCAGCAGCGCCCAACCTCACTAAGGGGCCAAGTGGGAACACATCCCTGCAGCAAGGCTTAAATATCCAGTGAAGGGTTTCTCAGTCTAGTCTTCAAATGCCCCCTGCCATTCAAGTTCCAAATTAACTCTTGCACACCTAATAAAATAATTAGATTGAGAAACAACTAGTCTAACACCTTGCCAAAGGAGGAAAGGCCGTTATAGCAGCAAATCTGGGACAGCTCCACGTTCATGCCGAGGACTGCGAAATGAGATATTTGAGAAGCAAACGTCCACATTCTTTTGGCCTTGTAACGGATCAGTATTTGATCTGTATCTATTTTATGCTAATATTTACATCGTAGTTATGTCAAATTCAACTTTTGAAAGAAGTTAGGAACTAAATTTAAAAAGCCCAATTTAATAAAGCCAGTTAAAGATGACCACAAGAACCTCAGAAATCTGCTTTTACTTCAAAGATTGATTTGCTCATTGCAGCTCAATTAAAAAAACAAAACAAAAAACAACTATGGTTCATAATTAGACAACAGGAATCTAGGAAGTGGGGACCCACTACAATGTAATAAATAGTTTACCTTGTTTTTTTAACATCTGGTAGGCATCGGAGATCTTGGCCTCATCTGGGAGCCCCAAGGTCCAGCTGTAAATCAACTCTAGAACTTTCTTTTTCACCGGCTCTGGTGACCGTGAGCCCAGGTACTGAGTGGGGGGTGGATTGGGAATGGATTGAGATGTTGTCAACAATAAGAATTATTTATTAAAATGACTGATTTACATGCACCAGGCATGAGATGTTCCTACGATATTACGTATGGCTCAACCATGATTCAGGTCTGAATATCCTCCTGAAACGTCGGGTGAGGAAGGGCAAAGTGAGTGAGACGTAAAGCTTCGGACCGCTTCCATTTCCTGCTCATATGTTGTTGTTTACATCTCACATCAGCACGAGCAGCTAACTGTAACCATGCAGCTAAAAAACGTTTTGTGTGGATTCACCAAAATTCCAGCAGGAAAATGTCCAAAATGGCATCTTGCATGGAAACAGTCTCAGCTCTGGTGGGGATGTAATCAATGATGCACAAGGCAGGAAACGGGCCCAGTCAGAAGCTTTTAATCTCAAACACTTCCGCCTCCAGAGATTCAGGAGAAAATCTATAAACCAGAATCTCAATGGAGCCATATATAATGCCCCTTTCCCATATGGAATCCCTAATATTGCTGGATAAAAAATATTATATGTGGGTAGTAATTCACACATTGGCCTTTACGGAAAAGTTCCGTATGGAGTCTGTTCCCACATAGATGACTACTATGGATACAGTACATAATCGGTTAGGGTAAGCACATTATGTCCAGTGTAGATGCAAACGTTTGGACAATCTGTCGGCAATGGAAGTACAATCAGAATCGGGGTTTTTTTCCCCTGGTTCTCCTCTCGGACAGACTCTGTTCCGACGGCTGATGGAGATGGGACAGAGCCCCTCGTTCCTTCTCCTACTCCTCCACCGTGCCTGCTGCTGGCAGGCACGCAAATTGCTTGTGCCCTAGGTCCCCGCACCGTGCCCCTTACTCTTAAAAAAAAAAAAAAAAAACACACATCTAGGGTCTGAGTGGCATTTTTAATTAGAAAAATAATAAAATGTAAGAATATAAAAACATGTCTCCATAGGGACTGGACATGTTTCAGTTTCTTTCTTTGAAGCCGAGCGCCACGAATCGGACTCGTCATTTCTCAAAATGTTTTTATTTCTTCCAGAAAAACAACATTTGAAATATTTGTACAAAATAAATATTTGTAAAATCCCACTACTTTTGCTTTATTTGGGTTCCGCGCCTACTTTACGGTGATGTTACTGCTTCCATTCCCACACACATTCATTCACAGACGTATCGGCGTTTTCCCAGAGATTATACCAGGTCGAGAGTGGGGAAATTTACGGAACAACTTTTACTGATGGATGACGGATGCAATGGATCACAAAATTCACTGTTTGGATTGTATCACAGTTTTGAGTCACGGATCGGATTGTTTTTTTTGGATGAGCAAAATATAATTTTAAGTAAAAAAGGGAGACAAATATAACTTTGCTTTCCATTTATTCAGTAAAAACACTTAAAGCAAGGAACTTTTGCCCATGGTCTTAAATGAAAACAACATTTAAGATGTCCAATGTTTAAATAAAATCTTAAAATATATAAAATATTCAATACTCAATTGTTAAATTAAAGTGCAATATGAGGCATGCATGACACCTTCTTACTTTAAACATGGTAGTGAGTGAATGAAAATATATGATTAGATCCTTCCCCAGTAACTGAATTAAATTCCAATAAGTTAACAGTGTCATGTTCAATTTCTCACGTCTATAACACACCAGATTTAGTGAAAATCGGTTCAAAATTTAGCAAGTTACATTAGATTTTTTTAGAGAAGTCTGCATCTCTCAATACACATCGTATTTGTTTACTAGCGGATCTTGACTGCTCCAATATGGCGGACACTCACACGCATAGCGGCGACAGACAGCAGCTCATTCACGACATGTAAAGTACCAGCAACATAGCGCGACGTACCGTAAAGCAATCATTGCGCTTCAGAGTAAAACACAGCACGCATCTGTCTTGTCTACTGTATCTTCTTCTCACTGCAACTCTGTATCGAGATTTAGGGAATTATTACTTTACAAAGTAACAGCAGCAGTGAAGCTGTTTTTCACTATGACAAATTTTGCACTAAATCTGTGGTTCACATGCCTGCCGAATCGTGGGGGTTGATCCGTACAGATCAACTATGTTGTTACACGACTAGTTTTTACGGAACATCGAGAGCGGCTGCTTTTCCCAAATGACGGCCAATAAGGAACATTGCCAGTAGATTTTGGCCTTTCAGTGCAAGTGGGAAAGGGGCTTTAGTTTACATCACATGAGACCAGGCATAAAACCAAAAACACTGATATATGGTTCCAAAATGCAAAAGAAGACAGACATTCAAACGTTTACCTTTGGTGACACTACTTTGATGAGTTCATTCAGGAATCGGAACTTCCCCACCTCACTGTGGAATCTTTTCCCACAGCTCTTCATACAATTCTCCAGAACCTTAGAACAGAACCAAAAACAAGATCAAAAGACAACCACTGAAAAATAATGTTTTTTTACAGAACAACAGGCCATACACCTGGGGTTGGGGATTCATTAAAACCCTTTTCCCACTGCATCAAAAACCCGGTAACAACCGGCATTTGTCACCAGTGGGAAAGGAAAATGCCGGGTCTCAGTCCAGGGTCAAATGACCCAGCAATTGATCGGGGTTCACGCTCCACCTCAGATCAGCTCTGATGTGAACAAGACACTCGGGTCGACCCGCTAATTTTGGCCCCTTTACCTGAGTAATGCAACGTGCGTTGAAATGCCGGACGCCAGAGCATAAATAGACAGGAATATCTGTGTATAATTCCATCATTTCATATCCCATTTAGAATCCAAAATCAGAAGTTATTGACTATTTTCTCCATGGGGGACCGTGAAATGTTGTGAGTGTGGGGAACCCCTACACGCCCTGCTGGTTAGTGCACCGACAGCATGCAGTGTCCGTTCGCGGATGTGCACCGGCAGCATAGACTCTCCATGATGCTTCTGCTGTAGTGTTGGGTCATTCATGAACGATCTGATTGTTTTGAACGGCTCAAAAATATTTTTTATCAAGTTTTATAGTTTTCTGTCGTTATTTGTTTAAGTTGCTGTCTCCTCTACTGTTTTATTCCCAATCACACTGGAACCATGAACATGACACATCAGAAAAAAAACATAATTTCTCCTGGTAATGGGAAAGGTGTCAATCGCCTATTTTTAGAGGATTGACCCAGGGTTTTTTTAAACCAGGTCAACCCGCTCATTTTGGTGCGAAAACTTTTAATTTCAACCTTTCAAATCCATTGACTCACCAGGAGAGCCTGCATAGCCTCCCACTCCTGTGGAGACTGGATCTTGTGGGCCAGGAGCCTGGTCGCCAGCTGAGGTCTGCAACAGACATCACTGTAAAGCGACTACACTACACACAGCTCAGTGCTCAAGTGGGCAACAGAGTCCGAACCGAGTCAGTTTGAACACAAGGAAGATTACGTCAGACAGATTTATTCCATGTAAAACAAAATTATTCTGGACACTTTTCAGACCTCCAGACTGTGGTCATATAAATGCATCGCTTACCCCTCATATTGGAGCCGAGAAAGAATTGTATCATTCCTTCAAAGAGGAAAACGTTATTTTTTCACTCAATAATGTTGCCCACTCGGAATCCATTGCAGCCTGGCTGCTATGGATGGGAAATTTGTCCTGCGGTGACCCCTTCGAGGCTTCCCTTCCCTTTTTCCCCCTGACGGTGTTTTTCTGGGAGTCTCGGGATGCCGTTGATTTCAACGTGAACTACAGGCTTGAAACTGTACTGTGATTAAGGGCTATATGAACGACCTTTACTTGACTCCATATGAACCCATGCAGGAGTGCAAGTTTGACCAACTGTCAGAATCGATTGTCTAGACAGACCTTACCCCTCCAAGTCATTGTTGAGCTGGTCACAGAAGGCGTGGATGCTACCCCAGTCTGTGTCTCTGTTCAGTGGGTTGGTGGCTTTGTCTGTGATGTAGAGAAGTGATACAATCGGGGATACACGTTACGGGATGCATTCGCTGCAGGAGCCTTTAGCAACGCCTGCTCAACGTAGATGTGTAGCCGCCCATTGAAAGACAGGCTGCCTGACAGCATTCCCCAATACGCCACACGCCGTCCTGGCAGTGACGTCACCCCCTCGAAACCATGACGGCAGAGGCTTCACGCTCCGCCGCTCTGTTCAGCTAACGAGCTGTCAGCCGGCTAGCACAACAGCTAAGGAGCTAAATAGCTAACGCGTTAGCGTCGTCAATGCCCCCACCGTTGCCACGCAGCCGCTACCGCCGCTGCACGGCCTGTCACCCCATCGTCGTCACGGCGCGGGGGGAGAGGCTGGCGTGTGGGCCCCCTTAGCGACGACTGACCCGGTTTTTAACTTTGAAATACTCACTAATGCGAGACTCCAAACTCTCGGCGTCGGGCGGCGCAGCCATCGCTACGGGATTTCTGTCAAACATCGGTCTCGCGAGGTGCGGACGAGCGGTGGGCGTGGTGGCAAAGAGCGTTCTCGACGTGCGATGCGTTCAAGTCAAGTGGGGAAATAAGAATTAGCTTCGTCTTATAGTTTCACTTTTAGTTGTCCATGCGTTGGCAATGTAAACTCACGCTTCCCAAGTCCTTTGAATCTAAAAACAAAAACAAAAAAAAATGGCATTGAATCACCGTTAAAGGCGTGATTACCGTAAAAATATCTTTAAATCAGAAAGTAATGACTAAATTACACCGATGATAGAACGCATTGGTCTTTATTTATCTATATTAAGCCTATCTATAATAGCTCTAGGTTACTTGAAAAATGAGTTTTGTTTGCTTTTATTCGCCATCTCGCGTTGGACATGAGGGGGGGGGGGGTGATATAGGTCAACTCAAAGATCACAAATAATATTTTCGACTTGAAGGAATGAAACTGAAGTGAAATTGTACTTTCAGGTCGGAAGACGCGTAATTTCCATCCCTCCCACATGACTTGAACGCTGCATCTGCGCACACACGCACACTTACCTTTGCCGTGCGCTGTTGTTATTGTCACATAGGGTCGGTGCATGTTGAGTGTTCTTACTGAAATGCATCCTCACTGTCCGTGTATTGGCTGTAAATCCAATGTAATTTGCAACTAGTAGACCTCGTTGTTGAATTAAATCATATAACCAAATGTATAATACAACCCATCTGAAAAATACATTTGAAACAAGAAACCGGGCCCATCTAATTATAGTGACTAGACGTTTGTCTCCCCCTAGCGACACCCGTTGCGAACTACAGCACATGAAAAGCGCCACAAGTACAAAAGAATAACGGTATTTTATTTTATTTTATTTTATTTTTAGATCGATATTTCGCCTGCGAGATGAAAACAAGCCGTTCGGGATCGTTCAATCGTTGGAGACGCACTCGACGGGGACGGGAGTGAACACATTCCTCCCGCAGCGTGGACGCGTCCGTGTTGACAAACTTGGGAGCCGCCGCCGTTGTCCGCGGACCGTGGGTCTCCGCGTCAACTCGCGGGGCGCCGTGGGGGCGGCACCGACGCTTTGTTTGGGTTTGGTGGAGTAGGAGGAAACCGAGCCCTCCCGTGGCCTCGGGGCTTCCGACGGGGAGGTTCGGATGAAGGTGCTCCGCTTACGCGATTAGGGACGCCTGGGATCCCGTTAACACGCGAGATTCGGCCCCGGTCTCGGCGCGCTCCTCACCGGGAGCGGTCCCGCTCGTTCTGCCCACGACACCCCAATGTTGACATAAGGGAAGTGTCGACCTCGTTCAGAGATGGACTTCATCCACAAACATCGACCTCGCTCCACGTAAGTAACGATAACGAGGCTCCTGCGCACTTCCTCTTGCAGGTAGAGCTGCAAGTCTTTTTATTTGGTATTTTATATGTATTTAGTATATTTATTTGTATTTATGTATGATATTTAAACTTTACTAAACTTATTTTATGAAAGTGACTCATTTTATTTATTGACTACTCTTATTTAAATTAACGATTTAATTTTTTTTATTGCATTGCAATTCATTAAGTTATTGTAATTTAATACAAATGAACTGCTTGATATTTCGACCTTTCAACCTCATGGACACGAGAAGTGCGGTCAGGTAGTCAGGTAGCAGTGACGCTCAGCTCATTGATGCGGCATTTAAAAAAAAAACCTCCCTGATCCCTTGGAACCAATGTTTGAAACTGTTCCGGATCTGGAACATTACCATGTCATCATGAGGCTGTAGGAGGCCGAAAAACCTGCTGCTCTTTCTTGAACCTGAGATGCTCTCCTCCGCCGGATCCTCCTGTGCTCACGTTTCCCTGTTTCTAGCCCCGCAGGTTGTGGGAACACCATACCTTTTGCATAGAACAAATAAGCTCAAAGAAGTACCTCAAGTGGGTCCCCAATTTGTGTCGGTTCCATTCCTATCTGCATGATCTCCATTCAGTTTTAGCACATGTTTAATA
Source organism: Zeus faber (assembly GCF_960531495.2). Lineage (NCBI taxonomy): Eukaryota > Metazoa > Chordata > Actinopteri > Zeiformes > Zeidae > Zeus > Zeus faber. The sequence goes on from NC_137205.1 coordinate 11,406,917, forward strand.
ACAAATTCTAATTTCTTTAATAACCCATGACTTACTGTCTTAACTTTGCTCCAGAGTGTAGTCTGCCTTGGTTTAAATGGTCTCAAAATGGCATTGCCTTACTAGCTTTGTGTACAGTTCCTATTTTTATTTGGTGTATTTCCATTGTATATTTTGTATATTTTTATATAGATATTTACATTTTAAAATTTGTCATCATAGTGCTTGACTTTGAAACAACCTGCTTGAACATCTTGGACTGCCAAATGCCAATTGTCTTTAATTTTCTTCCTTTCCAAGTGTTGTGCAATTGGTAATATTCATTGAAAATGGAAAAATACAGAATAGAATATTGATCCCTCATTATCTTTCCTGATTTGTAAGGCCCTTGAGGTTGCAGAGACCAAACTGGGGATCCCTGCCCTGCTGGATCCAGAGGACATGGTGCCCGATCGTCAAGGTGTCATCACTTACCTCTACCAGTTATACTGCTTCTTCAATCACGCTGTGAAGCTAATAGAGGGGTGAAGTGGGGGCGGAGGATTTTTGAATTTGTTGTTTTGTCAGGCCACGTCACTGTTGATGCCATCACATTAACGGTAACTAGAATTAAAGCCCACTGCTCCTAGATACGTAAGATACTAGGATGGGTAAATGCAGAGAAATTGCGAATTTCCCCGTTGTGGGACTGATAAGGGTTTATAAATAAATAAATAAATAAATAGATAGGTAAATAAATCAATAAATAAAGGCTGGATTCCCTTTAACGCTTGAAAAGTCCTGTTGGAAACTGGAAGACTTTACCGCAGATCTGGCTTCTCCTTTACAAGTGTTCCCCATCCACTTTCCACTCTACCTCTCTTCCCCATAATGCCCCAAAGAGAGTCATCAAAGAGTCATCTATCAAAACAAGATTAAGAGTTCTTCGTCATTTCTCAACACTCGCATACACTGAAAGAAAATTTGTCCTCTGCCTTTGACCCATCTTACATACCCTAGGAGCAGTGGGCAGCTGCAGTGCAGCACCCAGGGACCAACTCCTGCTCTTTTTGCCAGCGCCTTGCTCAGGGGCACCAGTAGGAGTATTAACCCCAAACTACATGTTCTTTTACGGTGAGAGGAAATCAAAGCACCCGGCAGAAACCCGCACAAACATGGGGCCAGCCGGGGTCTGAACCCGGGACCTTCTTGCTGGGAGGTAACAGTGCTATCACTGAGCCACTGTGCCGTCCAAATAGACACAGAGCACATCTTAATCCATACAAGGCCTTGTATGTCAAACAAATTTGCTCATGTCACAATGTGTGTCACCTGATTGCATTCTCTTTACTCTGCAGCCAGTCCTGCCAGTTTGGTGTCATCCCACGCCACAGTCCAAACCAATCTCATAAAGAGCAAAGTTTCCGCTGCCGTGAAACCCCCTCAGGGGTCATTTAAAAAGCGCACATAACTCATAGCTCATGTCAACGGCATTTTCTTTTATCTTGTTTGCTATGTTGTCACAGTCGGGCGCCAGCTTTTCTTCTATTTTCAGACCTCGTCTGGTCATTGTTCTCGCACAGAAGGTGATGGATCCAGACGCAATCCAGTGATTGTGTGCACTTTGTTTAGAAAGCATGTTCATCTGGTACAGAGGCATCTAGTGGAAGGAAACATCTACCATCGCACCAATCCATCCACCAATTCAGTCAACCTACCACCGTACTTGGTCATCTGGCCTCGGGTCAGCTGTTTTTGAACCACAACACTTCCCCTCATGACCAAGTACGCTGGCCAGGTTCACTCAAATGAAATACAACGTGGGCTTACGTATGTTACTCCCTGGTAAAATCATTCTTTTTATGAGGTTCAGCAATCAACTGGGGTATTTTGATTCAAACTTTGAGTTTCTTTGATTCTAGTTATTTGAGATTCAGTACTATCAAATGCACAAGGCAATCACTGCATTTTGTGCTCCATTAAGCCCTGTATACAAAGTATCACTAATGCCTCTCAGTGAAAGTCCTCATTCTCGTATTTCAGATGCAAAGTATGCAGTAGCAGCCTTCTCCCCAGATCTTATAGACCAGGACGGGGTACCGGCTCATTGATCTGCACAGCTGCCCCGACCTCGGCGGGCAAATTTGACCGACCAAGAATCGGCCCAAAGTTGAGTACCGCAAAGATAGACGGTCTGTGAGCATACTTGCTCATTACACTCAGAAAACAGAGTCACAAGACGGCTAGGCGCCTGGAAGAGGAGAAAGCAGAGGCTCAAAGGTCAAGCTAAGGAGGCCCCCCCCCCCCCCCGGCCCGGCGTCACATACGAGATCTGCAGCCCAGCTAGGAAAGCAGGACGCCCACCCACCTGGCAGACTTGCAGGAGGACGCGGCAGAGGCTCTAACCCCCCCCAGGCTCACCGCTCCATCATCAGGTGTTTCACTTTCAGAAGGAAGTCGTCTGCCATTTGCGTCACCGAGACACATGAACGTAGACTCTTCCGTGCCGCCTGTTCCTGCGCCCAGAAGCAAAACAGTAGAGAAAATGAAGAGCTCCAGCTCTACAGGTGAGTATTTGCTGAGTCTCCCAGACATTGTGTGTGTGTATGTGTGTGTATGTGTGTGTGTTTGTGTGTGTGTTTGTGTGTGTGTTTATGTATTATGTAACATCAAATTGACTGACTGAAAACACTTTTCATTTCCTGTCTGTTCCTCTGCGCAGGAAAACCATCCTCTCAAACTGAATCTCCGCCCGGTTCCTCCAGCATGTAAGTGTATCAAAACCAAACAGCACAATCTTTTAAAAGTCGGGCCGGCACATTTGCTGTGCTTCAAAGTCAAGGAACCTTGATGGCAAAAGTAAAATAATCGTCCTCATATTTTGCCATATACAGCAGCGTTCACTACCATAATAACTCTCCTCCTCATATTTGTAATACCTTAACCATTAGTGTTATTGTTATTCCACCTGTGTAATATCCAGTACACAGACACTTTTACCAAATTATCCGCGGATCTCACATGGGTCTCGGCGTCTCATATGATGCTGATAATTGTTTCATTCTGTATGGCTATTAAAGTTTATATTTGACCAGTAAAAACATAATCGCAAGAAGCTATAGGCTTTTACTTTTCAAGACATTTATAGCACAATTTTAAGAATGGAAAAGATTCAGTCCTGTATTCCACAATGAAAGATGAAACTGCCGGTGTGAAGTAGATCGGATGAACGGTTGTCGAGATAATCAAAGGACATACAGACCGACAGAGATTCCTTCCTTTATAGTTCGATAAAAAATGATTTTTGATCATTCTCAGTTGCAGAAAGAACGGCTACAATTCTCACCTGCCCTTAGGTCACTAAAATGTATTTTTTTCCCCATTGTCCTCTATCTTCTAACACTAGTCCGACCAGCCATAAAGTCAAGATGAACCATCCCTGGATGGCCATCATCCACCCAGGACCATGGACACAACTTCCCCCTGCACCGGCCCCCATGACTCCTCCTCGATCAAGCTCCTCCCCTGCCATGCGAGGGACTTGGTTCAAACCCAGGGCCATCCCCAGCAACCCTTTTGGTGACATGAATGTGGACACTAATGAAGATGCAAGAAAGGAGGCTACTGAGCCTGAAGCTGCCACCCAGTCAGCAGACACACGTGGTCGGCTGAGCTCAGGTGACAATACAAATGATAAACCAGCGGATAAACCGGTTCCATTGAAGAAAGATGCTCATAGTGATCCCCCTTTACAGAATTCAGACTGGGCAGAGAGAGATGGTTCAGCTGCTTCCCACAGCCCTTCCGGTACGAGCGGAAGTGGTAGTCAAAGCACAGACGACCCTAATGCACCTGATCTACCCCAATCACACTATGTGGTCAAAGCCGGTCCTGAAGGTTCACTTGGGGAACCTGAACTCGCTAAGTTGACTGGTGGACTTGCTGTAACCTGCCTGGCAGGGAGAGTGACCTCAGTGGATGTATCGGTTCTGTCTCAAGTTGCTGGTGTTGATGGTTTGACTGGAGGTTCAAGTGGAGCTGGAGGAATTCCCGACATGGCCGTCCCTGCAGAAGTGCTTGGAGTCGTCCCTGATATGGCTGCAGCGGCCAGTTCCTTTGGATTGCCCAGCTTGACGGGAGCGGGTGGCCCTGATGGTTGTCCTACTACTGTGGGTGGTGTAGGATTACCAGGGCTTGTAGGCGCAGCCGTGGGACTGGAGATACCAGGCTTAGATGGAGATGGTGGGATGGCTGGTGGACTGTCAAGTGAATTTGGTGTTTCTGAACAGAACACCGAATTTGGTGGACTTGGGTTGAATGAATCGGTAACGGGAGGTTTGCCAGGAGGTTCAGGTGAAGCATCAAGTGAGCACGGTCTTCCAGATTTAGCTACAGAAGGTGCTCTCAGTGAACTGGCTGGGGGTGAGTTCAACATTGATCTTGGATTACCCGGTTTAGCAGGATCCTGTGGCTTAGACACTTCAGCTGATATTGAGGGTGATTGTCCGTGCTTGGCCGGTGCTGCTGGTGGAATGGCCTTCCCCGACCTGGCCGAAGGTTTTGCAGAGACGGCAGGGCTATGTGGCCTGTCACCCGTTGCCCATAGTTTGCCCAAGGGCGTCTCTGTGCCAGCCCTCTCCTCCGCCATCCCCCACAGTCCTTCCGTCTCCTCTGAGCAGCCCGAAAAAAACCATTGTGGTGGAATGACACAATCAAAGAGCAAGGTAAGATGTTGTACGTTACATGTCGTGGTGCACAGTTTAATGTCGTCCATCCTAGCCGCATGGACTGTTTGGTTGACACAAATCAATATAGTGCATATGTAAACGGTTCCTAATACAATCCAAGTGCTTTATTTAGTGTTTGCCAGAAACAATGATATGAATATCCTGTGCTGCTTGGTCAGTTTGATCAATAGACGTAAAGTTAAAACATTCAACGTTGTCAGAAACAAACATCTGACCGTACTTTCATCAGTACCTTGTCCTGATTGAGCTGATTGTCACGCGTGTTATTGGAGATCCATCAAGTTTTCAATGCACATTACTTTCAGATAAATCAGGTGCATATGAACAGCATTCTACTGTACATTCTGTCACATAAAATTTGATATTTCCTCCAAATTGTGGCAGCGAACACAACCCTGTAACTATGTAACTGAATTGAACTCACCAAAAGCTAATGATCCTAAATTACCCACAGTAGGTTTTAATTGAGGGTAAAGTGACTGTAGATCATAGAGACCGTCAACAACTCAATGATGTGTGTATTTGTTTTCTTTTTTCCCTTTTCTGTTTTTAATCGCGTTCCATTTTCGTCAGGCCTGCAAAGGGAACCCTTTTGATCGAAAATCTGCTATTCCTAAATCGGAGACTTTTCAGGCCACTCCGTCCAGGCGGGCACCTGCTCCCGGATATGGTTTCCCTCCCATCAAGAGGAAGGTAATGTCATATATTCTGTAATATATTATGACGAACTTGAGACTTGATTTAGACTTCACTTAATTTGATTTAAATGGATGATCATATAACATTACAAGATAGGACCGAATCAGTTGGGAGTTTGAACTCATTGTGATATTGTTATATATATTTTCATTTATATGTATTGATATTGCGTTAAAATGATATTATTCTAATAACAAATTATTTCCTGGAACTATATACACATTAACATTGAGCCGTCGGGGCCGTTACTTGTGTTTCAAGTGGAAAGTGGATTTACCCAGTTTTCCCTGAAAGTGCCAATCTACAAAAATGTAAAATATAATCTTTAACATAAATAATGTATGTTAAATGTATAAATATTTATTCCCACCTTGTAAATATTGTTTAATTAAACAACGTTAACCTCATTAGCCTGTCACTTTCTGACAGCAGTTTTGTTTTGAAATGAAAATCTGACGATATTTGTCAAAAGAAAAGCCACATTGTAGAACGTGAAATAAAGCTTAATTTCAATGATCTGATATTCTGCTTTGTTTTTCTATTTCACTTCCATTTGGTATTTGACAGCGAGTTTTGTCTATTTATGTTCAGGTTCAAACAGATCCATTCCTTCCCACTGAAGACCTGCAGGTGGAGATGGGAAAACTGAACGAGCGGCTGGAGGCGCTGGAGCTAAGAGGCGTCAGAATGGAGAAGGAGCTGAGAGATTGCAAAAATGGTAATTTATTGATCAGAGTTTTACACAATGTAATGATTTTCCATGTAATAACGATGATGATAACATGCATGTTAGCACGAGTTGTATATATCTAATATATTCTGCGCAGGTAAGTTTGTAAATCCAGCAGTAGAATGGGCTTTACTACTGTGGTAGTGGGCAGTGGGCAGTGTTTTTGGCGCCATCGGCAGATGGGGGGGAGGTGGGTTTGCTCACTTTCTCACCTGACAGTGACGTTGGGCTCCCATTGCAGAGCTGTCTGACATTCATCTTATGAGACAAACGTCTGTATTTTCTGCTTGAGAGAGAGAGAGAGAGAGAGAGAGAGAGAGAGAGAGAGAGAGGACCAGCAGCTTTTAAAGCCTGCTAATTACCCCTGCTGGTTGCCAGTGTTGGCTGCCACCACCTGCAGATTGCGCCAAAACCACAACTGCATTTCAACACTTTGCTGTAGTTTGCAGCTAAATAATGAATCACTATATATATAAGCATATAAATTCATAGACCCATTTTTGTGACTTGAAAATGTGGCCTCTCATCAACAATTTTCTTTAAATGAAGGTCATATACTGCTTACTTAATGGTGCAACAGTGCCTTTTAACGTATCCATTTTTTATCCCAAAGAAATTAAATGTTATCTGCGCATATGATGCACATATTTTGTTTTGGCTTCACAGTTTCATGGAGACTATTCACTGGTATTATTTCTTGTGCGTTATTTCTTGTAACTGTTCTCTAAAATTGTTATTCATATTGTTCTTCTCCTTGTTTATATTATTATTTATTTTATTTATTATTATTCCACTCTTTTCACCTGGATATCCGTTGTAGACTCCACCAGTTTAATACAAACAAACTCTATCCAAATATCTCAAATCCTGGATTAACAAAGCTCACTGACGTTGCAGTTGTTTGACTTTGACTTTCATAAGCCGTTTTAAAAGCCCTTACTGAGATGCTTGTGTTCAACAGTCCCACAAGATGCTCCTGGGTGTTTGATCTTTGGATTGGTGGACAGTTACAATATGTGTCTATGGTTTCCTTTCAACTCCAGAGAAAGAGGAAGAGGAAATGCTGCTGGACTGGATGACCCTCGTTCACGAGAAACGCGTGCTTGTGCGGCGCGACACAGAGCTTGTCCATCTGTGAGTGAAAAGACCATATCATATTTTTACCTTATTTTTACCGCACATCCGAAATTTACGTTGAAGCTTTCTATGGCTTTTGTCTTCTCTGTGTGAAAAGGGCCAAGCAGAAGAAATTAGAGGAGAGGCAGGAGGATTTGGAGTATGAGCTCCGATGTGTTCTTATCAAACCAGGTGAACTTATCTATCTATCTATCCATCTGATTAAATATGATGTGGTCCATAACAATGCATTGTGAATCAAAGCAGACGATTGTTATTGCAGCACAATAACAATTGCCCTTTTTGTTTTGTCATCAAGAGGAGTATCTTAAAGGGGACCTATTATGCTCATTTTCAACAAGTTAATATAGGTCTCTGAGGTACCCAAAACAGCCATTCTAGCCATTCTGACATGCCTCTATATCCCTCCTGTTCTCGATGGGCTGTTTTGGTGTGTGCCGCTTTAAATGTAAATGAGCCGCCAGGCCCCTAGTTCTGGGAGCCAATGGGGGTTTGAGCATTAGTAGGGTTCCATTGTATGAAGTACGTAAACTTTCACCGATTGTACCTTAGCAGTCCAACAAAATTTTAGGCGAGAGCTAAGCAATCCAGGTGCAGAATCTTCACTCATAGATCTACAAGGCCCTATCTAAAGGTTTTTTCCGACTTTCGTAGGACACGGGCACTGCTGGTTACACGGGACGTGACACCGCACCAGGCTTTTTTTGTTTCATTTACATTTACATTTACATTTAGTCATTTGGCAGACGCTTTTATCCAAAGCGACTTACAAGGGAGAATAACATTCAGCTACATTGCGACAGAGATTAGTGTAACAACAACATTGGTGTAACAATAAATACTGCAAGGTGGTGCAAAGTAATTGTAGATTAGGACAGGAGGTACTCACTGAAGAGCTGGGTCTTCAGGTGCTTCTTAAAGACAGAGAGGGAGGTCCCCGCTCTGGTCATTTTTGGCAGCTCGTTCCACCAACGTGGAACTACAAATGAGAATAGCCTGGATTGCCGTGGCTGTATGGCCGGCAGAGCCAGGCGACGCTCATTTGACGAGCGCAGCATCCGGGGGGCAACATGTGCTCTTACAAGAGCATTTAAGTAGGCGGGAGCATTCCCAACAATCACTGTGTAGGCCAGCATAAGAGACTTGAACTTGATGCGGGCGGCTACAGGTAACCAGTGGAGCTCGATGAGCAGCGGAGTGACATGTGCCCTCTTTGGCTGGTTGAACACCAGTCGCGCCGCCGCATTCTGTATCATCTGTAGTGGCTTCACCGCACAGGCCGGCAAGCCTGTTAAGAGGGCGTTGCAGTAGTCGAGACGGGACATCACCAAGGTTTGTACCAGCAGTTGAGTGGCATATTGGGTCAGGTACGGCCTGACTTTTCGGATGTTGAGTAGTGCGAAGCGGCAGGACCGGGAGACTGCGGCAACATGGTCCGAGAATGTCAGTTGGTCATCAATAATGACACCAAGATTCCTTGCAGCCTTGGTAGGAACAAGAGATAGAGAGTCGATTTTAATATCAATGTTGTGATAAATACCTTGTTTGGCCGGGAAGACCAGCAGTTCCGTTTTCGCCAGATTTAGTTGAAGATGATAATCCTTCATCCATGTGGATATGTCAGCGAGACAATCCGAGATCCGCGTCGAGATAGTAGGGTCGTCTGGCGGGAAGGACAGATAGAGTTGAGTATCATCCGCATAGCAGTGATATGAAAAGCCATGTGAGCGGATGATTGGGCCCAGTGAGGTGGTGTATATGGCAAAGAGGAGGGGTCCTAGCACCGAGCCTTGGGGCACCCCTGTGGTGAGGTTGTGAGGCACAGACAGCTGGCCTCGCCATGTCACACTGAACGAGCGCCCAGTAAGGTAAGATTCGAACCAGGAAAGTGCACTGCCCGTTATGCCCATGCTTGAGAGTATGGACAGGAGTATGCAATGATTGACAGTGTCAAAAGCAGCTGATAAGTCAAGCAGAATGAGGACCGAGGATTTGGCAGCAGCTCTAGCAGTTTTTAAGGCCTCTGTCACAGACAACAGGGCTGTTTCAGTGGAGTGACCACTTTTGAAGCCAGATTGAAGTGTATCAAGAAGGTTGTTTCTTGACAGGTACTCTGTAACCTGTCTAGAGACCGCCCTCTCTAAGGTTTTGGAAAGGAATGAGAGGAGAGAGACCGGCAGATAGTTTCCTACTTGATTGGGATCGAGTGAGGGTTTTTTGAGCAGTGGTGCGACCCGAGCCGCTTTGAAAGCGGAAGGGAAAGTGCCGGAAGTTAGGGAAGAATTAATCACATGTGTGATTGCCGGGGTGATAGTCGGTGATATGGCTTGAAGGAGGTTGGATGGGATCGGATCTAGCGGACAGGTAGTGGGACGGCTACATGTTAGTAGTTTAGATACCTCACTTTCAGCGAGGGGGGTGAAACCAGGGAACGATGAGCCTAGGGCTGGAGAAGACAGGTTGTGAGTAAGTTGTTTAGTGAATTGGCTGCTGATGGCTGCCACTTTGTTAGTAAAAAAGGAGGCAAGGCAGTCAGCAGTGAGGTTAGTAGGTGGGGGAGGTGGTGGAGGGTAAAGCAGAGACTTGAAGGTGGCGAATAACTTACGTGTGTCTGTGGCACCGTTGATCCTATCGTTGAAGAAGGCCTTCTTGGCAGCAGTGATGCTGGAAGAGAAGGAGGACAGCAGTGTCTGGTAGCTAGCAAGATCCTCAGTTGTTTTGGATTTGTGCCATTTCCTCTCGGCTGCTCTGAGGTCGGTGCGCGTTGTCCGGAGGGTGTCAGTCAGCCAAGGGTGCGACTGGGTTGAACGAGCAGGTCTGGTGGATAGTGGACACAGGCTATCCAGACATGAGCTCAAGGTGGAGCAGAGGGAGTCAGTGGCATCATTAACCTGCAGAGAGGAGAAAGTGCCGTGGGGTGGAAGAGAAGAGGAGAGCACAGAGGAGAAGTGGGTGGGAGACAAGTTGCGGAGATTGCTGCGGATAGTAACCATGGGTGGGGAGGTGGGGGGTTGTTTTGGTAGCTGGACATTGAAGTGGATGAAGAAGTGGTCAGAGAGATGAAGAGGAGTGACCCATAGGTTGTCGGTGGTACAGCTCCGAGCAAGAATGAGATCAAGCTCTTTGCCAGCCTTGTGAGTCGGTGGAGTCGGGATCTGTCTTAGGTCGAACGAGCGAACCAAAGACAGGAAGTCAGCCGAGCTCGCACTGTCCAAGTGGATGTTCATGTCTCCGAGGACGAGCATGGGACACTCGTGCTCAGGGATTGATGACAGCAGGGTGTCAAGCTCATGTAGGAAGTCACCTAGTTGTCCTGGTGGACGGTAGATGACGACCACATAGGCTTTCACCGGAGCAGTCACCAAGACGGCGTGATATTCAAAGGAGGCAAAGTTGTTTAAAGGCAGTTTGTTTAAAGTTGTTTAAAGTTGTTTTAATCAGGAAATGTCAGAAAATAAAAGAAATACATCTTCAATAAAAACAAACAGACTGTGCACCGCATACCTATTTTATTTAAAAAGTAAATAATTTTTGAAAGAAACACACAGCAGAATTATTTATAAAATACTGATTTATGAAAAACTCATTTGCAGTTTTTTGTCAGACACTTAAATATGTATCTGTATTAAATCCTCTTTCTTTTGAAAGATTTGTGGGCAGCACTTGGTAGTTCTCCAGGCATGGGTGGTGTTACTCACATTGGGGGCGGTTGTAATTCTATTGAGTCTCAACGTCACGTAAGACTGAGACACAAATCTGAACGGCTTGCTGAATGACATGTTTTCAGACATAGGCAGCTCACAAAAAAAACTGTAAATGTATGTGCACAAGCACTGAAAAAAGTGAGTTTTTTCATAATAGGTTCATCCCCTTTAAAGTCAAGTGTAGTCAGTGGTGTGATTTATCGATGCCACGCGTCGTATCCCCAACATGCAGAGAGCGAGTGGAGCGCGGAGGATCGAAGTCACGAGCATCAGCTGATGGACCAACTGGTCACGGTCATTGAAGAGAGGAACCAGATCATCAGCAGCTTAGATCAAGACAGACAGAGGTGCACAGGGTTTTCACATTCTCCACATTTGTAGCAGCAATAAATAGATATTTAACAAGGTTTTTTTTGTCGTTATACAGGGAAAAGGAAGAAGATATTGTGCTGGACGCCATGATGGAGAAGAAAGGTATCTTCTCTTGCATATGCAGAGTCCATCTGTTTTCAGCCCAAGGCTCTTGGGAGTTTAGCAAAAAAATAAATAGGCTTGATCCTGGACTCAAATATAATAATGTCCTTGTCTTCGTGGGGGAAAGTCAAGAAGAATCCCCAAACACTTACCATTTCAGAACATTCTTTTGTAGATGACGTCCACCATTTCACTCGAGCGCGCTGTGCTGCGTTTCCTTTCTAGAACTCCAAAAAGAGGGATTGAAGGAGCTGAAGAAGTCCAAAGGGAGATTCAAGCCCATGAAAGTGTTTAAGATGCTTAGCGCTAAAGAACCCAAGGAGAAGAAAAGCTGAGGCCCGTTCCATCGAGAGGTGAAGAAGCCCGGGCCTGAAGAAAATCTGGACATGTGAGCTCCTTGAATATCAAAGCCATGTGACGATTTTAGGAACCTCCGTCCCCCTCCCTGAACATCACACCTACTTAGAAATGTATGTACTATTTTCAAAAAGATATACTGAATCATGGATGAATAAACTTCATGATTCACCATTTGAAACAGCATTTAGAACTGGAAGAAATTGTTATTCCAATGGAAACTACTTCTCTGATATTTTTTTGCATGACATTTTTTGTAAGGATTTTGTATTTTCACTGTTTACTGTCAATGCGGTTTTATATATATATTAAAAAAAAAAAGCTGTAATTTCATTTTGATCATCGTTTTCATGTGTTTCAACGTGTTTTAATTGTCATTCGGGAAATGTATATATTGCAATTTACTTGTGCGTATGTGTTTAGTGTGAATTCAATAAATTATTCATTTGAGGGTCGGTACCTGTCGTTTGTAGCGGACGAAGCGCTGAGGCCGGTCTTTTGGGAGCCGAAGCTACGCCGACAGCGACACCTGGTGGTCGACAGGAGTCATAACACACAGACCGACCGCAAACAGTCGAACGTGCACTAAACTACATAAGTGTAGGAAATACAAAATCAAGAGAAATCACATTTTACAACCCCTGAGGAAGGCAAAGGAGCAGGACTTTTCATTGCCAGGTGTTTTGGGGAAAACAGCAGGAAAAAAAAAAAAATGGTGTGACATGAATATGTTTTTGAAACCTGAAACGTTTATAAACTGATTTGGCTAAAAACGTCTAGATCGTTTTTGGGTTTTTTTTTTTCTTTCCTTTTTTGAATTTCATTTTTATTATATTTCATTTCCCGCATAACTCCCGTGCACCACTCCAGTCCAGTTTGTGACGGTAACGCAGCTCAAAGCCAACCGCCGATAAGCACAGAAGAAGAAGAAGGCCTCATTAAAGCTCCATTAAAATGTTCAGATGCCTTGTCTAATGAGTACATGTTATTTGTTTCAATGGAGGCAAACAATATGAAAGCGGAATAAACCATCGCATATAATGAGTTTCCAGTGTAGTACAGGCCATACCAACACTGTTCCAGTGTTGCAGAATGTTGTGAAATGGCTGCGGATAGTGCAGTGGATCCCTCGGTAGAGAGGCAGAGCTTTTTCTTATACCATTGTCCGTTATGCCGAAATGTGTTTATTCTTCTGTTAATATCTCGAGTGAACCGCTTATGTCTTTATTCTCCCGATCTGCGCGTCAATATCAAGGTGTACTGGGTTTTTTTTTGGGGGGGGGGCAAGAGTTGAAACCTTCGAACCTCTTCCGGTGAGTTAGTGACGTTCGACGCTTTGTGACGTCTTCGTAAAGCGCCAACAACACTGTCTCGAAAACAAGCATCGATCCAAGCGTCGATCCATCGGTATCACGTTCCCTTCCCATAAAACACGCGAATAGATAAATAAAGACATTTGCACAGCAAAAGCCTTTACCTTTAAACGTTAGCGTTTGTTCTGCGGAACCTTCACGAACGATTCCCGAGAATTACACGGAATGTTTTTGTTGACGTACCGTTTGTGCAGGAAGTCGGGGCGCCATTGCGCTGGTTGCGGCGGACGTAGACGCATGTGTCTTATTTGAAGATTTATTTCTGCAGGGCCGAGCTTTTGTATAACAAAGAACCATGTCAGACAACGACGATAAGTGAGTACAATGATCTTCAGAGTTCAAAGAGGTGACATATCTAACTAAACCAATTCGTGCGTAACAACGTGGGTCGAACAAGAGGTTCAACACACGTTGTTGTTATGTGGCGGGTCTAGGTAAATAACTGCAAAGTCCTTTATCGGGGAGTTCAGTGATCTAGTAATGATTGTTGTGATGACAAAATTGTAGCTTTGATGATGGGGATTTCGATGACGCCGAGGAAGATGAAGGGTTGGATGACCTGGAAAACGTGGAAGATGTGAGTGTGCCTCGTTACTCTCTCACCGTGGATCTTTGTCACAATTGTCACGTGTCAACTTTGTCCATTCTTATAAAGGGTGGACAATTCTTCTCACGTGTGTTTTTAGAGCCGTCGTTTTCTGTGTATAGTTTTAACAGTATGTACAATTGGGCTTTTCCCACTTGAAATGAGGAGGACCAGGAAAATGTGCAGATCCTGCCAGCAGGAGACGGCCAGCAAGCAAACCAGAAGAGGATCACAACGCCTTACATGACGAAATATGAGAGGGCGAGAGTTCTCGGGACACGAGCCCTTCAGATAGCGTGAGTTGTGTTTTGTTTTCAGTCCCATTCCTTCAACAAAATAATTATCTGCTTCAGTGAGCTATGCTAACGACTGTGCCAAATTTGACTGTGCTACACCTCACACAATCGAAGCCACATACACCCAAAGTACATCAAAACAACCAGCTCTATCCTGACTCTATGTGCTATTATTCTGTGGAGGGGTTTGACCAGCAATGAAATATTGCGCTTTTTGTGCCCAAATTTTGCCAAGAGGTTGGCCATGGGGAAAATACGTTACGGCTGAGAAAATCCTTCATTTTGACACAAAATCCGAACTCATGGCAGCCCCCGCAGTTTTCCAATCACATACATATATTATACATATTATACATTGGCAATGTTGTCTCCTCACCCACCCACAATGATAACCCTAATTCTAGCCAATAGAAGTTATATATATTTTTTTTAGTAGTGTCAGATTCTGCCAAAGTTTCGTGCAAATGTAAATCAAGTCGTCATGGAAACATGTAAACACATTAGGGGAATTCAATAGATACACGCAGTCACGCACCCACCCTTTTACAATTTTACAGGAATTGTCTGTTGTTTTTGTTTTGTTTGTTTTTTAAACTAATCTATGGACATGCAGAATGTGTGCTCCGGTCATGGTGGAGCTGGAGGGAGAAACAGACCCACTGCAAATTGCAATGAAAGAGCTGAAGTAAGTAAACGTTGTGTACCAAAAACATGAAATCATAGCGTAAATGTAAAACAAAAATATAATTTGATAGTTTGTTGGGCTGCCTATTCCAACGTCATTATTGAGCTTTATATTCCTCATCAATATCTTTATTGATTCTCACTTTATGAAGGCTTCTTGCAGCATTAGTAGAAGAAACCTTGTTTACTTAAATATATTTCTGTATTGTTTAGTTGGTCTTGTTTGAAAAGCCATTGTCTCCATAATGTCTTTTCAAAACCTTCAAGACAACAAGAGCTGCATACCTTGATTATTATTTTATTTATATTAATTTAGCCACACTGCTTTCTGTGATCAGTGTTCTCTATATTTGGAACAAAGTATCAGTCATCCACAGCATCTCGTGACATTTGACCCCCCCCTCTCCCCTGACAGAAGCAGGAAGATTCCCATCATCATTCGGCGGTATCTTCCTGATGGCAGCTACGAGGACTGGGGCTGCGACGAGCTTATCATTACCGATTAAACCGTTCGATGCCGGGAGCTGCCTTCCGTTCTTGGGAAAACAGAACATTCCAACGCTCGGAGGCGTTACCTCTTCTATTGGGAGGTGGATAAGATCCATGTCCCCGGCCGGCACCCTAGTGAGATGGCTCTGTATGTGGGGATTTACAGACACTGGAGAGTTCTGCTTCCATAAAAGTCGACTAAGGACATTGAGTTCACTTAAAATTCTCCTGTTTTATTGCGATTAGATGTTTTGGTGTGCTGACACTGCTATGCCCTCATTTGAGCTGTATCTTCTGAGTGTAAGTTAAATATCAGTTGAATCTCCCCACAAGGGGGAATCTAACTTTAGTCAAACATTTACTTTCTGAAATAACCTTCTGTTGTTAGTGAGGGGATTATTGTTTTGAAAAAGAGATAAAGAAGATTCTCAGAAACAATTTTATTATTGTGAATAAATGTTTTTGTATACTTGCTATTCCGCATCACTTTTTGTCACATAATCAGGCAGGTATTTAAAAATGGCTTTTAATTGCACTGTAGACATTTATAAAATAATGCAATATGAAACTGATTGGCTTCTACTGTGAGCTAAACCTGTGTTATGGTCTGTTGTGTCCTGTTTTCATATTTTGTTACTGGAAACAAGTGCAGAGCTTCACCAACAAAACCAGAGCGCACTGAAGTCTCATTTATCAGAAGAAACTATAAATTCTAGTTTGAACATAACACATGGTGACGGTGCGATGTAGTTTCTCAATCTTGTTTGAGTGAAAGTGCCATAATGCCACTCCGCTCAACCATCCCTCTCCATGCAAAGACAACCACACGCAGGCACGACACAAAGACAGTCACTTTATTGTTCAGAGGAAGTGGACTGTTACCCAAGCAGCCGAAGCACAGTGGTCGATGGGCGATGGAGGACTTGGAAACTTTCACGTTTGGAAGAATGAACAGAATTATTTTTAAAAAGGAAGCTAGATAGCACTACTAATAGATTATTTGATTAGTCAATTACAACCCCACAAACCCCTTTTACTTTAGATTTTCTTCAAGTGGCTTTAAAAAAAAAGAATCAACATTTTTCCTTTATCTCTCACAGCTTGTTCTACTTCTAACATTCTGTTCTCTCGGTGAGAATGAGTCAGTGCAGTATCTCACTAACCATCGATCTGATGCACTGCAAAGCTACAGCTCGATCATTCAAGAGGAATCCTAAAAATAAAAACTGCACTCTGGAAAAAACATCACTACCGTCATTTACTGGGAAAACCCAGTAAATGACGATTTGTCATGGGTTTTTATCACCGCAGTGCCAGATCTTATTGGTTCATTTTGGGTGGCTTGAATCTGGGAATCTTTTGATGAGATGCGGTCTGGGGGTGGCACAGCTCTTTTCATGGGGCAGAGGAGGAGAGGGGGGGCCAAGCATGTGAGCATCACCACCATCAGCCACACAGAGGACGCTATTAGGCCAGCAGCCCGCAGCTTGTTGCATGGTTAGTATCTCTCTCGAGTGACTTGCTCAGTCTTTCTGGCTGCTTTCTCTCTTGTCTCACTCTTTTAACCTTCTTTGCTTCCACTCTGACCCCCGTCAACCTCTCATCCCTTCAATTCACCAACGGGTTTCAAACAGGATTCAATGTTGCAGTGTATGTTTCTTGAAATGACAATTCTAGTTTTGTGCTTGTTGGTGCAGATTTGAACCTCCAGTGCTAGGCATGTCATGATAAACCATTGGGATGGACTAAGTGCAGGCCCACATGTCAAATTGGTGCACGTGTTGATGAACTGGATTCCTTCGAATCTTCCCATCAAAAAAGGCCAGTCTCCATCAGTCTTCATTGTAAATTATAGTGGGGCAATTGGGGAAATCTGGCCCTATGCAAATATGCAAATTGATCATGTGCTTTAATGGAATGGGTCATATTTAGCACTGCAACTCAACCTCTGACTTGGACGACACGGTGCTAATAAAATACTTTGTGATCATTAGATAATTCAGTTTGTAGTACACAATTAGACAGCAAAATGATTTTATTTTACTAAAATTACACATCTAGAGATCAAGATCAAATAAGTATGTCTTAAATTCACCAGATCTTTAGTAATATGATTGTGAGAGGAAAACCTATGAATTTTCATTTTATTGTGTCTTGGTCAGATTGTGAGTTAGAATACTTTGTGCCCCAGTTTGACCTCGGCTGCCTGTGCTGCCTGCTCATTTCCTGGTCATGGAAATAGAGGCCTCCTTTCCTACCTGTCGCTGGCTCCACTGCTCTCGGCCGTTCATCCCTCTCCGATGAACTAGTTTGTATAAATAGGTCAACTTTCTTTAGTGTGTTATTCTGGTGCTCCAAATTTACATAAGCAAATACATAATTTTCTTCTCCCGTTTAATATTTCATTATTTGCCTCTGTCGTTTTTTTTCTCTTGCTTTTCCTACGTCCGGAATGTTTTAATCCCATTAGGCCTACTGTTCCAACCTGAGAAGGGATGGGGGGTGGGGTTCATTGGCCGGGGGAAGGGGGGTGGGTGGGTGGGGAGGGTGGACTCGGTTGTGGGGGTATATGTGAGTATGAGAGTGCCTTTGTATCCTAGCGTAGCTACAGGCGAGGCAGTTATGGGTATGGTTCCCTCCTCCCCCCCGGCTCCCTTTCAATGGCTCTCTTTGTCTTTCTAAAGTATCACACAGCCGATTAAATAGTAGAATTAGGAGTCAGGCTTAACCTGCCACACACACAAAGTCCTTCTCTCCCACTCACTCACACACACACACACACACACACACACGTGGTATACATACATGTACTGTATGTATATACACAGATATCAATATATTTCCATCATGCTTGCAGAAATGCATTTTAAAATCCAGGTGGAGTGAAAATGGGACGAAGTTATGGTCAGGACTCGGGAGTGATGTTCTCCCAGGTATCCTAACACACACACACACGCACACACACACACACCGGATTGCAATCGAAAGAAGCGCTTATTTTTCAAGCAATGCACTGAAATGTAATTCAATGCAACACATAACCCACACAGCTTCTTTTAATACTATCAAATGACCAATCCTTGCCAGTGAATGATGGCCAGTTAGGAAATGTGTTTACCGGTCAAATTGAATTGGCTAGAGCAGATTATGTTGAGAATGTGGAGCAGAGATTGAGTCACCGAAAGGAAATCACAATCGCTTTGTATGAAAATGTTTAGTTTGTTTCTTTGCAGAGACTTGGCACATTTCTATTTTGTTTTCAGTACATCTTGTTACCTTTCAGAAAAAAAGTGAATGCTTAAAAAAAAAAAAAAAAAACATCACGAGTGACACCCCCCCCCCCCCCCCCCCCCATCTTTCATCTTATTTTCATGTCCTGTCCTCTCACCAAGAATGCCACCAGAGATGGATTTGTACAAAAGCAGAGAATGCGCTTTATTTAGTGCGAGAGCAGAAGATCAGTCAACATCACATGCCTAAAATTTCGTTCCTCCTGTCATTTACAAGTTGTTTTGCTGTGTTACATAAGGGTGGATAATTCAAAACAGTAAAAAGCCAATAATAGTCAAGGTGTTTTCATTTCAAAATGTGGGGGGTTAACCGTGAACAGCAATATATTGGCAAATATAAATAATTCAGGCAATATTCATATCCACACAAATAGCGACTGGGATGTAATATAGACTTTGCTCTGCTTTGTAACTGTGACACGTTATAAGGAAAACATGGTGTGTAGGTGCTGGTGAACTGAAAAGCTTTACAAGCTGTGCTACAGGCAGACACATAATAAAAGTGAATGAATAATTATTTCTGTCATAGAAGACATCATACCTGAATTACAGGCGTGTCAATACGAGGGTGTAGAATAAACTAAAAACAAATTCCTTCTGTAGGTCTTTCATAAAATAGACCCATTTCAAACCTCTGCAAAGCCTTGTTTCTAATCAAACAGGCAGAATGTTGGTCCTTTCCCCTGTGAGTAGCGGCTATTTTAATTTGGAGAAAGGCACACCGGGATCAAATGTTAGACATTTACGATAATCCTAATTTTCATTAAAATAAAATAAAAATAAAAAAAACAATATCTCTGGTAACTACATTTTGATTGTGGCATCTCACACAGAGGAAGTGTCCAAAAACAAACAACACAAGTAACACAATTACATCAAACTACTTGATGTGCTAATGGCACACAACAGAAATGCAAAGGCAGTGGTGCATTCAGTGAGGGTTATAATGGCAAAAAGCATTTGACAGTAATATTAATAAAGTAACTTTGTGGAACAATTAAAACAAAAGGAGTATTCTAATGCAAGGACAGACCATTGTTTGAGCCAATGAAAACGGATTATCTAAACAGTATAAATAGATTTGTCCATCATCATGAATATCCTGCTTGAATACATCAAATACTTCTGAAAATCACTATGCTCATCAGTGCCATATTATGAAATCTTACCTCGATAATCAATAAAACAATGGAGGTTTGCGAAAGGAACGATAATTCACAAAGGAAAAGATCTTTTCAGCTTAACAACTAATTTGCTACATACAAGCAGGTAGTGTTGAGTGTCGTGTTGGGAGAAACCTCTGTAACCTCAGTTTCTTATCTACTGTGTTAAGTAAAGTTTTGGTCTCAAAACTTTGGTTATTTTACAAATAAAACATATAATCAAATTGTATATATATCACCGGTTTGCATGAATAAACATTTTGAATCTCAGACACGTTCAGTAAAATATCCTGATCATATTCACTAATCATTTTATCATGAAAACATTTTTCTGATAAAATTGCTTAACACTTCTGAACCTAATCAAGGTTTGATGGCATTTTTGTTCCATGAGCCCTCATTTTGTGTTAAAAAAAAAACATTTTGTGAGTAAACAGTGTGATATTTTGTATTGAGATACAGCTCTCTAACCACAACAAAATGCTTTTGAATATTACGTTTTCTTCCATTACCAGGTCTGTCTGATACCAGGTTAAACTTTCCTGAGACCTGAATGGGAATATCGCCAAGCAGTTTGGCACTCTATCCTTCCGATGCTTTCAAACCATTTATTCAGGAAGAGTTTGGCTGTTCCCAGGTCAGTGTTTCCATAACGGGAAAACAAACCCCCCAGGTTTTCGTCTCCAAGGTTTGCAAAGTAATACAGTACGCTCATGGACGACTACACTCTGTTAGCCCAAAAAATCGACCATGCTCCAAAAGCTTCGGGCTCCAAGTTGATCCTTGGGCCCTGAATGCTTCTCTGCATCTGGGCCAGCCCAGTACGGGGTCTCACCCCTTCTGCCTTCCCAGCGTGCTCCCCCAGTGCCTGCCCACTCCCCCCAGCCCAGACCATAGTTGCCTCTATCACAACCAACCTCACTGCTACCTCTACTGCGACTACTGCTGCTGCTACTACATTGGAGGTCTGACGTGGGGGCCGAACATGCACCACGGCCCTCAGCTATCGTTGTCTGTCATGGCCGCGACAGCGTTGTGTAGACAGGCTGTTCCCAGTGCGTGGGGCTGTGCGACTGGGGCACACTGCCAGGGTCAGTGATGGCAGTGTACAGGGGTCTCTGGGAGGGCCCCATATAGGAGAAGGCAGAGTACAGCCCCGAGGCCTGGCTGGAGTGCGCATAATAGGACCCTGAGGCCTGGTGGTCAGCGTACTCGGCGAACTGAGCCCTGGATGCCAGTGAGGGGAAGGCGGAGCTATAGTGAGGGAGGCTGAGCGAGGTGTAGGTGACATGGGAGCCAGCCGAGGCGGCCTCGGGGAAGTGGCCCCCGGCCCCTCCGGCCTCGCTCTTGATCTGGGCCTTGGAGGGGTCAGATCCCAGCGGGGAGATGTGGTGTGGCTGCTGCTGCTGTTGCTTGGACAGCCAGGCTGCTGAGTGTCCACTAGCTGCCGCCAGAGCTGAGGAGATGCCATAGGTGTAGGGAGAAGTGGCAGGCACAGCCGATCCTGCCCCGCTACTCTGCCCGACCCCTGGGTGCCCGTTGGGGGGGAGGTACTGGTCAAACTCATTGACGTCAAATGTCTCCATGTTGGCCATCACTTCATGGCTCATCTCACCAATGTCCACGTTGCCAAAGTCGATATGAGGTTTGCCAGAACCCGGTGTGCCGGAGGCCCCTTCTGCACTGATCCCCATTCCGCCACGGGGGCCACCAGTTGGGCCACCCTCCCTTTTTCCTTCCCCCGCTTTGCCAGCCTGGAGCTCTGTCTTGGGGGTGGTGGGTGGTGTTGGAGGACTGTGGCTCGGGCCTGCAGAGACACAAGAGAAGACGTTATTATGGAATGTGTATCTAATATGTAAAGGAAATGTTAAAGTAAGTCCCATCTAGTTCAATTAGTTAAGACTTTAATATTGACTAGTCTGGACTACAGAAAAGACGAGGCAATATTCTAGTCTAGTAGATTCTATTTTGCTGAGTTGTCTTTGGTTATGTTTAATAATTAAAGATGTTGGGTTGTTGCAGGTGTAGGTGGAGTACAGCAGGCAACACACCTGCAGCATGAGGGTGGTGGCCATCACCCAGAGGGGACCCGACTCCCCCGCTGTGGGTCACTTCCAGGTGCAGGCCCTTGTAGTGGGACTGGCTGTGGCTGACCTCGCCCTCCGAATGGCCATCTGCCTCACTGCCCGACCCGGACCCGGGCTTCCCATTCTTGCGGCGTCTTGGCTGGTATTTGTACTCTGGGTAGTCCTTTTTGTGCTGCTTCCTCAGCCTCTCCGCCTCCTCGATGAATGGCCGCTTGTCGTTTTCATTGAGGAGTCTTGGATGAAGAAAGACAGGGAAGGTGTGAATCGTGAATTGGCTGACGTGTAGGGTTTGTAGTCAACAAAATAATGAGGGGGGTGGGGGGGCGGTCTGAGCTACTGAAAACCTCGTTGTTGATCTTGAACAGCACTTTATATGATGCGTCTTTTCAAGTGTTCAATTCAGGCAGTTCCTCTGGGGAGGGAAATGCAGTCAAGTATTTTTATATTTCTTTATTAATAGTTTGTTTGTTTGTTTTGTTATTAACTGAATATCGTTGTTTTATTTAGTAGTTTTCTTTCAGGTGGCCCCGCCTGCTGTATTAACTCTCTAAAGTTACCGCTGCCAGGGACTTGGAAACAACGGGTCAGTAATGCGATTATGAGGGCCAGCGATACATCCTGTCTGCACACACGAAAATCAGGATCCACGTTACTGTTGCTGGCAGAGCTGGAATGAGAAAGCCCTGACCTTTCCTCCGCCCCTAGTTCACCATGTCTGTGGACCAATTAACCAATCATGCCTGAGCACAAGGTCAAGTCCTTATCTAATTATTCCTCCAACCATACGAGGTTAACGAATTAACCCTTTCTGACCTTCGAATTAGAAAATAGCGAGTAGGCTGCATGAGAAAGTATCGAGGACAGGATAATGATGAGAATCATTATGGAGTCCGACGCAATGTTTAAGTTCACTATGGGTGACCAGAGTGTACTAGCTATCGTCATCTACAATCCTGTCAACAAAAGGAAAGAAAATGTACAGTCTGAATTGCTTAACGACTTAGTTTTCAGAGTTGTTAAGCAAGTATTTTTCCCTAGAAAGGGAATTTCAAAAGGCAAACATTTCAGGAAAATGTTTTAATTCATAATGAAATGGGTTTAAGTGTTTTATAATGCTTGAAATTTAGCACTTTACACTCCATTATAAACTGACATAGCTTTGTGAATGGAAAAACCTGAAATGTCATTAGCCCTGTAATAATTTGAACTATAAAGCTGAGCTGGGGGGGTGGGGGGTGGGCACAGTTATTCCCCCAGGAGACATTTACTCCAACTAATTTGCTGAGAATTAAGTGGTCTCTGAAATTAGCATGGATTCAGGACATGTGACCACAGCACACTTACCCTTCACAATACACAGTGCTTTCTTTTTAGACAAGTATTTTCCTTAACTGGTTGGTTGCCACCTACAACTGTGACATAAAAGCAGCGCTACAGGAAAGGGCCAGCTGCAGAATGTTGTGCTATCTAATGGGAGGTATGACGGGTGGACACCTCATGCACAGCAACCTTCTCAATTGAGCCCCACAACCAGGAAAGAGGAAATTAGCAGGTCTGCTACATAGTCGCCCGTGTTCATGTTGTATCTGAATTTAGCACAATGGTATACAGTATTCTTAAATTATGTGGACTACAACTGTCTCATTGAGAACGTTTTGAACTATCATGATTCAAAAAACCTAAGGGAAAGCATTTGGGTAGAATACATAAAGGCCAGTCCAGTAGAGTCATTTTCTTGCAATAAAAAAGGGCCAAAACACCTTTCTTCAGCCAGATGTCAGTGTGAATAGATATCATTCAGCCTCACCTCCACAGCTTCCCCAATGTTTTGCTGAGCTCGGCGTTGTGCAGGTGGGGGTACTGATCGGCCAGCTTCCTCCTCGCCGCCTGCGCCCACACCATGAATGCGTTCATGGGCCTCTTGACGTGCGGCTTGCTCTTGTTTCCAGTGTTGACGCGAACGGGCATAGGCACAAGGGTCCAGTCGTAGCCGTTCAGCACCTGGCTCACTGCCTCACGAATACCGATGGGGAAACGGTCGTCCTCTTCGTCTGATTTGATGGATGACCTGCTCGAGGCACCGGATGTCTTATCACATAGACCCGCCAGCTGGGACTGCTGGCCAGAAAGGGGTGAGTCTCCCCCGCCGGCGTGGCCGGAGGAGTGACCGGGCGACAGGGAACGGCTGTCGTCCGAGACGCCCGGACTCAACTCCGCGTCTGATAAACTCTGCTCCTCTCCAGACATCTTTTGCCCAATCAAAAGATTGTCCTACTGGGGCGTAACTTGTTCCTATGGGCTGAGCTCTACTGGGTCTACTCCTACTGTGAACTGTCCGCCTTTTATCTTTTGACTGAAGGATAGATTGGTGTCGAACTCAGGAGTATGGACTAATGGCTCTCTAACTCTCAGGTCTCTCACTGCTCCTGAGGTCTCCTTTATAATATAAACTGCCAGTCAGTCTCTACTCTTAGCCTCCGTTCCAAAATTCTATTAGGATTCCACATCAAAGTTCTTTCCATCCGTGTTGTTGGTATCATACGCTCAGTGCGTACCTTGGACCCCAGTTTACCTGTTGCTTTACACCTCTTCGCACCAAATCGCCTCGACAATACCTTCGCTTCCTTCTCCCCTCGGTGTGTTTCTCTCTGCAATGTCAGTGAAATCCTGAAACGAGACAAAGCAAATGCTTAACATCATGTACAGCCGGGGCAGGGGATACGCCCGGCCCGGCATGAATAAAAAAGATTTATTCAACATTTATGAGAAGCCGGAAGCAAGCTAAGTTTAGTTTCAATAGATGGTCACAGCAAGTGGGTGATATCATTATTAACACATGCGACGCTGGGGCGTAATCTCCATGTAGTAAATTTCACGGTGAATGCCAACGATCAACACATGCGTCCAGATCTTGGAGTGTATAACAGTTATATGCAGATGTAGGCCAACCAGCCCTGTGCCACTGTTGACACAAGCCCGGCCTCACTCTACCTAACAAGCTACTGTTTAAGGTTTGGCAGTTATTCAAAGCTCCCTGGAGGGAAAGTGTTGGAATAATATGAGCCTGCACCAGCACAGGCCTTCGATTTATACCATGTCGCCTCCGTCTTGGATAAACACCGTCTGCCACCAGAAACATAAACCGTGTGTGGGTGCGTGTGTGAATTTGACAG